>NC_041382.1:15465095-15527198 GCF_002162155.2 Triticum dicoccoides
CGCCGCCTCCACTCCTCTCTGGCGTCCTCCTCCGACTGCAACGAGCTCCGGCCACCAACACCATCTCCGGCGACCTTCGGTGAACAGTAACTCCGGCGAACCTCGAGATCCGCGCCGACTGGATCTAGATCTAGATCTCGGTTGACCTTTTCACCCCCGAAACCCTAATTATTTTGCAAACTTTGGCATGTCGTATCTCTGCATCTGTAGCTCCGATTTGCATGTGTAGCATAGCAAAATGTTTGTCTTAACGAGTACATCATTTCATCTCATTGCATCATTTTCATTTGAGCCCATCTTGATGCCCGAAATGCTGTTGGAAGAGGGCTAAGTGATAAAATTGCCAGATATGTTTCATCAAATAGATATGTGTAATTTTTGCCATGATTAATGTGTGCATAATATGCTCCTGAGCTCTACATGAGTTTTGTTATATGCCATGCCATCTTTACAGGGGTGCTTACCATGTATTTTTGTGATATGTGTGTTGACTAGCACAAGCTTGCAAAGTAGCGTAATCGGTAATGCTGATTTCAGGGACTTAGAATTTCACTAAGTCCTTGTTCTGTTTTTGTCGGTATGCCATATGTTCATGTTATTTCCTAGTGATCCGTGCCTCTTTTGAGGATGATCAGTAAGCATGATTTGTTAACATTGTGGTGCTCTATCCATCCGTGTCTTTTTTGTATTTATGGAGCACCTAGCTTGAGTCAATCAAGCTCTACTTTTGCTAATTCGTGAATCCTGGCAGATTGTTGACTTGTTAGCGATTTTGCCGAGGATGTTGCTCTTGATCCGTGCATGCTATGTTGTTGTTATTGCCATGTCTAGCTTCTAGGACATGTATTGTTGATGGGTGTATGCTTAGTTTGTCATGCCATGCTCTTTAGTGAGTGCATCGAGCTCATGAACATGCCTACTCGTTAACTGTTTTGCATGCTCCAGTTTTTCACCAAGTCTGTAATCTGATTATGTTTTTGCCATGTTCACATGCTTGCAATTGTATTTTCTGATCCCTTTTGGCTCAAGGTCACTAAGGGCTTTTGTTAAGTGCTTTGAGTAGCTTCATGCCATGCCTTTCTTTGCCATGTTAAGTTCCTGTAGCATGTAGTTTTTATGCTCTAAAGTGTGCTACCTGATGTTAAATTCCAGACTTGTGTTAATTTCACTAAGTCTGAAACATGTTATCATTTGCACTTTTGCCATGCTTGTTTGAACCTGTTAATGGATGAATTGGCCATAGCTCAGTGTTCATCTTTTGTCAATCATCATGAGTGGATCCCTGCCATGTATTTTGTTGTCATGTTTGAGTGCTGTAGCATAATTATCTTGATGCATTTAGATGACTACTTGCTGATTATCGCAGACCGATGCCATATTTGTTTTGTTTGTCATTTCCAAACCATGCATCCGATTCGGGTGATCTTTATATCGATTTCAACCGAAATAACCTCAACTTTCCAGTGGCACTCTTGGGTTTCCAAGTTGAGGCCAGGTTCAATCATTCCTTGTCAAATCTTGCATATGTATCACATATCGCATCCCGCATAGCATACCTTGTTCGCATCATGTTGTTTGAGCATTGCACGTGGTTGATTGTGTTCCTTTTGCTTGTTTGTCTTGTTTGGGTAGAGCCGGGAGACGAGTTTGCGAACGAGGAGCCCGTTGAGTTTGCTTACGAGGATCAAGTCAACTCTGACAACTTTGCAGGCAAGATGATCATACCCTCGAAATCACTTCTATCTTTGCTTGCTACATGCTCGCTCTTTTGCTATGCCTATGCTATGATGCCTACCACTTGCTTATCATGCCTTCCAAATTGCCATGTCAAACCTCTAACCCACCATGTCCTAGCAAACCGTTGATTGGCTATGTTACCGCTTTGCTCAGCCCCTCTTATAGCGTTGCTAGTTGCAGGTGAAGATTGGAGATCGTTCCTTGTTGGAACATTTGTTTATTGTTGGGATATCACTATATTATCTTGTTATCTTAATGCATCTATATACTTGGTAAAGGGTGGAAGGCTCGGCCTTATGCCTAGTGTTTTGTTCCACTCTTGCCGCCCTAGTTTCCGTCATATCGGTGTTATGTTCCCGGATTTTGCGTTCCTTACGCGGTTGGGTTATAATGGGAACCCCTTGACAGTTCGCCTTGAATAAAACTCCTCCAGCAATGCCCAACCTTGGTTTTACCATTTTCCACCTAGCCTCTTTTTCCCTTGGGTTTCCGGAGCCCAAGGGTCATCTTTATTTAAACCCCCTGGGCCAGTGCTCCTCTGAGTGTTGGTCCGACCGAGTAGACTGCGGGGCCACCTCGGGGCAACTTGAGGGTTGGTTTTACTCGTAGGACGTCTCATCTGAGTGTGCCCTGAGAACGAGATATGTGCAGCTCCTATCGGGATTTGTCGGCACATTCGGGCGGTGTTGCTGGACTTGTTTTACCATTGTCGAGGATGTCTTGTAAACCGGGATGTCAAGTCTGATCGGAATGTCTCGGGAGAAGGAATATCCTTCGTTGACCGTGAGAGCTTGTGATGGGCTAAGTTGGGACACCCCTGCAGGGATTTGAACTTTTGAAAGCCGTGCCCGCGGTTATGGGCAGATGGGAATTTGTTAATGTCCGGTTGTAGATAACATGAAACTTAACTTAATTAAAATGAATCAACCACGTGTGTAACCGTGATGGTCTCTTCTCGGCGGAGTCCGGGAAGTGAACACGGTGTTGGAGTAATGCTTGACGTAGGTTGTTCTAGGATCACTTCTTGATCATAGTTCTTCGTTCGTGCTTTGCCTTCTCTTCTCGCTCTCTTTTGCGAATAGGATAGCCACCATATATGCTAGTCGCTTGCTGTAGCTCCACATATTACCTTGCCTTACCCATAAGCTTAAATAGTCTTGATCGCAAGGGTGCGAGATTGCTGAGTCCTCATGACTCATAGTTTACTTCCAAAACCAGATGCAGGGACTGATGATACCGTTCCAGATGATGCGCTTGAGCTCAAGTGGGAGTTCGATGAAGACTCTCGTTGTTACTATGTGTCAGATGATCAGTAGTGGTGCCCAGTTGGGGCGATCGGGGACCGTGTCGCATGTGGGGGTTGATCTTTTATTTTGGTACCGTAGTCGGACCATGAGTGTATTGGATGATTGTAATGTTATTCATGTATTTGTGTGACGTGGCGAGTGTAAGCCAACTATGTATCCTTTCCCCTTTTATATATTTACATGGGTTGTTGCGAAGATTACCTTACTTGCGACATTGCTTTCTATGCGGTTATGCCTCTAAGTCGTGCTTCGACACGTAGGAGATATAGCCGCATCGAGGGCGTTACATATGTAAAGCCAACATTTAAGTTTTCAGCAAAGATTATGAACTAACCATATTCACAATAACTCTTAGGTCTCATGTTTACTCATATCAATGGCATAATCAACTAGCGAGCAATAATAATAAATCTCGGATGACAACACTTTCTCAAAACAATCATAATATGATATAACAAGATGGTATCTCGCTAGCCCTTTCTGAGACCGCAAAACATAAATGCAGAGCACCTTTAAGGATCAAGGACTGACTAGTCATTGTAATTCATGGTAAAAGAGATCCAACCATAGTCATACCCAATATAAATTAATAGTAATGGATGCAAACGACAGTAGTGCTCTCCAGCTGGTGCTTTTTAATAAGAGGGTGATGACTCAACATAAAAGTAAATAGATGGGCCCTTCGCAGAGGGAAGCAGGGATTTGTAGAGGTGCCAGAGCTCAATTTTGACATAGAGATGAATAATCTTTCGAGCTGTATACTTTCATTGTCAACATAACAACCAAGAGATGGTGATATCTTCCATGCTACACACATTATAGGCGGTTCCCAAACAGAATGGTAAATTTTATACTCCCCCTCCACCAACAAGCATCAATCCAAGGCTTGCTCGAAACAACGAGTGCCTCCAACTAACAACAGTCCCGGGGGAGTTTTGTTTGCAATTATTTTGATTTGATTTGCATAAAGCATGGGACTGGGCATCCCGGTGACCAGCCATTTTCTCGTGAGTGAGGAGCGGAGTCCACTCCTCTTGAGAATAACCCGCCTAACATGGAAGATACGGACAGCCCTAGTTGATACATGAGCTATTCGAGCATACAAAACAGAATGTTTATTTGAAGGTTTGGAGTTTGGCACATACCAATTTACTTGGAACGGCAGGTAGGTACCGTATATAGGTAGGTATGTTGTACTCATGTGGAATAACTTTGGGGTTTATGGAATTGGATGCACAAGCAGTATTCCCGCTTAGTACAGGTGAAGGCTAGAAAAAGCCTGGGAAGCGACCAGCTAGAGAGCGACAACAGTCATGAACATGCATTAAAATTAATCAACACCGAATGCAAGCATGAGTAGGATATAATGCACCATGAACATAAATATCGTAGAGGCTATGTTGATTTTGTTTCAACTACATGTATGAACATGTGCCAAGTCAAGCCACTCGAATCGTTCAAAAGAGGATAGCACCCTATCATACCACATCACAACCATTTTAATAGCATGTTGGCACGCAAGGTAAACCATTATATGCTCCTAGCTAATTAAGCATGGCATAAGCAACTATAATCTCTAATTGTCATTGCAAATATGTTTATTCATAATTGCAAAAATGATGAACTAATCAAGAACGATGCAATTTGTTTCGCATAAAGGTGGCCGGCGGGTGTCTGTTTCTCCAGGTGAATCGAATTTGACGATGACTGGTCCTTGAAGAAGGCTAAAACAGCAAACTTGATAATCACTGTTGTGGTTTTTCGTAGGTAAGAACGGTTCTTGCTAAAAGCTCATAGCAGCCACGTAAAACTTGCAACAACAAAGTAGAGGACATCTAACTTGTTTTTGCAGGGCATGTTGTGATATGATATGGTCAAGACGTGATGTGATATACGCTGTTGTATGAGATGATCAGGTTTTTTAATATCGACAACCGGCAAGAGCCTTAGGGTTGTCTCTTGATTATTGTATGAAATGCAAGCGCCATGTAATTGCTTTACTTATCGCTATGCATTAGCAATAGTTGTAGAAGCAATAGTTGGCGAGACAATCCCGACGCAATGATGGAGATCAAGATGTCGAGCTGGTGACGATGGAGATCATGACGATGCTTTGGAGATGGAGATCAAAAGCACAAGATGATGATGGCCATATCATGTCACATATTTTGATTGCATGTGATGTTTATCCTTTATGGATATTAATTATTTTTCTTAGAACGACGGTAGCATTATAAGATGATCTCTTCACTAAATTTCAAGATAAAAGTGTTCTCCCCAAGTATGCACCATTGCTAAATTTCGTTGTCTCGAAGGACCTCATGATGATCGGGTGTGATAGACTCTATGTTCACATACAATGGGTGTAAGCCAGATTTACACACGCAGAATACTTGGGTTAAACTTGACGAGCCTAGCATATACAGACATGGTCTCGGAACACTGGAGACAGAAAGTTCGAACATGAGTCATATAGTATATATGATTGATGTCTACTACGCAACTTTATTCTTGTAGACTCGTGTTGGACCTCCAAGCGCAGAGTTTTGTAGGACAGTAGCAATTTTCCCTCAAGTGGATGACCTAAGGTTTATCAATCCGTGGGAGGTGTAGGATGAAGATGGTCTCTCTCAATCTACCCTGCAACCAAATAACAAAGACTCTCTTGTGTCCCCAACACACCAAATACAATGTAATTTGTATAGGTGCACTAGTTCAGCGAAGAGATGGTCATACAAGTGTAATATGGATAGTAGATATTGGTTTTTGTAGTAGGAACAATAAAAAACAGCAAGGTAACAATTGATAAAATGGAGCACAAACGATATTGCAATGCTTGAAAGTGAGGCCTAGGGTCCGTACTTTCGCTAGTGCAATCTCTCAACAATGCTAATATAATTGGATCATATAACCATCCCTCAACGTGCAACAAAGAATCACTCCAAAGTTCCTATCTAGCGGAGAACATACGAAGAAATTGTTCGTAGGGTACGAAACCACCTCGAAGCTATTCTTTCCGATCGATCTATCCAAGAGTCTGTACTTAAATAACACCAAATAATTCAGATTCATAATACTCAATCCAACACAAAGAACCTCAAAGAGTGCCCCAATATTTCTACCAGAGAAACAAAAGACGAGAACATGCATCAACCCCTATGCATAGATTACCCCAATGTCACCACGGGAATCCGCGAGTTTGAGTGCCAAAACACATATCAAGTGAATCAATATGATACCCCATTGTCACCACGAGTATTCATTTGCAAGACATATATCAAGTGCTCTCAATTCCATAAAAGTATTCAATCCGATAAAGCGAAATCTCAAAGGGAAAACTCAATCCATCACAACAAGATAGAGAGGGGGAAACACCATATGATCTGACTATATTAACAAAGCCCGCGATACATCAAGATCGTTACATCTCAAGAACACGACAGAGAGAGAGAGAGAGAGAGAGAGAGAGAGAGATTAAACACATAGCTACTAGTACAAACCCTCAGCCCCGAGGGTGGACTACTCCCTCCTCATCGTGGTAGCCGTCGAGATGATGAAGATGGCCACCGGTAATGATTTCCCCCTCCGACAGGGTGCCGGAATGGGGTCAAGATTGGTTTTCGGTGGCTACAGAGGCTTGCGGCGGCGGAACTTCTCATCTAGGGTTACCTCGAGGGTTTTTGGAATATTTGGTGATTTATAGGGCAAAGAGGGGGTGCAGGAGGCCACCGAGATGGGCACAACCCACCCGGGCGCGCCTGGGCCCCCCTGGTTTTTTGCTTGTTTTTTACATCGTAGGAAATCAATATCAAACGGAGTCCAAACACAGGGAAACTTTTTGTGGATGTTTTATGGACCAGAAGACATCCATTGGGCCCGAGAAGCACCTGGTGGGTTGTGCCCCGCTCGGTGCACCCCCCCCCCAGGTGCTTCTCGGGCCCACTGGATGTCTTCTGGTCCATAAAAAATCCACAAAAAGTTTCCCTGTGCTTGGACTCCGTTTGATATTGATTTCCTGCGATGTAAAAAACAAGCAAAAAACTACAACTGGCACTGGGCACTGGGTCAATAGGTTAGTCCCAAAAAATGATATAAAGTTGCTATAAAATGATTGTAAAACATCCAAGAATGATAATAAAACAGCGTGAATACTTCATAAATTATAGATACGTCAGAGACGTATCAGCATCCCCAAGCTTAATTCCTACTCGTCCTCGAGTAGGTAAATGATAAAAAAATAATTTCATAAAGTGAAGTGTGAATGCTAGCAAAGTGCACAAGTTTGATCAATGGCAATTTCAATCACTTTTCCTAGCATCATAACATCAATTCTTTCTTATAAAACTTCTCATGTTAAAGTAGCAACCAATCTGCATGTTAAGGTTGAAACAATGAATTCTCTTGAAACTCAACAACCTGTGTTCTCAGTCACCAAGCAATTGTAATTAACCTTATTCAACAGAGTTTAAGTTAGAGCTCCACATACTCAACCATCATATAGTCTTCTATGATTGCTAACCCTCACCGCATACACATGAGCAAAACGTTTCAACCAGACACATAGAAAGATAGGGGCTTATAATTTTGCCTCCCAACGTATTCAGCTCAAGGGTGATATCAACAATAATAACTCATGCCACCCATATTCAACTCGACATATGTGCCTAGATCTTTCCTCACCACATGATGCTTGCCAAAGGAGGAAAATAAAACAAAATATAGAGAAAAACTTTGTCTCTTGCATAAAAGTAAAAGATAGGCCCTTCGCAGAGGGAAGCAGAGGTTGCCATGCGCTCATTTGTTTGTATGCTCAACCCCTTAGTGCAAAAGAATGTAACATTATATCGCCCCTTATGATAGCAACATTTATTATGCAGCCTGTCTCTTTTATTCTTTTCTATCACAAGTTCGTACAACGCTCAATTTTCTCTTACACTAAATGATCTAACACTTTTAGAAGAAATTTTCATTGCCTTATAGCACCTATGACAACTTACTTGAGGGATCTTGCTCAATCCCTAGGTAGGTATTGTGGACTCTTGAAAATAAGATTTGGGTTTAAGGGTTTTTGGATGCACAAGTAGTATCTCTACTTGGTGCGAAATTTTTGGTTAGCAAAGATGGGGGGCAAGCACCACATGTTGAAGGATCTATGACAATATAATTTCTCTGTGAATATGAACAAACATAAACCATTACGTTGTCTTCCTTGTCCAACGTCAAAATTTTTGGCATATAATATTTTGATGGGAGCTCACAATCACAAAAGATTTCCAAGATAGTGTATTTGCGTGTGAAAGTTCTCTTGCTTATACTAATTATTCATGAATTGCTTGTATGACCAATATTGTGATTGTCAAGCTTCAAAAGATTTCACATTCTAAACCCAATGTGAAACTACCACTAGGCATGATATAATTTCAACTTCATGACATTCAATTCATTCAACAATTTACTCATAGGATATATGTGAAGCACAAGAGTAAATGACAAGCTACTCCAAAAAGATATAAGTGAAGATCAAGCGAGTAGTTATGTAAATGGGTAGCTATTTGAGGACTCTCTATTGTTTAGAAGTTTCAGATCTAAGTATTTTATTAAAACAGGAAGCAAAACAAAATGACATTCCAAGAATAGCACACATCATGTGAAGGAGCAAAAACTTAGGCTCAACCGATACTAACCGATAATTGTTGAAAAAGAAAAGTGGGGTGCCTACCGGGGCATCCCCAAGCTTAAATGCTTGAGAATTCTTGAAATATTATATTGGGGTGCCTTGGGCATCCCCAAGATTGAGCTTTTGTGTCTCCTTAATTCCTTGTATATCATGGTTTCCCTAAATCTTTAAAACTTCATCCACACAAAACTCAACAAGAACTCGTGAGATGTAGCGACCCGACTCGGTAAGAGTCGAAGTATCTGTGCTTACCGTGCTAGTCCCTGGATCGACTTGCTAGCACACACAGTACTCGATGAAATAACAGAAATAACACACATCCCTTTATTACATCGATAGTCCAGGAGCAATACATGTATTACAAAATAGGGCATAAAGCCAATAAGCAAATACTGCGGAAGCAAAGAAGTAAATGAGTCCAACTCCACGAGCAAGGTTGAGTGTAGAACATCGACCTATCGCACCTTAATCCTCGTCGGATATATCTGCAACGTGATAAGTTGCAGCCAAATGGGTCGGTACATTGAATGTATTGGCAAGTCACATCATAGTGTAATGAACCTACTTTTACATGCAGTTTGGCTGGTGGAAAGCTCTAAGTTTAGTTTTTTGCATAAAGCTAGTTTTTCCCTATTAGAAAAGATTGTTATTATACTACTACACATTTGCATAGGATGAGTTGGCAAATCCAACTCCATCCGTCCCCAAGTTTCATTTAAAACCCAATTGTTTAATTAAAGGTGAGGAGATCTCCCGACATTTCCACTACTAGATGCTCAAGTTGTCCGTAACCGGGGACATGGCTAATCGATTAGGTTGAAAACTTTGCAGAGGTTGTGCACTTTTCCCCACAAGACTCGACCACCTCCATGATCGGAAGATCGAGACATAGCCTTTCAAAAATGTTCCCCCTTAACCCACGGATAGGCCGATACACCTACATCATTCTACATCTACTAGCCCATCCCGGAAGGGGGCACACTAAATACTCCACTAAGCCAGAGCCCATATTGGCATGTGGCTGCACATGTAAGCTTCTAGACATGAGAATATGATTGATCTCTTTGAGCCTGAGTGGACGGTCCACTAGTGGTGCACCACCATGGATTTCCCATGCGTGCCCCACTATACTTCGCCACCATTCCCACAAGTTTCCGCCCAGGTAGTTCATTATTTAACTTAGGTCTTATTTACTACATTGTCACTCATCTCTCACAATGATCACTCCCCAATCCACGTCTACTTAGCATAGCAACATAAAGTAAAATGATAGTGACAAAGTTATATGTTTCAGACCTACCTCAATGAACTACTGGGTGAAAAGCAAAGTCATGTGGCACCAGTTTCCTACCATGCAGTCCTACCGCAAAGAACTAAGTGCATAATAAAAACATAGGTAATGAAACATGATCAAGATGCAACTTGCCTTGGTACTGCTGGTTGAATTCTAAAGACTGATAATATTCTGCTTCGCACTCCGGGCAATCTATCGCAAGGAAGATAAACAAACATAAGCAACAATCCAGAGACTAAAAGAACATGCATAGCCAAAAAGTCTCGGAAAAACCAAATGAACATACAACACACTAAGCTACTATAGAACTACTCTAAGTGCAAAACAACATAGTCCTATGGTTCAAGGAGTGATGTCAAGTATAGTGCATACTATGCATACTAGTAAAAATATTAAAGGGCAGAATCTAGTGTGTGAAAATTATTGTGACAAAGGTTCAGGTGATAGGGCTTTGCTACAGTGACATCATGCAAAAGGAATCAACTTAATCGGAGCTACGGTTTGGGAGATATGGCTATTTGAAGTTTGAATTCGAATCTGAATAAATTCAAATATGAATCTAACAAAACTTTGCAAAAACTATGCTACTGGATAGATCTAAACAATACGAAGAATTTGCCGCTGGTTTCATCGAGTTTGGATCTACGGTTAAAAAGTTATGGTTAATCTAAGATTAGGGACTAATCTGCTATTTATAGGGACTAAATGGTGAAGAAAAACTACTGCAAACAGGTCTCTGGCCACGTGGCGGCTCCTGGTTGGCCGAGCAGCGTTCGCTGCGGAGGCTATACGGCGAACGGCCGCTAAATAAGAAAAAAAACAACGGCGGTGGCTAATTAAAGAAAACCGACGCTCGGTTTAAATAAACCGCACGGTCTAAGGGAACCGCGGTTAACCGCGTACCTCTTTGCAAAATAAAAAAACGAACCTAATCTAATCTGGCCGTCGGGGATCGATCTAACGGGCGGGAGTGGGGCGGCGGCTTATAGTGGGTGGTGGTGGTGGCCGGCGACGACGAAGACGGCGGCGCGGCGTCGGTGACGGGGGGCGGTGGCTACGGCGGTCCTCGGCGTCGAGGAAGAAGACGGGGAGGTGTAGTGTGGCTTGAGCGTCGCGAAGGTGGTGTCGGCATGCATCGGCGACGTCCGGACGGGGTGGGGCGAAGACGGCGGCCTTCGGAGCTCCGGCGACTCCGGCGTCGACGGTGCGGCGGCTCCGATGGTATCTAGGGGCAAAAACATGTGTCAAAACAATGCGCGTTGTCGTGGGGATCCAATTGAAGAAGGAAGGAGAGCTAGGGGTGCCACAGACGACGAAATGGACGACGGAGTGGCGCGGCTCCGGCGAGATGCGAACGGCGACGGCGAGCAGTAGAGGCGGCGTGGGAAGAAGCGAGATAGCGAGGATGGAAGAGGGGGTCCTGGCCTTTATATAGGCGAGGGCAGAGGGCTCGGGGGCCGTGGATATGTGTTATCCGCGAGGGCCTCGCCCGGAGGTTGCGGGAGCGCGGCGGCGAGCTAATCCGAGCGGGGAAAGCAGGAGGTTGGGGGAGATGAGGTGGAGCGGGGCCCACCAGTCAGTGGTCGCGGCGGTAGCGAGCGAGAGGGGTGCGGGCGGTCGACCGGTGCGGAAGGCGTCGGGCGCTGGGCGCTGGCCTTGGGCCAAATGGCCAGCTGGGCCGGCTAGGGCGCTCCTGGGCCGAACCCAGTTTCGGTCCAGGCTGCGTGTTTTTAAAAAAAAAACCGAACACTAAAGTGGCCCTAAATAATTCAAATGAATTAATAAAAACACCACAATAATTTCTAAAATAACTATGCAATATTTAGAGCCTAATGAACATTAACTAAAGCACGGAACATTTTAAAATATTTTCCTAATGCAATTAATGCATTTTTTCAAATAAAAATAAATACCAAAAAAACTCCAAAACTTAAAGTAATATTCAAAATAAAATTTCCCACTCTTTTTTATATTTTGAGGAAGTCATCTTATCCCCTCTCATTTGTTTTTCTCAGGTGGAAAACTATCATTTGAATATTTCAAAAACTCCAAAATGCAAAGAAATACGATATGCATTGAATGATTCTATTAACATCCAAATTAATAAAAATTGGGATGTTACAAACCTACCCCCCTTAAGATGAATCTCGTCCTCGAGATTCGGGTTGGCCAGCAAAAAGGTGTGGATGGTCCTGCCTAAGATCTTCCTCTCGTTCCCAAGTGGCTTCCTGCTCGGTATGGTGACTCCACTGAACTTTGCAGAACTTGATGATCTTGGTACGAGTGATTCTCTTTGCAGTCTCAAGAATCTTAATAGGCTTCTCCTCGTAAGTCAAATCATTCTCCAACTGAATTGCCTCGAGTGGCACTGTATCTCTCAAAGGAATGTCCGCCATCTCTACATGACACTTCTTCAGTTGGGAAACATGAAACACATCATGAACTCCCGACAAAGCCTCTGGTAATTCCAACTGGTATGCAACCTCTCCTCTGCGTTCCAGAACTTTGTATGGTCCCACAAATCGTGGTGCTAACTTCCCTTTGACTCCAAATCTTTTAATACCTCGAAGTGGAGACACTCGAAGATATGCCCTATCTCCCACTTCATAGATCACTTCCTTGCGTTTAGCATCGGCATAACTTTTCTGCCTTGACTGGGCTATCTTAAGTCTGTCATGAATCAATTTGACCTTCTCCTCGGAATCCCTGATCAAGTCAGGTCCAAACAACTTGCGATCTCCAACTCCATCCCACATCAAAGGTGTCCTGCATTTCCTTCCATACAATGCCTCGAAAGGGGCCATCTGCAAACTGGCTTGGTAGCTGTTGTTGTATGAGAACTCTGCGTAGGGTAAGTTATCATCCCAACTAGACCCATAGTCTAGCGCACACGCTCTCAACATGTCCTCTAGAATATGATTGACTCTCTCCGTGTGCCCATCAGTCTGTGGGTGGAAAGCTGTACTGAACTCTAGCCTGGTACCCAAAGTTTCGTGTAACTGTTTCCAAAACTTTGAGGTAAACTGTGTTCCTCTATCCAATACGATGCTCCTTGGAACTCCATGCAGACATACAATCCTGGTCATATATATCTTTGCCAGCTTAGCACTTGTATAGGTGGTCTTTACTGGAATGAAGTGAGCAACCTTGGTCAAACGATCCACTATCACCCAAATGGAATCATAACCACGGGTCCTAGGTAACCCCGTGATAAACTCCATACCAAGTTTATCCCATTTCCAATCAGGTATCGGCAATAGCTGAAGTAATCCTGCTGGTTTCTGATGTTCTGGCTTTACTCTCTGACATACATCACATATTTCCACATACTCGGCAATTTCTCGCTTCATACCGGCCCACCAAAAACTTTCCTTCAAGTCCAAATACATCTTGGTATTGCCTGGGTGTATCGAATATGGTGAGTCGTGAGCCTCCTGAAGAATCAACTTCCTGATCTCCGTGTCATTGGGTACACAAATCCGTTGCTCAAACCATATGGTTCCATGTTCATCCTCACGGAATTGCTCATCATTTCTTTGATCTCAGCAATACCTTGGTCCAACTTCTGGGCTTCTCTGATTCTTACCAACAAGGTGGAATGCACCTCGAGTGCGGCAACATAACCTCTTGGAACTATTTCCAATTGAAGGTCTCTAAGCTCATCACATAACTCCTGAGGTAAACCTCCTACTGTAAGGGTATTAACATAACTCTTACGGCTCAAGGCATCTGCCACAACGTTGGCTTTTCCTGGATGATAATGCAGACTCATGTCATAATCCTTTATAAGTTCCAACCATCTCCTTTGCCTGATATTCAACTCTTTCTGCATGAAGATATACTTCAAACTCTTGTGATCCGTGTAAACATCACAACGATTCCCAATAAGATAGTGTCTCCATGTCTTGAGTGCATGCACTACAGCTGCCAACTCCAAATCATGCGTGGCATAGTTCAACTCATGAGGTCGAAGCTGTCGTGAAGCATAAGCTACAACCTTCCCCTCTTGCATAAGAACACCCCCAAGTCCCTGACGTGAAGCATCACAATACACCTGAAAGTCCTTGTGTACGTCAGGCAGGACTAACACTGGGGCTGTAACCAAACGCTTCTTCAACTCTTGAAAGCTGGCTTCACACTCTTTAGTCCAAACGAACTTGGTGTCCTTTTTCAACAATGATGTCATGGGCCTGGCTATCTTGGAGAAATTTTCAATAAATCTCCGGTAATATCCTGCAAGCCCAAGAAAACTACGAATCTCGCCAACTGTGGTGGGTGCATTCCATTCCGTGACTGACTCTACCTTGGTAGGGTCCACTGCAATCCCTTCACCTAACACTACATGTCCAAGGAATCCGACTTCCTTCAGCCAAAACTCACACTTGCTGAACTTGGCATAAAGTTGATGTTCTCTGAGCTTCTCCAAAACCAAGCGCAGATGTTCAGCATGTTCCTCCTCATTCATGGAGTAAACCAATATGTCATCAATGAATACCACAACAAACTTATCCAGGAACTCCATGAATACTTTGTTCATCATGTTCATAAAATAGGCAGGGGCATTTGTCAAACCAAAGGACATGACTGTGTACTCATAAATCCCATACCTTGTGGTAAAAGTTGTCTTGGGTATATCCTTCTCACGAATCTTCAACTGGTGATAACCCGATCGAAGATCGATCTTGGAGAAAACACTAGCTCCTTCTAGCTGGTCAAACAAGTCATTGATCATCGGTAGGGGATACTTGTTCTTGATGGTCACCTCATTCAAAGAGCGGTAATCCACACACATTCTCAAGGTTCCATCCTTCTTCTCCACTAAAAGTACTGGGGCTCCCCAAGGTGATGAACTCGGGCGAATATACCCTTTCTCTAGTAACTCCTTAATCTGTTTCTTGACTTCCTCCAAATCATTAGCAGGCATTCGATACGGCCTCTTGGAGATAGGCCCTGTGCCTGGCAGCAACTCAATCAAAAACTCAATCTCCCGATCTGGTGGCATACCCGGTAACTCATCCGGAAATACATCGGGATAATCCTTCACCACTGGTACTTCTTCCTGGACAGTTCCCGTAAGAGAGTTCACCTGAGTCCTCTTAGGCTTAAGCCTGGATACGTACTTGATCCTCTTCTTCTCTGGGGTGGTGAGAAAAATCGATCTACTAGCACAATCAATGTTTCCCTCATACTTGGACATCCAATCCATCCCTAGGATTACATCCAACCCTTGCGATTCTAGTATAATCATATATGTGGGAAAAACATGTCCCCCTATGTTCAAAGGCAATTGGAAACATCCCTGACTAGCCATAGACTCGGCTCCTAGGGAACTCACTAGAATGGGTGCCTTAAGAGCTATGGTAGGAAACTTATGTTTATCCACAAATCCCCTTGATATGAATGAATGTGATGCAATAGTGTCAAAAAGAATGAGTGATGGAAATGAATTGACCAAGAACTTACCAATCACTGCGTCAGGCTGCTCATAAACCTCTTCCACATTGACATGATTCACATGTCCCTTAGTGAAAGGATTGGGCTTCTTGCCTCCAGAATTCCCATTGCCATTTCCATTTCCATTCTGCGCCTCAGGGTACTCATTGGAGTAGTGAAATGTCTTCTTGCACTTGAAGCAGGTGATGTGACTCAGGTCCTTCTTCATCAGTGTGGAAGAATTGAAATGCTGTTGATTGCCATTTCCTCCATTACCATTGCCCTTCTTGTGACCATAATGGTTGTGTCCATTCCCTCCATGATGAATGTGGCCCCCATGGTTATGGTGATTCCCTCCAAACTTGCTAGTGCCTGATCCAAAACTCCCTGAGTACGAGCTGTAGCGGGGTTTCTGTTGAACTCCCGAGTTATACTTCCCGTGACCGTACTTCCTCTTACGATTCTCCATCTGCCGGTGCTTGCCTTCAAGAATAATAGCCTTATCAACCAGCTCCTGATAGTCCAAATATGTTGCCACAGTCAACTGAACTCCCAACTCATCGTTCAGTCCCTCCAGAAACTTCTCCTGCTTGGCTGCATCGGTGGCCACGTCCTCTGGGGCGTAACGGGCCAACTTATTGAACTCATCAACATACTGAGATACCGTGCATCCTCCCTGGCGCAAGCTGCAGAACTCCTTCTTCTTCAGACTCATGGCTCTAGCTGAAACATGAGCAGTGCGGAACGCCCACTGGAACTGATCCCAAGTCACATTCTCCATGGGGTATGTGGTGGTGTAGTTCTCCCACCAAGCAGCTGCCGGTCCATCCAGCTGGTGGGCAGCAAACTTCACCTTCTCCGCATCATTGCATCCTGCTGTGGCCAGCTCCCTTCCTATCTTGTGGAACTAGTCATCTGCGATGATTGGCTCTATGCTGCTGGAGAACACGGGTGGGTTCAGCCTCAGAAAACGGTTAAGACTGTCAACCGGGGGTGGCGGTGGTGGGTTGTTGTTGTTGTTTTGGTTCTGGTTCTGAATGAGCATCTGCATAAGATCATTCTGTTGTTGGATCAATTGTGTAAGCTCCGGTGGAAAGTTGAATCCGGGGTCACGTCTTGGAGGCATCTGATGGGTTTCAGAGTGGATGAGGAGTTAGAATAGAACAAGGCCTAGCGAGTAAAATCACACTAGCCATATGCACATGATAGTAATAAAACTTCAAATCACTCCAATTCAATTTCAAACAAAGAGGTTCACATGAATAATCAAACCTAAGGTAAGCCATGTCACAAGATTTGACAAGGTCTTACAAGTGAAATAAAACTAATCGGATAACGAAATCGAATTTCTAAACTCTCATGGTGGTATAAAATCTAACTCTCATCAGATGAGGACCAGTCAACCATGTCGACATCGGGTTTCCTTGCATCGCTCTCCGTGTCGTCATCTCCGAGCTCATCATTTTGGTCTCTCTCCTGGCTGACATAGGCACCATACGAGTGATCCTCCTGGATGTTTTCTCCCTCATCCAGCTTCTCCTCGGCCTCCTCGAGCTCAAGCTTCAGGTCGTCTATCTTCTCCTGCAGTGCGTCCAGCTCTCCTTTGTGCTCGATGCGAGCATCCTGGAGCTCCTCCTCTAGCTCGGCCTTGCGGGTCATGAGGTTCTTGATGACGACCATGTTGTCGGACAGCTCTAGCTCCATCATACGAATGTGCTCCTCCATGTCCTGGATATGGGATGCTATCGTCTCGTCCTCCAGGGTACGCACCACATCTCCATTTGCGTCGTGGCGCCCGTACATCACGAAGGAGGACCTCTTGAGGTCTTCGTCATACACCTCCCGAATGCGTCCGAGAGCAATGTGAGCAGCGATACCCCTGCCCAAGCCCCATGTTGCAGTATCCACATGGAAATCAATGGGCTTGGTGCGGTTTCCGAGGATGCGTCCGGGGATATGAGCATCGATCCTCCAATGTGTCTCCTCGAGCAGGGTGGCTGTGAAGGTTCCAATGAATGTGGGAAGCCCAATCTTCAGGTGCTTCATGATCTTCACCAGCTGCCTTCCAAAGGGCATGGTCTCATCGGGCTACTCGAACTCAACAAGGGCGGATGACATCTACATTTTGAAAAAGAGAAGAAATTAGTATTGAAGTAGAGAAGGTACGAGACCAAAGGATATATATGGAAAATGAAAACTATAGTTTTTATCCTATGGCTTTTCTCCATTTCTATGGGTCACGTCCTACAGTCAACGTGTGCTCGGATACCATCTTGTAGCGACCCGACTCGGTAAGAGTCGAAGTCTCTGTGCTTACTGTGCTAGTGCCTGGATCGACTTGCTAGCACACACAGTACTCGATGAAATAATAGAAATAACACACATCCCTTTATTACATCGATAGTCCAGGAGCAATACATGTATTACAAAATAGGGCATAAAGCCAATAAGCAAATACTGCGGAAGCAAAGAAGTAAATGAGTCCAACTCCACGAGCAAGGTTGAGTGTAGAACATCGACCTATCGCACCTTAATCCTCGTCGGATATATCTGCAACGTGATAAGTTGCAGCCAAATGGGTCAGTACATTGAATGTATTGGCAAGTCACATCATAGTGTAATGAACCTACTTTTACATGCAGTTTGGCTGGTGGAAAGCTCTAAGTTTAGTTTTTTGCATAAAGCTAGTTTTTCCCTATTGGAAAAGATTGTTATTCTACTACTACACATTTGCATAGGTTGAGTTGACAAATCCAACTCCATCCGTCCCCAAGTTTCATTTAAAACCCAACTGTTTAATGAAAGGTGGGGAGATCTCCCGACATTTCCACTACTAGATGCTCAAGTTGTCCGTAACCAGGACACGGCTAATCGATTAGGTTGAAAACTCTGCAGAGGTTGTGCACTTTTCCCCACAAGACTCGACCACCTCCATGATCGGAAGATCGAGACTTAGCCTTTCGAAAATGTTCCCCCTTAACCCACGGATAGGCCGGTACACCTACATCATTCTACATCTGCTAGCCCATCCCAGAAGGGGGCACACTAACTACTCCACTAAGCCAGAGCCCATATTGGCATGTGGCTGCACACGTAAGCTTCTAGACATGAGAATACGATTGATCTCTTTGAGCCTGAGCAGACGGTCCACTAGTGGTGCACCACCATGGATTTCCCATGCGTGCCCCACTATACTTCGCCACCATTCTCACAAGTTTCCGCCCAGGTAGTTCATTATTTAACTTAGGTCTTATTTACTACATTGTCACTCATCTCTCACAATGATCACTCCCCAATCCACGTCTACTTAGCATAGCAACATAAAGTAAAACGATGGTGACAAAGTTATATGTTTCAGACCTACCTCAATGAACTACTGGGTGAAAAGCAAAGTCATGTGGCACCAGTTTCCTACCATGCAGTCCTACCGCAAAGAACTAAGTGCATAATAAAAACATAGGTAATGAAACATGATCAAGATGCAACTTGCCTTGGTACTACTGGTTGAATTCTAAAGACTGATAATATTCTGCTTCGCACTCCGGGCAATCTATCGCAAGGAAGATAAACAAACATCAGCAACAATCCAGAGACCAAAAGAACATGCATAGCCAAAAAGTCTCGGAAAAACCAAATGAACATACAACACACTAAGCTACTATAGAACTACTCTAAGTGCAAAACAACATAGTCCTATGGTTCAAGGAGTGATGTGAAGTGTAGTGCATACTATGCATACTAGTAAAAATGTTAAAGGGCAGAATCTAGTGTGTGAAAATTATTGTGAGAAAGGTTCAGGTGATAGGGCTTTGCTACAGTGACAGCATGCAAAAGGAATCAACTTAATCGGAGCTACGGTTTGGGAGATATGGCTATTTGAAGTTTGAATTCGTATCTGGATAAATTCAAATTTGAATCTAACAAAAGTTTGCAAAAACTATGCTACTGGATAGATCTAAACAATACGAAGAATTTGCCGCTGGTTTCATCGAGTTTGGATCTACGGTTAAAAAGTTATGGTTAATCTAAGATCAGGGACTAATCTGCTATTTACAAGGACTAAATGGTGAAGAAAAACTACTACAAACAGGTCCCTGGCCACGTGGCGGCTCCTGGTTGGCCGAGAAGTGTCCGCTGCGGAGGCTATACGGCGAACGGCCGCTAAATAAGAAAAAAACAACGGCGGTGGCTAATTAAAGAAAACCGACGCTCGATTTAAATAAACCGCACGGTCTAAGGGAACCGCGGTTAACCACGTACCTCTTCGCAAAATAAAAAACCGAACCTAATCTAATCTGGGCCGTCGGGGATCGATTTAACAGGCGGGAGTGGGGCGGCGGCTTACAGTGGGTGGTGGTGGTGGCCGGCGACGACGAAGACAGCGGCGCGGCGTCGGTGACGGGGGGACGGTGGCTACGGCGGTCCTCGGCATCGGGGAAGAAGATGGGGAGGTGCGGCATGGCTTGAGCATCGCGAAGGTGGTGTCGGCGTGCGTCAGCGACGTCCGGACGGGGCGGGGCGAAGCCGGCGGCCTTCGAAGCTTCGGCGACTCCGGCGTCGACGGTGCGGCGGCTCCGACGGTACCTAGGGGCAAAAAAATGTGTCAAAACGATGCGCGTTGTCGCAGGGATCCAATTGATAAAGGAAGGAGAGCTAGGGGGTGCCACAGACGACGAAATGGACGACGGAGTGGCGCGGCTCCGGCGAGATGCGAACGGCGACGGCGAGCAGTATAGGCGGCGTGGGAAGAAGAGAGATAGCGAGGATGGAAGAGGGGGTCCTGGCCTTTTTATAGGCGAGGGCAGAGGGCTCGGGGGCCGCGGATATGCGTTATCCACGAGGGCCTTGCCCGTCGGTTGTGGGAGCGCGGCGGCGAGCTCATCCGAGCGGGACAAGTGGGAGGTTGGGGGAGATGAGGTGGAGCGGGGCCCACCAGTCAGTGGTGGCGGCGGTAGCGAGCGAGAGGGGTGCAGGCGGTCGACCGGTGCGGAAGGCGTCGGGCGCTGGGCGCTGGCCTTGGGCCAAATGGCCAGCTGGGCCGGTTGGGGCGCTCCTGGGCCGAACCCAGTTTCGGTCCAGGCTGCGTGTTTTTTTTAAAAAAAACCGAACATTAAAGTGGCCCTAAATAATTCAAATGAATTAATAAAAACACCACAATAATTTCTAAAATAACTATGCAATATTTAGAGCCTAATGAACATTAACTAAAGCATAGAACATTTTAAAATATTTTCCTAATGCAATTAATGCATTTTTTCAAATAAAAATAAATACCAAAAAAACTCCAAAACTTAAAGTAATATTCAAAATAAAATTTCCCACTCTTTTTTATATTTTGAGGAAGTCATCTTATCCCCTCTCATTTGTTTTTCTCGGGTGGAAAACTATCATTTGAATATTTGAAAAACTCCAAAATGCAAAGAAATAAGATATGCATTGAATGATTCTATTAACATCCAAATTAATAAAAATTGGGATGTTACATGAGATAAGTTAATATAAATCATTGCAACACATTGTCATTCTCTACTGTAGCAAATCACTAAAATTATATTTTAACATTGCATACTACATGCCTCTACATATTTAATAGTCCTATCCTCAAATAGAATCAGTAAACAAGCAAACATATGCAAACAATGCAACCATAACAGCAATCTGCCAAAATAGTACAGTCTGTAAAGAATGCAAGAGTATCAATACTTATTGAATTCCAAAAATTATGAAAATTGAACACACTGTAGAAAATTTATCAGATCTTAATATGCAAAAAGTTTCAGCATTTTATCACATTCTGACTTTTCTAGGGAATTTTTGCAACAGCGGTAAACTTTCTATTTTGAAACAGCAACATATAGACTTGCAAAATAAGCATGGTGAAGGCTATCCTTGACATTTTTATTGAAAAGAAAGATGCAGAACATTATTCTAAATAAAAGCAAGCAACTCCTAACAAAATAAAATGACGCTCCAAGTAAAACTCATATCATGTGACGAATGAAAACATAGCTCCAAGTGAGGTTATCGATAATGTTGGAGATGAAAGAGGGGATGCCTTCCGGGGCATCCTCAAGCTTAGTTGCTCGGATCTTCCTTGAATATTTCCTTGGGGTGCCTTGGGAATCCTGAAGCTTAGGTTCTTATCACTCCTTACTCCCCTCATATCGATATCTCACCCAAAACTTCAAAACTTCAATCACACAAAACTTAACGGAACTTCGTGAGATAGGTTAGTACGATAAAGAGCAAACCATTTCACTTTGGTACTGTCAAAGACAAGATTCATAATTTTTCTCACACAATTCCTACTATATCATATCATTTCAACAATTTATATTGAGCAATATAAGCCATAGAAACTAGAAAATAAGCAAACTATGCATTGAAAACAGAATCTGTCAAAAACAGAACAGTGTAGTAATCTGTACTCCAACCATACTTCTGCTACCCAAAAATTCTTAAAAATTATGAAATCCTGGGAATTTTTTTATTAATCTTCTGCAAAAAGAATCATCATTTTGTCACGCTTCTGTTAAAAATGAGAATTATTTTCCTGAGCGCAAAAGTTTCTGTTTTTCAGTAAGATCAAATCAACTATCACCATAGACCATCCCAAAGGTCTTACTTGGTACTTTATTGAAATAAAAGCTTAAAAACGTGATTACTATAATAGCCTGATCATGTGAACACACAAAAACGGTAGGGGTAAATGTTGGGTTGTCTCCCAACGAGCACTTTTCTTTAATGGCTTTTTAGCTAGGCATGATGATTTCAATGATGCTCATATGAAAGATAAGAATTGGAACATAACAGGAGCATCATGAAGCATATGACTAGAACATTTAAGCCTAAACCACTTCCTATGCATAGGGATTTTGTGAGCAAACAACTTATGGGAACAATAATCAACTAGCATAGGAAGGCAAAACAAGCATAACTTCAAGATTTTCAACACATAGAGAGGAAACTTGGTATTATTGAAATATGTAAAAGCATATATTCCTCTCTCATAATAATTTTCAGTAGCACCATGAATGAATTCAACAATATAACCATCACATAAATCATTATTTTCATGATGCACAAGCATATAAATTTTACTACTCACCACATAAGCAAAATTCTTCTTATTCATAGTAGTGGGAGCAAACTCAACAAAATAACTACCACGTGATACTTGATTGGGGTAATCCAATTGAAAATTGAAATCATGATGACAAGTTTCATGGTTATCATTATTCTTTATAGCATACATGCATGTCATCACAATAGTCGTCATAGATAGAAACTTTGTTCTCATAATCAATTGGAACCTCTTCTGAAATAGTGGAATCGTCATTAAATAAAGTCATGACCTCTCCAAATCCACTTTCATCAACATAACCATCATAAATAGGAGGCATATTATCATCATAATAAATTTTCATATCAAAACTTGGGGGACTAAAAATATCATCTTCATCAAACATAGCATCCCCAAGCTTGTGGCTTTGCATATCATTAGCATCATGGATATTCAAAGAATTCATACCAACAACATTGCAATCATGCTCATCATTCAAAGATTTCATGCCAAACATTTTATTAACTTATTCTTCTAACACTTGAGCACAATTTTCGTTTCCATCATTTTCATGAAAGACATTATAAAGATGAATAATATGATGCAACCTCAATTCCATTTTTTGTAGTTTTCTTTTATGAACCAAACTAGTGATAAAATAAGAAACTAAAAGATTCAGTTACAAGATCTAAAGATATACCTTCAAGCACTCACCTCCCCGGCAATGGCACCATAAAAGAGGTTGATGTCTACTACGCAACTTTATTCTTGTAGACTCATGTTGGGCCTCCAAGCGCAGAGTTTTGTAGGACAGTAGCAATTTTCCCTCAAGTGGATGATCTAAGGTTTATCAATCTGTGGGAGGTGTAGGATGAAGATGATCTCTCTCAAACAACCCTGCAACCAAATAACAAAGAGTCTCTTGTGTCCCCAACACACCAAATACAATGGTAATTTGTATAGGTGCACTAGTTCGGCGAAGAGATGGTGATACAAGTGTAATATGGATAGTACATATTGGTTTTTGTAGTAGGAACAAGAAAAACAGCAAGGTAGCAATTGATAAACGGAGCATAAACGATATTGCAATGCTTGAAAATGAGGCCTAGGGTCCGTACTTTCGCTAGTGCAATCTCTCAACAATGCTAATATAATTGGATCATATAACCATCCCTCAACGTGCAACGAAGAATCACTCCAAAGTTCCTATCTAGCAGAGAACATATGAACAAATCGTTTGTAGTGTACGAAACCACCTCGAAGCTATTCTTTCCGATCGATCTATCCAAGAGTTCATACTAAAATAGCACCAAATAATTTCAGATTCATAATACCCAATCCAACACAAAGAACCTCAAAGAGTTCCCCAGGATTTCTACCGGAGAAACAAAAGACGAGAACGTTCATCAACCCCTATGCATAGATTACCCCAATGACACTGCGGGAATCCACGAGTTTGAGTGCCAAAACACATATCAAGTGAATCAATATCATACCCCATTGTCACCATGAGTATTCATTTGCAAGACATATATCAAGTGCTCTCAAATCCATAAAAGTATTCAATCCGATAAAATGAAATCTCAAAGGGAAAACTCAATCCATCACAACAAGATAGAGAGGGGAAAACACCATATGATCCGACTATATTAACAAAGCCCGCAATACATCAAGATCATGACATCTCAAGAACACGAGAGAGAGAGAGAGAGATTAAACACATAGCTACTGGTACAAACCCTCAGCCCCGAGGGTGGACTACTCCCTACTCATCGTGGTGGCCGTCGGGATGATGAAGATGGCCACCAGTGATGATTTCCCCCTCTGGCGGAGTGCTGGAACGGGGTCTAGATTGGTTTTCGGTAGCTACAGAGGCTTGCGGTGGCGGAACTTCTCATCTAGGTTACCCCGAGGGTTTTTGGAATATTTGGTAATTTATAGGGCAAAGAGGGGGTGCAGGAGGCCACTGAGGTGTGCACAACCCACCTGGGCGCGCCTGGGCCCCCAGGCACGCCGTGGTGGATTGTGCCCCCCTCAGGGCACCCCCAGGTGCTTCTTTAGCCCACTGGATGTCTTTTGGTCGATAAAAAATCTACAAAAAGTTTCGCGGTGTTTGGACTCCGTTTGATATTGATTTCCTGCAATGTAAAAAACAAGCAAAATCCAGCAACTGGCATTGGGCACTGGGTCAATAGGTTAGCCCCAAAAAATGATATAAAGTTGCTATAAAATGATTGTAAAATATCCAAGAATGATAATAAAACAGCATGAATACTTCATAAATTATAGATACGTCAGAAACGTATCAATGATCAACCTTGAGATGTTCACCATTGACGACTAGCCCATCTCACGCGATGATCGAACATGGGTTAGTTGATTTGGATCATGTATCACTTAGATAACTTGAGGGATGTTAATTTAAGTGGGAGTTCATTAGTAATATGATTAGTTTAACTTAATTTATCATGAACTTAGTCTTAATAGTTTTGCATATCTATGTTGTAGATCAATGGCCCGTGCTATCATTCCCCTGAATTTTAATGTGTTCCTAGAGAAAGCCAATTTGAAATATGATGGTAGTAACTACACGGATTGGTTCCGTAACTTGAGGATTATCCTCATTGCTGCACAGAAGAATTATGTCCTTGATGCGCCGCTAGGTAACAAACCTGCTGCAGGAGCTACTGCAAATGTTATGAACGTGTGGCAGGCTTGATCTGATGACTACTCAATAGTTCAGTGTGCCATGCTTTATGGCTTACAACCGGGACTTGAAAAATGTTTTGAACACCACGAAGCATATGAGATGTTTCAAGAGCTGAAGTTGATATTTCAAGCTAATGCCCGGGTTGAGAGATATGAAGTCCCTAACAAGTTCTATAGCTACAAGATGGTGGAGAACAGTTCTGTCAGTGAACACATACTCAAAATGTCTGGGTATGAGTACCACTTGACTCAGCTGGGAATTGAGCTCCCAGATGAGTGTGTTATTGGCATAGTTCTTCAATCACTGCCACCGTGCTATAAAAGCTTCGTGATGAACTATAATATGCAAGGGATGATGAAAACGATTCCCGATCTCTTCGTGATGCTGAAATCGACGGAGGTAGAAATCAAGAAGGAGCATCAAGTGTTGATGGTTAACAAGGCCACTAGTTTCAATAAAAAGGGAAAGGGAAAGAAAGGGAACTTCAAGAAGAATGGCAATCAAGTTGCTACTCCCGTGAAGAACCCCAAAGCTGGACCAAAGCCTGAAACCAAGTGTTTCTACTGCAAGGGAAATGGTCACTGGAAGCAGAACTGCCCCAAGTATTTGGCGGATAAGAAGGATGGCAAAGTGAACAAAGGTATATTTGATATACATATTATTGAAGTGTTCCTTACTACTACTCGTAGTAGCGCCTAGGTATTTGATACTAATTCGGTTGCTCATATTTGTAACTCAAAACAGGAGCTATGGAATAAACAAAGATTGGCTAAGGACAAGGTGACGGTGCACGTCGGGAATGGTTCCAAGGTCGATGTGATCGTCGTCGGCACGCTACCTCTACATCTACCTTCGGATTAGTTTTAGACCTCAATAATTTTTATTTGGTGCTAGCTTTGAGTGTGAACATTATATCTGGATATTGTTTATTGCAAGACTATAATTCATTTAAGTCCGAGAATAATTGTTGTTCTATTTATATGAATAATATCTGCTATGGTCATGCACCTTTGATGAATGGTCTATTCTTGTTAAATCTAGATCGTAGTGATACACATATTCATAATGGTGATGCCAAAAGATGCAAAGTTGATAATGATAGTGCAACATACTTGTGGCGCTGCCGTTTAGGCCATATTGGTGTAAAGTGCATGAAGAAACTCCATGCAGATGGACTTTTGGAATCACTTGATTATGAATCATTTGATACTTGTGAACCATGCCTCATGGGCAAGATGACTAAAACTCCGTTCTCTGGAACATGGAGCGAGCTAATGACCTATTGGAAATAATACATACTGATGTATGCGGTCGGATGAGTGTTGAGGCATGTGGCGGTTATTGTTATTCTAACCTTTATAGATGATTTGAGTAGGTATGGCTATATCTACCTGATGAAACTCAAGTCTGAAACATTTGAAAAGTTTAAAGAATTTCAGAGTGGAGTAGAGAATCATCATAACAAGAAAATAAAGTTTCTACGATCTGATCGTGGAGGTGAATATTTGAGTTACGAGGTTGGCCTTCATTTAAAACAGTGTGGAATTGTTTCACAACTCACGCCACCTGGAACAGCGCAACGTAATGGTGTGTCCGAATGTCGTAATCGTACTTTATTATATATGGTGCGTTTTATGATGTCTCTTACCGATTTACCACTATCGTTTTGGGGTTGTGCATTAGAGAAAGCCGCATTCACGTTAAATAGGTCACCGTCTAAATCTGTTGAGACGACATCGTATGAACTGTGGTTTAGCAAGAAACTTAAGTTGTCATTTCTTAAAGTTTGGGGATGTGATGCTTATGTCAAACAGCTTCAGCCTGATAAGTTCAAATCCAAAGCGGATAAGTGTGTCTTCATAGGATACCCTAAAGAGACCATTGGGTATACCTTGTACCACAGATCCGAAGGCAAGATCTTTGTTGCCAAGAATGGGTCCTTTCTAGAGAAGGAGTTTATCTCGAAAGAAGTGAGTGGGGGGAAGTAGAACTTGATGAGGTAGTTGTACCTTCTCTCGAATTGGAAAGTAGTACACCAAAGGAAAATGTTTCCGTAATGCCTACACCAACTAGAGAGGAAGCTAATGTTGATGATCATGAAACTTCAGATCAAGTTATTACTGAACTTCGTAGGTCGACCAGAACACGTTCCACAATAGAGTGGTACGGTTATCATGTCCTGGAAGTCATGTTATTAGACGACGGCGACCTACAAACTATGAAGAAGCTATGATGAGTCCATATTCCAATAAATGGCTTGAGGCCATGAAATTTGAGATAGGATCCATGTATGAGAACAAAGTGTGGATTTTGGTGGACTTGCCCGATGATCGGCAAGCCATTGAGAATAAATGGATCTTCAAGAAGAAGACGGACGTTGATGGTAATGTTACTGTCTACAAATCTTGACTTATCACAAAAGGTTTTCGACAAGTTCAAGGGATTGACTATGATGAGACTTTCTCACCCATAGCGACACTTAAGTCTGTCCGAATCATGTTAGCAATTGCCGCATTTTATGATTATGAAATCTGGAAAATGGACGTCAAAACTACATTCCTTGATGGATTTCTTAAAGAAGAATGTATATGATGCAACCAGAAGGTTTTGTCTATACTAAAGGTGCTAACAAAGTATGCAAGCTCCAGCGATCCATCTATGGACTGGTGCAAGCATCTCGGAGTTGGAATATACGCTTTGATGAGGTGATCAAAGCATATGGTTTTGTACAGACTTGCGGTGAAGCCTGTATTTACAACAAAGTGAGTGGGAGCTCTGTAGCATTTCTGATATTATATATGGATGACATAATGTTGATTGGAAATGATATAGAATTTCCGAATAGCATAAAAGGATACTTGAATAAGAGTTTTTCAATGAAAGACCTTGGTGAAGCTGCTTATATATTGGGCATTGATACGTCTCCAACGTATCTATAATTTTTGATTGCTCCATGATATATTATCTACTGTTTTGGGCAATATTGAGCTTTATTATCCACTTTTATAATATTTATGGGACTAACCAATTAACCGGAGGCCCAGCCCAGATTTGCTGTTTTATGCCTATTTCAGTGTTTTGAAGAAAAGGAATATCAGACGGAGTCGAAATGGAACGAAATCAACTGGAGAAGTTATTTTTGGAAGGAAACATACCTGATGGACTTGGACAGAAGATACGGGAGCTGCCCACGAGGGTGGGGGGGGCGCACCACCTGCCTCGTGGGGCCCCCGTGGCTCCCCTGACGTGCTTCTTCTGCCTATATAACTCCATATACCCTAAAACTTCCGGAACGCACAATAGATCGGGAGTTACGCCGCCAGAAACCTCCGTAGCCACCAAAAGTCAATCGGGACCCTATTCTAGCACCCTGCCGGAGGGGGGAACCCTCACCGGTGGCCATCTTCATCATCCCGGTGCTCTCCATGATGAGGAGGGAGTAGTTCTCCCTCGGGGCTGAGGGTATGTACCAGTAGCTATGTGTTTGATCTCTCTCTCTCTCGTGTTCTTGAGGTGATACGATCTTGATGTATCACGAGCTTTGCTATTATAGTTAGATCTTATGTTTCTCCGCCCCCTCTTCTCTCTTCTAATGAATTGAGTTTCCCCTTTGGAGTTATCTTATCGGATTGAGTCTTTAAAGACTTGAGAACACTTGATGTATGTCTTGCCGTGGATATTTGTGGTGACAATGGAATACCACGTGCCACTTGATGTATGTTTTTGTGACCAACTTGCGGGTTCCACCCATAAACCTATGCATAGGGGTTGGCACACGTTTTCGTCGTGATTCTCCGGTAGAAACTTTGGGGCACTCTTTGGTTCTCTGTGTTGGTTGAATAGATGAATCTGAGATTGTGTGATGCATATCGTATAATCATACCCACGGATACTTGAGGTGACAATGGAGTATCTAGGTGACATTAGGGTTTAGGTTGATTTGTATCTTAAGGTGTTATTCTAGTACGAACTCTAGGGCTGTTTGTGACACTTATAGGAATAGCCCAACGGATTGATTGGAAAGAATAACTTTGAGGTGGTTTCGTACCCTACCATAATATCTTCGTTTGTTGTCCGCTATTAGCGACTTTGGAATGACTCTTTGTTGCATGTTGAGGGATAGTTATGTGATCCAATTATGTTATCATTGTTGAGGGAACTCACACTAGCGAAAGTATGAACCCTAGGCCTTATTTCCATGCATTGCAATATTGTTTATGCTCACTTTTATCATTAGTTACCTTGCTGTTTTTATAATTTCAGATTACAAATACCTTTATCTACTATCCATATACCACTTGTATCACCATCTCTTCGCCGAACTAGTGCACCTATACAATTTACCATTGTATTGGATGTGTTGGGGACACAAGAGACTCTTTGTTATTTGGTTGCAGGGTTGCTTGAGAGAGACCATCTTCATCCTACGCCTCCTACGGATTGATAAGCCTTAGGTCATCCACTTGAGGGAAATTTGCTACTGTCCTACAAACCTCTGCACTTGGAGGCCCAACAAACGTCTACAAGAAGAAGGTTGTGTAGTAGACATCAAGCTCTTTTCTGGCGCCGTTGCCGGGGAGGTTAGCGCTTGAAGGTATATCTTTAGATCTTGCAATCGAGTCTTTTAGTTTCTTGTTTTATCACTAGTTTAGTTTATAAAAGAAAACTATAAAAAATGGAATTGAGTTTGGCTCATACGCTTCACCTTTTTAATATCTTTCGTGAGTATGATGGAAAGGATAATTGTGCTCAAGTGCTAGAAGAAGAAATCTATAAAATGTTTGGCACTAAATATTTGAATGATGAGCATGATTGCAATGTTGTTAGTACGAATTCTTTGAATATCCATAATACTAATGATGATTGCACTAGTTATGATGAAAATGCCTCCTATAAACATGTCAATTTTTGTGGAGTAGACTGGGTTTGCAAGTACACACCAAATAGGGAAGATAGATATTGCAAGAGGCATAAGTACTTAGAAACCAAATTGTTGCAAGAAGAGCTAGATGAATGTGCTGAAAGATTCAATATTTTCCGTTCTCCTTGTGAACTTTGCAATGAACATGGTCATTTAAAGCTCCAATGCTATTTGTTTCATGATCAAGTCGTGTCCAAATATTGTGATAATTTGATTACCCTGGAGCATCATAAAGAGCTTAGCCTTCTTTTGGGTTATGAAGAAATGAAACGTATAACTGAGGATATTCCAAAATTTGCCCTTGATAAAGTTCTTCGTTTTGATCTAGAGAATATTTATATGTATTGTGCGGTGAATTGCATTGAAAATCCTTATATTGCCAATTACATAAAGAAAAGAAAACAAATAGAAGATGAAGAGAATACTAACGAAAGGGAAGAGACTTCCCAATATCCTCCTATTATTTCTTATGATGAATCAGGTAACGAGGAGGAGCCTCCTATTCAACCAATCTCATCAACAAGGAGCTCCAAAAATAGAATTGAACCCACGCATGATGTGGTGAAGAATAAGAAAAGAAAAAGGAAGAGAGGTAAAAAGATATCTCTCCCAAATAATATTGCTCCTATTACTATTGTGCCTCATGAAAATATAATTGTGGAAGATAATGATACTTCTTATGATCTTGAAAATCTTTTTGGCACTTGCTTGGAAGAATATAATGATTGCTATACTATTGGTGCTATCCATGCTATTAATGATGATAGTGATTATGCTTATGATACGAAAAGGCCCAAGCTTGGGGAAGCTATGTTTGATGAGGATGACATATTTGAGAATATATTTGCTGCAATTAATGTTTGTCCCAAGCTTGGGGATGCTACGCTTAATTAAGATTATATTTTTAGTCTACCAAATTTTGATATGCAAACTCATAATGATAATAACATGCCTCCTACTTATGACAATTATTGTGATGATACATATGCTATAAAAAGTAGTGAGGATTATATTTATAAAACTTGTCATGATTATGGTTACCCATTTTCTGAACATTACTCTTTTAATGTGGAAACAATTTATAATATTCAAGTCTCTTATGATACTCCCACTATTATTCATGAGAAGAATTTTGCTTATGTGGAGAGTAGTAAAATTTCTATGCTTGTAGATCATGAAAAGAATGCTTTAGGTGCTGGTTATATTGTTGAATTCATCCATGATGCTACTGAAAATTATTATGAGGGAGGAATATATGCTTGTAGGAATTGCAACAATACCAAGTTTCCTCTCTATGTGCTTAAAGTTTTGAAGTTATGCTTGTTTTACCTTCCTATGCTACTTGATTCTTGTTCACATAAGTTATTTGCTCATGAAATCCCTATGAATAGGAAGTGGGTTAGACTTAAATGTGCTAGTCATATTCTTCATGATGCTCTCTTTATGTTACAATTCTTATCCTTTATGTGAGCATCATTGAAATCATCATGCCTAGCTAGAGGCGTTAAACGATAGCGCTTGTTGGGAGGCAACCCAATTTTATTTTAGTTCCTTGCTTTTTGTTCCTGTTTAGTGATAAATAATTCATCTAGCCTCTGTTTAGATGTGGTTTAATTCTTTTAATTAGTGTTTGTGCCAAGTATAACCTTTGGGAAGACTTGGGGAAAGTCTTGTTGATCATGCTGTCAAAAACAGAAACTTTAGCGCTCACGAGAAGTGCTGCCATTTTTATTTGGAGAGTGCTATTTAGTTAATTATTTTTTCATATGATTAATAGATAAATTAATCAGGTCCAGCAATTTATTTGAGAATTTTATGAGTTCCATAAGTATACGTTTGATTCAGATTACTATAGACTGTTCTGTTTTTGACAGATTTTGTTTTTCATGTGTTGTTTACTTATTTTGATGAATCTATGGCTAGTAAAATAGTTTATAAACCATAGAGAAGTTGGGATACATTAGGTTTAACACCAATACAAATAAAGAATGATTTCATTACAGTACCTTGAAGTAGTGTTTTGTTTTCTTTCGCTAACGGAGCTTACGAGTTTTCTTTTAAGTTTTGTGTTGTGAAGTTTTCAAGTTTTGGGTAAGGATTCAATGAACTATAGAATAAGAAGTGGAAAGAGACTAATATTGGGGATGACCAAGGCACCACAAGGTAATATTCAAGTATAGCCTAGAGCCTAAGCTTGGGTATGCTCCGGAAGGCATCCCCTCCTTCGTCCTCGTTCATCGGTAACTTTACTTGGAGCTATATTTTTATTCGCCACATGATATGTGTTTTGCTTGGAGCGTCAATTTATTTTGTTAGGATTTGCTTGCTGTTATTTAGAACAATTTTTTGCATCTTTTATTTGAATAAAAGTGGCATTGATAGCCTTTACTATGCCTATGATACAAGTATACATGTTGCTGTTTGAAAACAGAAAGTTTGCCGCTGTTGCAATAATTCCCTAGAAAAGTAAGAATGTGATAAAATGTTGAAACCTTTTGCATATTAAGATCTGATAAATTTACTACAGTGGTAATTTTGTTTCATAATTTTTGGAGCTAGGGAAGTATGGATGTTGCAGCATTCTTTACGGACTATCCTGTTTAGGAAGATTGCTGTTATGTTTGCATATGTTTGCTTCTTTAATGATTCTATTTGAGGATAGGACTATTAAATATGCAGAGGCATTTAGTATGCAATGTTGAATAATAATTTTAGTGATTTGCTACAGTAGAGTATGATAAGGTTTTGGCAATGGTTTATACTAACTTATCTAATGAGTCCTTGTTGAGTTTTGTGTGGATGAAGCTTTTGAGATTTAGGGAGACCGTGATATGAGAGGAATTAAGGAGACACAAAAGCTCAAGCTTGGGATGCCCAAGGCACCCCAAGATAATATTTCAAGAAGTCTCAAGCATCTAAGCTTGGGGATGCCCCGGTAGGCATCCCACCTTTCTTCTTCAACAACTATCGTTTAGTATCGGTTGATCCTAAGTTTTGCTTCTTCACATGATGTTTGCTATTCTTAGATGTCATTTTATTTTGCTTTGCTTGCTGTTTGAATAGAGTACCAAGATCTGAAATTATTAAATGTTAGAGAGTCTTCACATAGTTGCATAATTATTCAACTACTCATTGATCTTCACTTATATCTTTCGGAGTAGTTTGTCGTTTGCTGGAGTGCTTCACTTATATCTTTTTAGAGCATGGTGGTGGTATTATAGAAATAGATGAACTCTCATGCTTCACTTAGATTATTTTGAGAGTCTTAAATAGCATGGTAATTTGCTTAAAATCCTAATATGCTAGGTATTCAAGAATAATGAAATTCTCTTATGAGTGTGTTGAATACTAAGAGAAGTTTGATACTTGATGATTGTTTTGAGATATGAGGATGGTAATATTAGAGTCATGCTAGTTGAGTAGTTGTGAATTTGAGAAATACTTGTGTTGAAGTTTGTGATTCCCGTAGCATGCACGTATGGTGAACCGTTATGTGATGAAGTCGGAGCATGATTTATTTATTGATTGCCTTCCTTATGAGTGGCGGTCGGGGACGAGCGATGGTCTTTTCCTACCAATCTACCCCCCCTAGGAGCATGCGCGTAGTACTTTGTTTCGATAACTAATAGACTTTTGCAATAAGTATGTGAGTTCTTTATGACTAATGTTGAGTCCATGGATTATACGCACTCTCACCCTTCCACCCTTGCTAGCCTCTCTAGTACCGCGCACCTTTCGCCGGTACCATAAACCCACCATTTACCTTCCTCAAAACAAACACCATACCTACCTATTATGGCATTTCCATAGCCATTCCGAGATATATTGCCATGCAACATTCCACCGTTCCGGTTATTATGACACACTCCATCATTGTCATATTGCTTAGCATGATCATGTAGTTGACATCGTATTTGTGGCAAAGCCACCGTTCATAATTCTTTCATACATGTCACTCTTGATTCATTGCATATCCCGGTACACCGCCGGAGGCATCCATATAGAGTCATACTTTGTTCTAGTATCGAGTTGTATCATCGAGTTGTAAATAAATAGAAGTGTGATGATCATCATTCAATAGAGCATTGTCCCAAATAAAAAAAAGGCCAAAAAAAGGGGGAAGGCCAAATAAAAAAAGGAAAGGCCAACTAAAAAAAGAAAGGCCAAACAAAAAAATATATAATAAAAAATAATAAAAGGGACAATGCTACTATCCTTTTAGCACACTTGTGCTTCAAAGTAGCACCATGATATAGCGAGTCTCATATATTGTGCTTCAAAGTAGCACCATGTTCTTCATATAGAGAGTCTCATATGTTGTCACTTTCATATACTAGTGGGAATCTTTCATTATAGAACTTGGCTTGTATATTCCAATGATGGGCTTCCTCAAAATGCCCTAGGTCTTCGTGAGCAAGCAAGTTGGATGCACAACCACTAGTTTCTTCTGTTGAGCTTTCATGCACTTATAGCTCTAGTGCATCCGTTGCATGGCAATCCCTACTCACTCACATTGATATCTATTGATGGGCATCTCCATAGACCATTGATACGCCTAGTCGATGTGAGACTATCTTCTCCCTTTTTTTCTTCTCCACAACCACCATTCTATTCCACCTATAGTGCTATGTCCATGGCTCACGCTCATGTATTGCGTGAAGATTGAAAAAGTTTGAGAACATCAAAAGTATGAAACAATTGCTTGGCTTGTCATCGGGGTTGTGCATGATTTAAATATTTTGTGTGGTGAAGATGGAGCATAGCCAGACTATATGATTTTGTAGGGATAACTTTCTTTGGCCATGTTATTTTGAGAAGACATAATTGCTTTGTTAGTATGCTTGAAGTATTATTATTTTTATGTCAATATGAACTTTTGTCTTGAATCTTATGGATCTGAATATTCATATCATAAGTAGGAAGAATTACATTGAAATTATGCCAACTAGCATTCCACATCAAAAATTATCTTTTTTATCATTTACCTACTCGAGGACGAGCAGGAATTAAGCTTGGGGATGCTTGATACGTCTCCAACGTATCTATAATTTTTGATTGCTCCATGCTATATTATCTACTATTTTGGGCAATATTGGGATTTATTATCCACTTTTATATTATTTTTGGGACTAACCTATTAACCGGAGGCCCAGCCCAGATTTGTTATTTTATGCCTATTTCAGTGTTTTGAAGAAAAGGAATATCAGACGGAGTCAAAACGGAACAAAATCAACTGGAGAAGTTATTTTTGGAAGGAAACACACCTGATGGACTTGGACCCCATGTCAAAAGATACGGGAGCTGCCCACGAGGGTGGGGGCGCGCCCCTGCCTCATGGGGCCCCCGTGGCTCCCCTAACGTGCTTCTTCTGCCTATATAACTCCATATACCCTAAACCTTCCAGAACGCACAATAGATCGGGAGTTCCGCCGCCAGAAGCCTCCGTAGGCACCAAAAGTCAATCGAGACCCTGTTCTGGCACCCTGCCAGAGGGGGGAACCCTCACCGGTGGCCATCTTCATCATCCCGGTGCTCTCCATGACGAGGAGGGAGTAGTTCTCCCTCGGGGCTGAGGGTATGTACCAGTAGCTATGTGTTTGATCTCTCTCTCTCTCTCGTGTTCTTGAGGTGATACGATCTTGATGTATCGCGAGCTTTGCTATTATAGTTGGATCTTATGTTTCTCCTCCCCCTCTTCTCTCTTGTAATGAATTGAGTTTCCCCTTTGGAGTTATCTTATCGGATTGAGTCTTTAAAGACTTGAGAACACTTGATGTATGTCTTGCCGTGGCTATCTGTGGTGACAATGGGATACCAGGTGCCACTTGATGTATGTTTTGGTGACCAACTTGCGGGTTCCGCCCATAAACCTATGCATAGGGGTTGGCACATGTTTTCGTCGTGATTCTCCGGTAGAAACTTCGGGGCACTCTCTGGTTCTATGTGTTGGTTGAATAGATGAAATCTGAGATTGTGTGATGCATATCGTATAATCATACCCACGGATACTTGAGGTGACAATGGAGTATCTAGATGACATTAGGGTTTTGGTTGATTTGTATCTTAAGGTGTTATTCTAGTACGAACTCTAGGGCTGTTTGTGACACTTATAGGAATAGCCCAACGGATTGATTGGAAAGAATAACTTTGAGGTGGTTTCGTACCCTACCATAATCTCTTCGTTTGTTCTCCGCTATTAGCGACTTTGGAGTGACTCTTAGTTGCATGTTGAGGGATAGTTATGTGATCCAATTATGTTATCATTGTTGAGGGAACTCACACTAGCGAAAGTATGAACCCTAGGCCTTATTTCCACGCATTGCAATACCATTTACGCTCACTTTTATCATTAGTTACCTTGCTGTTTTTATAATTTCAGATTACAAATACCTTTAACTACTATCCATATACCACTTGTATCACCATCTCTTCGCCGAACTAGTGCACCTATACAATTTACCATTGTATTGGGTGTGTTGGGGACACAAGAGACTCTTTGTTATTTGGTTGCAGGGTTGCTTGAGAGAGACCATCTTCATCATACGCCTCCTACGGATTGATAAACCTTAGGTCATCCACTTGAGGGAAATTTGCTACTGTCCTACAAACCTCTGCACTTGGAGGCCCAACAAACGTCTAGAAGAAGAAGGTTGTGTAGTAGACATCAGGCATCAAGATCTATAGGGATAGATCAAGACCCTTAATAGGACTTTCACAAAGCACATACCTTGACAAAGTTCTGAAGAACTTCAAAATGGACCAGTCAAAGAAAGGTTTCTTGTCTGTGTTGCAAGGTGTGAAATTTAGTCAAACTCAAAGTCCGACCACGGTAGAAGAAAGAGAGAATGGAAGTCATTCCCTATGCCTCAGCCATAGGTTCTATCATGTATGCTATGTTGTGTACCAGACCTGATGTGTGCCTTGCCATAAGTTTGGCAGGGAGGTGATGTCTGCTAGAACTACATCGATATTTCCCCAAAGAGGAAGGGATGATGCATCACAACAACGGTAGGTATTTCCCTCAGTGATGAGACCAAGATTATCGAACCGGTAGGAGAACCAATCAACACTACGTAAACAGCACCTGCACACAAATAACAAATACTCGCAACCCAACGTATTAAAGGGGTTGTCGATCCCTTTCGGGTAACGGCGCCAAAAATTGGCAAATGGACGTGAGAAAGTTGTAATAAGTTGATAGATCGAACGCCAAATAAAATAAAGTGCAGCAAGGTATTTTTTTATTTTTGGTTTAATAGATCTGAAAATGAAAGCAGAGGAATATAGATCGCAAAGGCAAATATGATAAAGAAGAGACCCAGGGGCCGTAGGTTTCACTAGTGGATTCTCTCGAGAAAAATAGCAAACGGTGGGTGAACAAATTACTGTTGGGAAATTGATAGAACTTCAAATAATTATGATGATATCCAGGCAATGATCATTATATAGGCATCATCTCCAAGATTAGTAGACCGACTCCTGCCTGCATCTACTACTATTACTCCACACATCGACCGCTATCCAGCATGCATCTAGTGTATTAAGTTCATGGAGAAATAGAGTAATGCAATAAGAACAATGACATGATGTGGACAAGATCTATTTATGTAGAAATAGACCCCATCTTGTTATCCTTAATAGTAACGATACATATGTGTCGGTTCCCCTTCTGTCACTGGGGTCAAGCACCATAAGATCAAACCCATTACAAAGCACCTCTTCCCATTGCAAGATAAATAGATCAAGTTGTCCAAAGAAAACCCATATATCGGAGAAGAAATACTAGGCTATAAGCAATCATGCATATAAGATATCAAAGAAGACTCAAATAACTTTCATGGATAAAAAGAGATAGATCTAATCATAAACTCAAAGTTCATCGGATCCCAACAAACACAGCGTAAAAAGAGTTACATCATATGGATCTCCAAGAGACCATTGTATTGAGAATCTAACGAGAGAGAGGAAGCCATCTAGCTACTAACTATGGACCTGAAGGTCTACAAAGAACTACTCACACATCATCAGAGAGGCACCAATGGACATGATGAACCTCTCCGTGATGGTGTCTAGATTGGATCTAGTGGTTTCTGGAACTTGCAGTGGCTAGAATTGATTTTCGTCGACTCTCCTAGGGTTTCTGGAATATTGGGGTATTTATAGAGTAAAGAGGCGGTTCGGGAGGCACCCGATGTGGGCACAACCCACCAGGGCGCGCCTGGGCCTCCAGGCGCGCCCTGGTGGGTTGTGCTCCCCTCGGAGCACCCCCCCCCCAGGTGCTTCTCCGGCCCACTGGATGTCTTCTGGTCCAAAAAATCCACAAAAAGTTTTGTTGCGTTTGGACTCCGTCTGGTATTGATTTCTGGGATGTAAAAAACATGCAAAAAACAGCAAACTGGCACCTGGCACTATGTCAATAGGTTAGTACCAAAAAATGATATAAAATGACTATAAAATGATTGTAAAACATCCAAGAATGATAATATAACAACGTGGAACAATCCAAAATTATAGATACATTGGAGACGTATCAGGAGGTACCAAAGTAATCCAGAAGTGGATCACTAGACAGCGGTCAAGAACATCCTGGAGTACCTGAAAAGGACCAAGTATATGTTTCTCGTTTATGGAGTTGATGAAGAGCTCATCGTAAAGGGTTACATCGATGATAGTTTCGACACTGATCCAGATGACTCTAAGTCACAACTGGATACATATTATATTGAATGGTGGAGCTATCAATTGGTGCAGTTCCAAGCAGAGCGTCATGGCGGGATCTACGTATGAAGCAGAGTACATAGCTGCTTCGGAAGCAATGCATGGAGGAGTTCATATCCGATCTGGGTGTAATACCCAGTGCATCGGGTCCAATGAAAATCTTTTTGACAATAATGGAGCAATTGCCTTGGCGAAGGAATACATGTTTCACAAGAGAACCAAACACATCAAGAGACGCTTCAACTCCATTCGTGAAAAGGTCAAGGATGGAGACATAGAAATTTGCAAAATACATACGGATTTGAATGTAGCAGACCCGTTGACTAAACCTCTTTTGCGGGCAAAACATGATAAGCACCAAGACTCCACGGGTGTTAGATTCATTACTATGAAATCTAGATTATTGACTCTAGTGCAAGTGGAATACTGATGGAAATATGGCCTAGAGACAATAATAAAGTTGTCATTGTTATATTTCCTTATTCATGATAAAGGTTTATTATTCATGCTAGAATTGTATTGACCCGAAACTTAAATACATGTGCGGATATATATAAACAAATACAGTGTCCCTAGTGAGCCTCTACTAGACTAGCTCGTTGATCAAAAGATGGTTAAGGTTTCCTAACCATAGACATGAGTTGTCATTTGATAACGGAATCACATCATTAGGATAATGATGTGATGGACAAGACCCATCTGTTAGTTTAGCATATGATCATTGTAACACCCCTGTGTAATGATGCTACAGTAACCCCTGGGGTTAAGTTAATCATTTTGCTAAACAAGTGTTTGTTCATCATTGTCTCTTGTCTCTTTCAAATTCCAGTTGAATTAAATTTCAAATTATATGTGGAATTGAAAAATGCTCAAACATGAAAACTAAAATGTTCATCTTGTGCAAAATAATCCATAATTAATATTTGTGGTGAACCTACTTTTTTAAAGTGTTTAAATGGCCTAAGCTATTTGAAACCGATGCTTTAAAAGAAAAATAAAAACTAAAAGAAAAAGAAGATGTGAGAGAGAGAGCGCGCCCCTTGCCTCCCCTGGGCCTCGGCCCACCCAAGCCGGCCCAGCACTTGCCTCCCCCAGTCGTCTTCTCCCTCTCCTGTACAACCGACCGGGGGCACGGCCAACCGCTCTCCCGCCGCACCGCCTTGCCGTCGATGAGGGGGATGAGGATCCCCTCGACACCTCGAGCTCCCCTCCCACTTGCCCTGCCACCCCACTCGCGCCAGTCCCTATCCCCTCGCATGCTTGCTCTCCCTCTCTTCTCCACCTTACCGAGCATCGCCGTTGCCATGGCCCCAGCATAGCCATGCCCACCGTCGACCCCGTCCCGCTCCGGTGTGTCCTGGAGCTCCGCACGCCAGCTATGCATCGACCCCGCTAGCCGTTTGAGCTGGGCAAGTCATCTTCGACCGAATCATCCGCCTCTGTCTTCTTCAACCTCCGACCGCGGGATCTCCACTGCATCGAAATATCTACCCAGGCCTCCCCCGAGCCCATTGATCTGCGCTCCGACCTCACCGTGAGCCCATCTTCCTTTCCCCCTCACCTCTGGTTCTCCCGCGATCCTGCTAGCCGCCGTGGCCGCTGTGCCCGTAGATCGCTGCCGCCATTCATGTTACCGCCGCAGTCACCGATAGCTCCGCTCGCACCCGCAACGCACACCGTGCTCCTGAGCTTCCTAGGAGGCCAGCGAGCCCCTTGGTGCCACTTGCCGTACTCCCTAGAGTCGTCCCCATCAAGGCCCAAGCTCCGCCACCGCCTGTTGTAGTCGTAGCGGCCGCCTCCAGCCAACTCAGCTCGAGCCAGTGCCACCGTTCGACGCGGATTGATAGCCGCGTTCGAACACGACTAGCCACGCCCGATTTGGCGCCTCGTAGGCTTTTCTCGACGCGCTCCTGAACACCGTCGCCGCCCCTGCTCGTCGCCGGCGCCACTCCGGCCAGCACTCGAACCCACTAATGCCCCAGCTGGATGCGCGCCACCCCTGCACCTGTAGGTGCTCGCGGTGGTCCAAACGGTCCCCGATGACCGTTTTCCGACCGGGGCCGAGCCGCGCTGCTGTCCTGGAGGTCGCCGCCGGTGCGTCAACAACGCCCACCGACGTGGCCGGCCTGGGGCCACCCCCTGGGTCACTGACCCGTGGGCCCCAGGGGCCCGAGCGGCCTGTTGACCCGGTCCACCATGCTGACTGGACCGGCTCGTGCAACTGATAGATGGGGCCCACCGCCCCCTAATTAACGAAATTAATTAGGGATATTTAAATTAGTGCCCCTGGTTCCTTAGTTGTGCTCACTTTTCCCCACGCTCCAAACATTTGCTCACTTTTCCCCTCTTCCTTAGCTTAAACTCTCACAAATGCTCATAGCGGGCATTTGCCGTCTTGACCTTCCATTGATCGTTAGTTGCTGATGAGTGGGGCCGAGTCTTCATCTGACTGTTGCTTGCTGACGGGTGGGACCGCAAGGAGACACATATTGGGCAGCTTGTCTGAATCTGAAACAGATCTAGACAGGCTGCACTGCACAGCGCCGCCCCGCCCCCTCCGCCGGCGTCTTGCCGCATCCACCGCAGTTGTTTCCTCCACCCTATGCCTTGTCCGTTCATCGGCGACGACGCGTTTCCGCCAGATATAGCCCACCCCCCCCCCATCTGGGATTACATAGCGATGTTGAGTGAGGACGCCCGGAATGCAGTCGATCATGGAGAGGATTGGGTCGAATCCACGGGAGATAATTCATGGATTAAACCTGGGTAAGCATTGTTTCCTCTCAAATTGACGTTCTCCGTCGTATTTTAGGCCGTATTTGACTTCTGTTTCCTTGAATCGTTCGAATTTGTGCTCGATTTTACCCAGCTAACTGAAGCCTTTGTTTCCTTCCCCAACGAAATAGGATTGATCCCGCGTTGGCTTTCCGGCTGGCAATTAGAATGGAAACTAGTGTGCTGCGTGGTACTAAACCGCATTTGATTTCATCCTTTTTCTATCCCCAAGTGGTAGAAACCGGTATGTCTTTCAAAGATTTGCGAGCTGAGCTCCGAAACACCTATCCCTGGAGTGATGCCGATGTTGTTGAACTGAATTACTTCAGCAGTGACGAGCAAAGATTTCTCCCACTAACTTGCGACGATCATATGTCGTTGCTTTTTGCTGGGATTGCTGGCTGCCGATTCAGTAAACTCCAAATCGATGTGCTTCAGCCACGCGCAGAACGGGCGAAGGGGAAGGGAGTTCAGACATCATCTGTCTGTGCTAATAGCCAGCACCCCGGCACTCCTTGTAGGTCGACACCAAGTAAAGCAAGTGGTTCATGGAGCCAAAACATGCATGCTGCCAATTCTGGTTCCGATTCAGCTGCTGCTTCTCGTGTACCTTATGCAGTTGGTGTAGAAGAAGATGCAGAACCTGACGAGGCAGTGCCTACAAATGATGATGAAGACGAGATGATGTTTCCTGAACTGGTCGATGTAGCCATTCAGCAAGCAGTGGATGACTAATATATGGAGGAGCCCATCAGCCAAGCTAGGTTTGATGACACTGACGATGAAGAGAAGGTGGAGAACATGGACAGCTTAATCGAGGATGAATACGATGGTGATGACATGCCAACAATTGAGTGGAACAGGGAAAAACTTGAGCTTAGTGTAGGTACCATTTTCCAATCAATGGTGGACTGTCGGAATGCAGTGACAACATGGTGCATTATATCTGAAAGCACCTATAAGATTAAAAGGAGTGAGCCAGCAAGGTTCACAATTTTTTGTCCATATCCTAGGTGTAGGTGGAAGTTGCATGCATATCGTATGAGAAAGAGCAAATATATTCAGGTAATCCAAGTTCAGTTAGTAATTTAGTTTCAGATCGTTGAGTAAGGTTTCTTAACTGTTCTTTACCCTTTTATTTTGTTTCAGATAAAGAAAAACCCACACGAGCACACCTGTCCACCTGGAGGGGGAGGGGGGAAGGCCAAAACCAAGCTAGCAAAAACTAGGTGGGTGGCAGATGCTATATTGGATTGGCTGAGAGAAGAACATGGACTTAGTCCAACGGCACTCCATGGGAAGCTTTTTGAGAAGTACAAGATAGAAATTCCTTACATGAGAATTTTCAATGCTAGGGAAAAGGCTCTTGACAGAATTAATGGTCAATGGAATGACAGTTTTCAGCTGCTTTACACTTTCAAAGCTGAAGTGGAGATGGCAAGTCCAGGGGGTGTTATAGAGATTGACAAGCATACAGTTCCATTCAAAATAAAAGGGAAGTCATTTCAGAAGGAGTGCTTCAGAAGGGCTTTTGTTTGTTTCAAGGCTTGCTGGCAGGGGTTTCTAGATGGTTGCAGGCCCTATTTGGCTGTAGATGCTACACATTTGACTGGAAGATGGAGAGGACAACTAGTAGCAGCTTCTGCAGTTGATGGACACAACTGGCTATTCCCAGTTGCATATGGTGTGGTGGAGGCAGAGTCTGAGGAAAGTTGGGTCTGGTTTCTGCAGCAGTTGCGCAACATTATAGGCACACCCCCAGGTTTAGCTATACACACAGATGCTTGCAAGGGTTTAGAGAGTGCAGTGGAAATTGTATTCCCTGGAGTGGAGCATAGGGAATGTATGCGACACCTAGCGCATAATTTCAAAAAGAAGTTCAAAGGTAAAGTTTATGATGAGAACTTATGGCCAGCATCATACACATGCAGCAAAAGGAAGCATGAACACCATTTGAGAGTGTTGTATGCTCAAAATCCTCTTGTGAAGGAGTACATGGATGCACATCATGGCAAGGTGTGGTCAAGAAGCAAATTCAACGAAATCTGCAAAGTAGATTATGTGACCAGTAACCTTGCAGAATGCTTCAATTCAAAGTTCAAGTCAGTGAAAGGGCTCTTGTTGTGGCAAGCATTTGACAAGATGAGGCAAATGATCATGATAAAGATGGCTCTTCGCAAAAGAATTGCAGAAACACAATATGTTGGTCATCAAATGCTCCCATCACTGATTAAGGCATTGCACTTGAAGGCAAGAGGACTGAAGATGAAATGTATTCGATCTGGTACATATGAGGGAGAGGTTGCCTATACTGACACTAAAAATAGGGTATGGAGGTATCTTGTGAACCTAAGTACTAGAGAATGTACTTGTAGGCAATGGCAGATCCGTGGGAAGCCATGCATACATGCCCTACATCTGATGACCGTTATCGGGGGTGCAGATGGTGAAGTTGATCAATATTGCTCTGAGTATTTCTCTGTTGCCAAATTTATGGCTGCTTATGCTGACAATGTGCCTGCACTATTGGGGAAAGATCAATGGAACATAGTAGATCCAGGGTTCAAACTCCACGCTCCTGTCATTACTAGACCACCAGGAAGACCAAGGAACCAGATGATTAGAGCAGGTGAGGAGGGTCGTCTACCAAAGAAGTGTGCTTGCAAAAAATGTGGAGTTTTGGGGCATATTGCTAGGCTTTGTACCAATGCAGTGGATGCATCATTTGGAGAGGAGGAAAGATGGACAGCAGCAAATGCTGAGGAGAATGCAGCAGCAATGGAGACTGAAGATGCAGTGGAGAATTGTAGCGACCTGACCCGAATGGATCAAGTCTCTGTGCTTAAGTGTCATCCCTGGATCAGTATGCTGACACACACAGTACTCGAAGGATTTATAACAGAGGTAAATCACATGTATAAAGTAACATAAATACTATTACCTCAATCCATATAGCGGAAGCAACAAGGTTGTGGTTTCCCATCAACACCAACGGCAAAGTTGAGTGTAGAAATCATAACCCTAACGTATCACTTACTCGCCGTAAGAAACCTGCAACATGAGACGTTGCAGCCCGAAAATGGGTCAGTACATTGAATGTACTGGCAAATTCACACCATAGAGAATGATGAATAAAGGCTATCACTACATGCATATTTGGCTGGTGGAAAAGCTCTATGGTTATAAGGTTTTTGTGAAAAGCCAATTTTTCCCTACTGCAAAGGAATAAATTTTATTTAACTATCGTGGTGGTTGTTGAACATTGAGAATGGTTGACAACATTCTCAATCCCAATTAAGTAACATCATTAAACCCAACAATATTCATTTAAAGTAACATGATGAGATCAACAGGATAATCCAAGAACTAGATACTCGAGATGTCCATAACCGGGGACACGGCTAATCATGATTAGTTTATACACTCTACATAGGTTTGTGCACTTTTCCCCACAAGACTCGATCGCCTCCGTTTGGTTTCTCGCACTACATGGTGTTTGAGAAACGGATGACCGAGACATAGTCTTTCAGAAGCGCTAGCACCTTACGTTGGATAGACCGGTACACCTACTTTCCCCTACATCTGCTAGTCTACCCTGTAAGAGTTTGCACGACTTATTCAACTATGCCAGAGCCCATAATGGCTTGTGGCTGCACACGGAAGTTTCTAGTATGAATAATATTATGATCCCTTTGAGCCTGGGTGGCGGTCCATAAAAAAACAGGCAATCCTGGTATACCCCGGTGCCTAGACAGGCAATCCGAGAATAACCAGGTACCTCAATACACCCAGATGTGTGTTTAAGTTGCCACCTTAGATAAACCATTAAATTATCAATCGCACATCTGTCATGGATATCACTCACCCAATCCACGTCTACTAGCATAGCATGGCATATTAAGCAAGCGTAGAAGTAACTCCCGAAGGTTTCATAATAATACAGGTCATAGGTACTACCTCATCTACTTCCCATCCCACAATTTAATTAGATCCTAATCATGCAATGTGAGAGGATTGATCTAATGCAATAAAACATGGGTTGTGGAAAAGGTATGATCAAAGTGTGAACTTGCCTTGCTGGTGATCCGCGAAACCTAGAGATTCAAAGTAACAGGCGGTGCACTCCGGGTATTCTATCGCAGACAAACAAACAAGCATACAATAAGTACTCATCTAATGCACAGGTAAAACTCGAACAAGAGAACGAACCAGAAAGTTCAACTTAAGAACTCCGGTTGCAAAGAAAGAACGAACCGAACAAACGACGGAAAACAAACGGCGGAAGAAAACAACTCGGTTCTAGCAAGTTGAAACTAGGTCAAATTTTATTGTAGTAAAAGCTTGTTCAAGTTGATTAGACGGAACGGCGGTTTCGAGACGAAACTCCAGGCGCTTGAATCACCTGATTCCGATAAACGAGCGAGAAGAAAGACTAGAAAGAAGATCGGATCTGAGATCGCGATCGCGGAATAAATCCAATGAAAAGAAAGAGACGAACGGTTAAACGAACGGGCATCGTTAACCGGGGAAAATCAGTGATCATGTTCGTTGAGACGAACGGTCCGAAAGAAGAACGAAAACCAATCTAGGGTTTTTGGAGAAAAAGACCGGAAAGAAACGGAAAACCGATCTAGGGTGTCGGAAGAAAACCGGAACGAAAACCAGAAGAAAAATGAAAAGAATCGGAAGAAAAAGAGAAGAACCGGAACGGTTTAGAAGAAAAACTTAACCGAGGGGAGAAAAAGAGACGCGGCGCGGGGCAACCTTGGCGAGGGGCTCCGGCGAACGGCGGCGTAAGGCGGCGGCGGCGGCGGCGGGTGAGAGGCGCGGGCGGCGGCTATAGGGCGCGACGCGGGTAAGGGGCACAGGGTGGGTGAGGGCGCGGGGTGAGGCGCGGCTTAGGAGGAGAAGAGGGGGTTTGGGTTTTTGGTGTGAGGAGAGGGGGGTGTGGGGGTATTTATATAGGTGGGGGAGGAGACTTGGGGTAGGGGACAAGAAATAGAAAAGAGAGGAAAAGGAATAACGAAACAAGGGAAAAGGGGCAAGCGCTACCCTAGAATCCCACTGGGATTCAGTTTAGACTAGAGGCGGCGGCGGCCTCCTGCGCGCTAGGCGCTGGCGCGGCGCGGGGCTTGGCCTGGCCGGCCGGCCTGCTGGCTGGGCCTTGGCCCAAGGCGCTGCGGGAATTTTTTTTAACTGATTTCGCTCGCAGAAAAACAAAAGAAAACTAAACTAAACGGGCTCCAAAACTCTCAAAGTAAATTTTCCCCGACTCCTAAAAATGAGTCGAACAAAATGAACTTTACTCCCGACCTAAAATGCAATTTTGAAAACGCGCATTTTTTCCTATCCAAATAAAACGCAAACAAACACCGGAAAACAAAATTTGATCTATTTATTAAATCTTCATTTTTCCTATATTTTGGGAAAGTCATATTATTCCCTCTCTCATATTTTGATACCGGAAAAATAATTGAAGATGAAATAAATAAATCAAATGATCCTCTTTTCAAATTTGAGAAAACTCTCAAATATGAAAATAACGAAATCTCCAACTCTCTCCGAAGGTCCTTGAGTTGCGTGAAATTTCTAGGATCGACCAAAATGCAAGAAAATAAGATATGCATGACGATCTAGTGTATAACATTCCAAAATTTAGAATTTTGGGATGTTACAAGAATGCAGCAGCAAATGAAGAAGTGGAGAATGCATCAGCAAATGAAGCATCTTGGTATGTGTTTGCACCCTTTGTAGAATGCAGCTACCCTTTTGTTTGCATTTGTTCTCTTTTTTTCCTATGGCTTATAATTTTATTTACCAGCTCTAGGGAGAAAAGGCCAAGAGATGAAGAAGTAGAAGATTTTGAAACCATGGCCTTTGATGGTTTTGAATCTATAAGAGAGGAAGAGGAGGGCGTAATTTTTCCGATTGTGCCTTTAAAGATTACTGAACCCATAGATGACCGTCAAATGGTCGTCAAGTTCTCGGCGAGTGCAACTACTCCATCAGCACCTCCACGAGGAAAACCCCAAGTAAAGCCCAAGATCAAAAGGAACAAGAGTCTGAAAGAAAAGAGCATCTCAACTAGGGAAACCAGGAGCAAGATTGTGAAGCCAGCTGCAAACACAAGGAGCAAGTTGAAAATTTGAATTAAGTTGTTGGGAAATATTTGTGTTGTCAATTTGAGGGCGAGTGGATCGCTTAAAACTTGGTAGATTTGTATTAAGATGTTGGCATCTTAAAACTTGGTAGATTTGAGCTACTGTGATAACTTATCAGTTGTAATAATGTTGCTTCTACTTTGGTTTCTTATTTGAGTCAGAATTCAAATTCCCATCAAAATTTGAATTTAAATCAATATTTCAATTTGGGCCAAAATTTGGATTCGAGTCAAAGTTGAAGTTGAACATTGGAGGTTCATTGCTCTGTGCGGTGTATTTGATCGAGCATTTGAAGTCCAACATTCGTAGGTGAACAGTCCGAATGAGAAATGTGCTAGAAACGAGCTCGGAAACTAGGGTAAACAGCCCTATTTGAAATCACGTTTTTTTTACCTTGCCTAAATGAGGCATATATATTTTTATTAACACTTGTTTCATATATATAGGGTAAAAACGAAGTCTCACTATTTATTGATTAATATTCATATTACTACATTTTTTTGAAAAAAATATGCTTTTAATTCAAAACCGTCAAATAACACGTTTTAGATATGAAAATGAAAAAGTAAGTTCAGATCCTTCTTACTCACTTCAAAATGAAGCTATGGAGATTTTTCTGATTTTTTTTAATTATTTTGATTTTTTTCAAACCCTAAACCCTCTCTCCCTATTCTACGAACTCTGAAAATGTTCATAGGTGATAGCTCATTTGTGTGAAGACTTTTTTCATGAAAATGACCTACACCAAGTTTATATTTTTTTCTCATAACCTTGTCACATATGACGGCTATGTGCGCAAGAATTACAACATTTTGATATTTTTTTTGAATTTTTTAAAAACATTTGAACTTGATTTCGACATATCACTTCAAAAAATGATTTTTCAAAAAACGCCCCTATACCGAGTTTATATTTTTCTATGGTAACTAGGTCTCATAAACGGACGAACTACGTTTGTTTTATATTTTTGCGATTTTTTCTAATTTAGTTATGGCCATTTGAAATCTGGTCAAACCCTAATAACCTCGTTGACTCGCTCATAACCCCGCAGAAATGCTCCAAACCCTAGCATCGAACGTGCGCCGTCGGATCCTACCAAGCACCAAACACCACCCGTCAGATGTGGGGCAGGCATGCGCGATCCGCGTGATGCATCCTGATTGGCTACTGCACTGTCCTTCTCGGGTTTTTTACGATCTGCCCCACTTTACATATGAAATTGTATTTTTCGCACATGACCACCACATGTCAGTGTTAAGAGTTGGTTCAAAAATTGAAACTGCAAAATACAATGTGGCAAATTGTCAATATAGCTTCCCCTTCTCCTCTTCTCCATCTGACAGACAAAGGCATCGAGCATATCGAGCAATTCATCTGTTTCTTTCCCCATCTTCTCGTTCTTCTTCCTCTCGAGCAATTCCTCTGTTTCTTCCTCTCGGGCGATATGTCGACCTCCTCGTCAGCCCCTCGTTCCACGTGGCCGGTGTATGGTCCAGTGCCGATGACTCGATGCCCTGACTTCCCACGAACTGTGCCACTAAAGCGGTTGACTTCGAAGGAGGAGAAGAATGGGAACTTTGGGCGCGAGTTCGTCAAATGCGAGAGCAAGCCGGAGGGGCAAGTTAGATCTAAGTTTTCCTCGCATCCTTTATCTCTAATTTCTCAAAACATCTGTCAGATTTGGATTGAGGTTACATGATTTCGTTTTCAGATCGTGAAGAAATGCCACCATTTCGAGTGGATGGATGATTACATCCAGAGGCTTCAAGGGCCAGGCTTGCTGGATTCGAGGGGGAATGCAATCCGCGAGTCCAATCTGCCCCATGACAGTGCCGCTCCGGCAGCAGCAGCGCATCCGGAATACCCGACGGTGGTAGATGTCGAACTGAAGACGGAATTGAAGAAGATGAACAAGAACTTCAAGCAGCTGATTGAGTTAAAGAAGCAATCCAATCTGATAGCTTTAGGAATACTTTCTCTAGGAATTTTTTACTTGATGGCCATCTCTCGTTAGAGATGTTTGTCTACTGTTGTTGCCACTGTTTAGGAATCCAAGTCTATTTTATCTCAAATGCAACTCTGTTTAGTGCAACTGTCGATCACTGAATGTATGCAGTTTACTGTTAAGTTTCGACACTTTCAGTTTCGGCAGAAAACAACTACCAGTTCAGTGATAGGATTATTTTGTTAGCTAATAACCTCGAGTATTGGATCATACCATAGCTCATCAGATGACAGTAAGTATTACTTGAGCAGCACAAGGAATATACATCAAGTTCATCTCTTCTCTCTCGCACTTGCCAAACTTTTGTCCTCGAGTTCGTCAGTTCTGCTAAAAAAACCTAGTTCGCTGGTCCAAAAAGAAGCCCAGAAACAAGCGATGTTTCTTTTTTTGTTTAGGAAGGATTGCTTTGTTCTTTTTTGTTTCTGATTGCTTTTTTCATTAATTTGATTGCCCAATCTCTTCTATCTCATTGAGGAATTTTTTTGGCTTTCCTTTATGGGTCCCTTCATTTTTTAGAATCAAAGTATTTGCAAACCGCAGTATTATTATGCCTAGCGAACCAATACTTCATGATTAGAAAAAGAGGTCTAACGCTCTTTTTTATATACTTCAAACATAGTGTAGTTAAAACTACACTTTTGACTAAAGCAAAATATCTCAAAGTATTTGATACTTCAATATTTCTGAAAACCAAAGTATTCTTTGAATACCTAAAAAATACAGAGCTCTCAAACCAAAGCCGTGTACAAATGTACAATATGTTCTTATTTTTAGATGGCATATATAAACACATCATTTAGTTTGTTTGGTTAATTTTTCCCACGCCAATTAGCCGTGTCTAAACTTGGGACAAACAAAATACGAACATAACAAAACATTAATATAACACACATAACTTAACTTAGATAGGGTTGCTAGGGCAACATAAGTTCTTACATAGACACCGATAGATAATAGTTTAACCTTACATAGATAGCTCGGGCAACACGCACACCAAACTCACACTACATAGTAGATAGATAGGGGTAGCTAGGGCAACACCGTCTTCTTCGCCGCCGGCTTCACTGTCTTCTTCGCCGCCGGCTTCAGTACTCCTCCTCCTCAAGGCCGTTGTCGCCGAGGTAGTACGGGAGGCTGTGCATGCGGTTGCGAGCGGGGAAGACGCTGTCGAAGTCGGTGAAGATGTTATAGGTCGTGAATGCGATGAACTCGCACCCACACCAATACACCTTGCCGAGCAGGTAGTAGGCATCGAACCTATTGGTGAAGTGGACGACGAGCCCTACCACTAGAGCATTGGCGTGGGGACGCTGCTCCACAAGGTTGAACATGGGCGGCGAGCCCGCTGGGAGGTGGTGGAAGCCCGCACAGAGGAACCCCTGTGCAAGCTCAGTGCTTCCCCTCCAGCGGGAGAACGCCCACACGCGGAGGGATTCCTCAACGACGATGTTGGCGGGGTACCGCCGTTCCGGCACGGTGGGCGGCGCTTGGAACATCGGCCCGTTGTACTGCATCTTGCTCGCTTCGCTGAGTGGAACGGCTTTGGCTTTTGGGGGAAGAAGAGAAGAAGTTGGAGGCGCAGATGGATCTTTAGAAGAAGAGGCAATGGAGGGCAGTTTAAATAGTCGGGGGAGACGAAGTGGGTACACGCGCAAACGGCCGGCGTAGATCGTGACTCAGTGCGTGCGTGAACCGATGCGATCATCAATGTGTGAACGTGAATCGATGCGAGCGTGCTTTGCGTGCTCTGCGTGCTCTACGTTGGCGGCTGCCTGCCTCCCCTTCTGCGTGCTCTGCGTTGGCGGCTGCCTCCCTCCCATTCACGAGCATGCGTGCAGCCTGCGGCATGAACCAATGCCTCGACATATGGACGCGACCGTGCGTGCAGCCTGCCCCTTCTGCCACCGGCACGTATGACTGCGACGCGTGAAACGACGCTGCAGAATGACTGAATCCGTCGGCAATCGTGCGGCACGGATCGATGCGTGCATGTCGGCGTGCATGCATGCGATTAGGTCTAGCTCACTAGATGCGTGCGTGGCGGTGTTCGCATGCATAGCAGGCTACATCAATGCCAAAGTCGGGCATGCATAGCAGGATGCATCCATCGATAGCAGGCTTTTTTTAATTTATTACCAACAAACTAACGGGCCCATCCTATGAACACAAACACGGCCCAACCAGCAAAGCCACAGCCACACAGTCAACAGAGTCCAACGTGGCCCCACAAGTCAGTTAACGGCCATGCCGGCAAACGTCTGTTATGAACATTTGTGAGAGTTTCAGCTAAGGGAATGGGAAAGTGAGCAAAAGTTTGAAGCATGGGGAAAACTGAGCACAACTAAGGAATTGGGGGCACAAATGGAATAAGCCCAATTAATTAAGCTAATTTAGTTAACATAATTAGACACTGACAGGTGGGCCCAGTAGTTTAACTAACTATGTTTAGATTATTTTTAACTCTGTTTAACCCACTGTCTATGACTGGTGGGACCCAGCCGTCAGGTTTGACCTAGACTGGCTGGGTTGACTGCCGATATCGTGATGACATCAGGCTAGCGTCATATTTCTGTTCTTTTTGAGTTAAGTTAAATAATAACAATTACAGAATATTGTTTAAACTTTGAAAATTCATAGAAATTAAATTGTAGCTTAGATGAAAATGTTTTCTACATGAAAGTTGCGCAGAAAAATCCAACGAATCTGAATACGCGGTCCGTTCATCTGTCACATGCCCCTAGCATGCTGAACATGGAACCTTCCCCTCTCTTTCGTCTGTCCAGAATCCGACTAACGTCGGGAATTCATCCTCGGATGTTTATCCCTTCCGTCTACAACATGGAGTACTATGTTAGGTTGACCCTAGTTCTGCATATCATCATGTCATGCTTAGTGTTGCATATGTTTGCTCTGTATTTACTGTTTCTTCCCCCTCTTCTCTCCGGTAGACCCTGAGGTCGATGATGCCCCGGTGATCGACTACGTCGACGACACTTCTTCCTTTTCAGCAGAGCTTCCAGGAAAACAAACCCCCCTTGAGAATTCTGATATCGCCCATTTCTTTCCCTCTCATGCTTGCATTAGAACTGCTACTGCTTTCTATATGATCCTATTCTGATGCATAGCCTGTTTTTGTTACCTGCTTTCATACCTTACCTGCTTATTCTAAACTGGTTAGTATAGGTTGATTGGAGACCCATCAGTGACCCCCACCTTGTCCCAGTAGCCCCGCTTTATGTTTGATGACTCAATCAACGTGATCGACGTCCAGGCCCCGACACCGCACATCACCCCCCCCCTTAGTTGTACGACTCTGCAGAGTTACTATCAAGTGCCGAGGGTAGTACCTCGACATCAGTTCTGATGTTAACCCTGTAGTGTAGCTATTTGGTCGTGGTCATCGAGGGTGATTCCCCCTTAACCACTCCCGATACGACTCTGTCGTGCAACCCCTCAAGTGTGAACCTCGAGGGTGGTTCCTCTTACATTCACCTTGATGATTACATCGAGTGGAATTCACCAAGAGTGATTCCTCGGGTTTCCCCTTGGTGTTTGGACACACGGATACTTGGACTTTACAATTGTTACTTGGAAAGGTGGGTCGACCCTGAGGGGTACCCGCAAGTGATGTGGAGACGGGTTGACCTGGAAGGTGCCCGCGAGATACTTATGAGGCGTGGCTGGGCATTCTTAGCCCTTGACGCAAGTCCTCGAGACAGGGCGATGGGGTAACATCGATCGTGAGTCTCTGCTCGTTACCGCGTGCTCCTAATCCACTACGATTTGGATATTTGATCCGAGGGGCCTCTGGCCTGATAGCACTAACCATCACGTGGGCATAGTATGGGTGTTCTGCGTCATATGCATCAGTTGAAGCTTAATAGACGTCATGCGACTAAGCGGCGCACGCCGGGTTGGACTGGTAACCACCTACCTTTTTTAAGGAGGTAGCTAGGTCTGCTCACCGGCCGCATACGCAGCGTGCAGGAGATCCCGGGGCGATGGCCCAAGACCCCTGGGGGCATAGGTTTAGTCCGGTGTGCTGACCTCTCTATTAAGCCTAGGTCGGGTTGCGGCGTGTTGTTTAGCCGAGGCCGGGCATGACCCAGGAAAGTGTGTCCGGTCGGAGTTAATTGAGCGTGGTGGGTAAGTTGGTGCACCCCTGCAGGGAAGAAAACATCTATCGATAGCATGTCCTACGGTAACGGATACTTGGAGTTGTATCCCGATCAATACAACTAGAACTGGATACTTGTGAAATGGATAGTATGGCTCTGGGATTGCTTTCTCGCAGGGGGTCGAGGAAGGATCTCTGGGCGAGGTTGATAACACTACTACTACTTTACATTATGTTGTTCTGTACTCTTCCAAATGCTGCAAGATGCTTGAAGATGCTAGTCTTCGATAGGCTAGGCTTTCCCCTTCTCTTCTGGCATTCTGTAGTTTAGTCCACAGATAGAGCCCATTCCTTTGATACAGATGCATACTTAGTCTAGATCTGATGTAAGTCTTGCGAGTACTTTGAATGAGTACTCACGGTTGCTTTACTACCTCTTTTCCCCCATACCCGGTTGTTGCGACCAGATAACAGATCCCAGGAGCCAGACGACACCACTGATGACTACTACTACCCCGAAGGTGCCTCCTACTATGTGACGGCCGCTGACGACCTGGAGTAGTTAGGAGGCTCCCTGGCAGGAGGCCTTGCCTTTTCGATCATTGTTGCTTTTGTGCTAGCCTTCTTAAGGAAGACTTGTTTAACTTATGTCTGTACTCGGATATTGTTGCTTCCACTGACTCTTGTGTATTAGAGCTTATGTATTCAAACCCTCAAGGCCCCTGGCTTGTAATGTAAAGCTTGTATTATTTTAATTTATGTCTAGAGTTGTGTTGTGATATCTTCCCGTGAGTCCTTGATCTTGATCGTACACATTTGTGTGTACGATTAGTGTACGATTGAATCGGGGGCGTCACAAGTTGGTATCGATCGTTCAGTTCATTGCTACTATTTTCTTAATGCCAAGTACATGTTCCTTCGACCATGAGATCATGCAAGTCCCAGATACCAGGGGAATGCCTTGTATGCTATCAAACGTCATAACATAACTGGGTGATTATAAATATGCTCTACAGGTATCTCCGAAGGTGTCTGTTGAGTTGGTATGGATCGAGATTGAGATTTGTCACTCCGTGCATCGAAGTGGTATCTCTGGGCCCTCTCAGTAATACACAACATAAGAAGCTTGCAAGCAAAGTGACTAAGGAGTTAGTTGCAAGATGATGTATTACGGAACGAGTAAAGAGACTTGCCGGTAACAAGATTGAACTAGGTATGGAGATACCGACGATCGAATCTCGGGCAAGTAACATACCTACAGACAAAGGGAATTACATATGTTGTCATAATGGTTCGACCAATAAATATCTTCATAGAATATGTAGGAACCAATATGGGCATCCAGGTCCCGCTATTGGTTATTGACCGGAGAGGTGTCTCGGTCATGTCTACTTCATTCTCGAACCCGTAGGGTCCGCACGCTTAACGTATGTTGACGATAAAGTATTATATGAGTTATGTGATTTGGTGAACGAATGTTGTTCGGAGTCCCGGATGAGATCACGGACATGACGAGGAGCTCTAGAATGGTCCAAAGGTAAAGATTGATATATAGGGCGATGCTATTCGGTCACCGAAAAGGTTTCGGGTTATACCGAGTAGTCATCGGGTCACCGGAAGGGGTTCCGGAAAACCTCGGGAGGTTAATGGGCCTTATGGGCCAAGAGAGGGGAACACACTGGTCCACAAGGGGCTGGCGCGCCCCTCCTCTTGGCCGTCGGCCCTATGGATGGTAAGGGGGAGGGCTAGCCCCTCTTTCCTTCCCTCCACCTAAGAGGAAGGAAAGGGGGGCGCCACCCCCTCCTGCCTTCCCCACGCAAGCAAACAATGAAGGGGGGATGCCAAAGGGCATGCGTCCAAGGGTCCGGCCGGCAACCATGGGGCACCTCCTGGCTGCCTCCCCTCCCCCCCACACACACACACACACACACACACACACACACACACACACACACACACACACATATATATATATATATATATATATCAAAAAGGTCTGTGCATTGTAATGGGAGAAAAAAATCCTCTCATATCTCTAGCTAGGTCAGTTGGACAAACTGTCCGTGGCCGGTTCGCAGATTATGAGATCGAACCCTCCCATCGGCAATTTTATTTTTAGCCAGCTCTCCGGACCTAGGCCTCATTGCGCCGCCAGGTGGGCTTTCTTCGTTGGGCCAAAATGGGTGGCAACAAACGAAACCAAATAGCGTACGTGAAATTAATTGAAGTGGGACCAAATGAAGTGGGACGAAACCAAGAATATCACCTCCCTTTAATAGTAGGTATAGATATAGATATATATGAGGGAGGGGGCTGAAGGTAACATGCCCTAGAGGCAATAATGAAGTTGTTATTTATATTTCCTTATATCATGATAAATGTTTACTATTCATGCTATAATTGTATTAACCAGAAACTTGATATATGTGTGGATACATAGACAAAACACAGTGTCCCTAGTAAGCCTCTACTAGACTAGCTCGTTAATCAAAGATGGTTAAGTTTCTAACCATAGACATGAGTTGTCATTTGATGAACGGCATCACATCATTAGGAAAATGATGTGATGGACAAGACCCATCCGTTAGCTTAGCATAATGATCGTTAAGTTTTGTTGATATTGCTTTCTTCATGTCATATACATATTCCTTTGACTATGAGATTATGCAACTCCCGAATACTGGAGGAATACCTTATGTGCTATCAAACGCCACAACGTAACTGGGTGATTATAAAGATGCTCTACAGGTATCTCTGAAGGTGTTTGTTGGGTTGGCATAGATCGAGATTAGGATTTATCACTCCGAGTATCAGAGAGGTATCTATGGGCCCTCTCGATAATGCACATCATAATAAGCCTTGCAAGCAATGTGACTAATGAGTTAGTTGCGGGATGATGCATTACGGAACGAGTAAAGAGACTTGCCGATAACGAGATTGAACTAGGTATGAAAATATCTACGATCGAATCTCGGGCAAGTAACATACCGATGACAAAGGGAATAACGTATGTTGTCATTACGGTACGACCGATAGAGATCTTCGTAGAATATGTGGGAACCAATATGACCATCCAGGTTCCGCTATTGGTTATTGATCGGAGAGGTGTCTCGGTCATGTCTACATAGTTCTCGAACCCGTAGGGTCCGCACGCTTAACATTCGATGACGATTTAGTATTATATGAGTTATGTGATTTGGTGACCGAATGTTGTCTGGAGTCCCGGATGAGATCGTGTACATGCCGAGGAGTCTCGAAATGTTCAAGAGGTAAATATTCATATATATATGACGATAGTATTTGGACATCGGAAGTGTTTCGGGGCTACCGGGTACGTATCAGGTCACCGGAAGGGGTTCTGGGCAACCTCCGACAAGCTATATGGGCCTAATGGGCCAAGAGAGGGACAGACCAACCCCAAAGGGGTTGGTGTGCCCCCTATAGACCGAATAGGAGGAGAAGGAAAGGAAGGGAAGGGAGAAGGAAAGGGGGGATTCGACCTCCCCCTTTCCTTCCCCTCCCCCCTCTCTTTCCTTTCCCCTCCGACACTTATGGAAGGGGGGAGGCTGACTTGTGGGAGGCGCCCAAGTAGGATTACTCCTACTTGGGGAGCCTCTTGCAGCCCTTCTGCCTCTGCCACCTATATATATATGGGGGCACCGCTAGAACACACAACATTGATTCCTAGCTGCGTGCGGCGCCCCCCTCCACAGTTTACGCCTCCGATCATATTGTCGTAGTGCTTAGGTGAAGCCCTGCGCGGATCACTTCACCATCACCGTCACCACGCCGTCATGCTGACGAAATTCTCCCTCGACACTTTGCTGGATCAAGAGTTTGAGGGACGTCATCGAGCTGAACGTGTGCAGAACTCGGAGGTGCCGTATGTTTGGTGCTTGATCGGTCCGAACGAGAAGAAGTTCGAGTACATCAACAACGTTGTCAAACGCTTCTGCTTTCGGTCTATGAGGGTACGTGGACATACTCTCCCCCTCTCGTTGCTATGCATCTCCTAGATAGATATTGCGTGAGCGTAGGATTTTTTTTTCAAATTGCATGCTACGTTCCCTAACAGGGGCGCCACACAAACCCATGACAATCTCTTAGCCGTGTGCGGCGACCCTCTCCAAAGTTTCATCCTCCATCCAGTTTTTCCGCAGTGCACGGCGAAACCCTACGGAAACAAGTTCAGCACCACCGTCACCACGCCGTCGTGCTGCCGGAACTCATCTACTACTTCGCCCGTCTTGCTGGATCAAGAAGGCAAAGACGTCACTGAGCTGAACGTGTGCTGAACGCGGAGGTGACGTACGTTCGGTACTTGATCGGTTGGATCACGAAGATGTTCGACTACATCAACCGCGTTGACAAACGCTTCCGTTGAACGGTCTACAAGGGTACATAGACACACTCTCCCCTCTCGTAGCTATGCATCTCCATGCATAGATCTTGCGTGTGCGAAATTTTTTTTGTTTTCCATGCAACGTTCCCCAACATATATAAGATATTTCAAAATGAGTTACATGAAAAAAATTGCAAGTTGACCCATGATTTTTATTATATTTGTGAAATACACACATATTTTACGTAGAAAAAAGTATACTCAAAATACGATGTATGTTATCTAAGGAGTATTATATATACTACCTAAACATTCTTATATATTACATATTACGCTTACATACTTTTCGATTTGATAAATACTATATACAACATATGAAACTCAAGTGATAGTAACTATCACCGGATGGTAGGAAACATGACAACCGTTTGTCACACCTAGGAGCCTTGGTTTCCTACCTAGATGCCCCAAACCATTTATCTATATATCACTACATACTATGCATTTATACTCTCCGATATGGCAGATACTATCTATAACATACAAAACATGTGTGGGAGTAACTACACCTTGTAGTGGGAAATATTTATCATATATATACCTATATATATTTGTAAAGTGTTTGTAAGAATATTTTCCAAATTTATGAAAATATATATTTGTATTTTGTTTGCAAATTTCAAAAATGATTCCCGAATCAAAAAAATGTTCATGAATTTGAAAAGGTGTTAAGTTCACGAATTTTAAAAATGTTAATAAATTTTAACTAAATAAGAGTTTGAAAATTGTTCAGGAATTCTTAAAAGTTCATGAATTCGAAAATTTTCTACGGGTTAAATATAAAATTATTAATGAATACAAAAAACGTCATCTTGAAAAATGTTTATAAGTTTGAGAAATGTTCATAATTTTGAAGCTGTGAATTTAATAAATGTTCATGGATTCAAAAGAACACATTTTTTGTGAGTTTGAAAAGTCACGAGTTTAATAAAGTCATAAATTCGAAAATGTTCACTAATTAAATGAAAAATAATAGAAAAATGTAAAAGAAACCCGAGAAATAGATGTACAATAATAGTAAGAAAAACCTTCTAAAACCTTAATGATTCCTAAAACCGCCGCCCAGCGGTTCGCTGCCCGCGGTATACTGTGACTAATTTGCGTTTCGAAACAAAAGCTGCTCATTTTAACCAGCTTTACGAGCCAAGGGCCTGTCATCAGCCCGACAGAGCGCATTTCCCATGGCCCAGTCCGTGAAAACCCGCCAAGGCCACATCACAATCTCGGGACTTCCTATTCTGCGCCTTCAACGCCACGGAACGCAACGGGCACTCGCGACAGCATCTGCTGGGCCGGCCCATGAACGCGCATCACAGTGCTAGAAAACAACCGAGAAAATGGTTATTCACGAGGAATCAATCACGGACCTTTTAAGAACAACAGTAGACCGGCTATTTATTGCACAAAACGTGTTTTTTCTTAAAACAAATGTGAACCAAAAAATTGATAGTTCATGGATTTCAATACAAAGTTCACGAACATGGAAAAAAGTTCAAATATTTTACAAACACAAATTCGAAAACAATTCATGAATTTGAAAAAAGCAAAAAAATAAAATTAGTGAGTTTGGAAAAAAAGTTCATTGATCGTGAAAAATTTTCATCAATTCTGAAAAATGTTCACCAGTTTTTTGAAAAAAATCATTGATTGTGGAAAAAAGATATTAAATTCTGGAAAAAGTTCACAAATTTGTAAAAAGTTTATTGAGTTTGGAAAAAATTATTGATTATGGAAAAAATTCAAAATTTTGCAAAAAGTTCATTGATTTTTAAAAAGTTGGAGAATTTTAAGAAAAGGGAAAAGGGAAAAGGGAAAAAAGAAAAAGAAAAGGGAAAATACCATTGGGGAATCAATGCAGTTTTAGTGGCGTCCTGAGCAAACTCCTCACGAAGATCAAGGTGATTAATCATGTGAAATTTGAGGCCAAGCCTCCCCTGTTTGCTTTGTTGAGGATGAGCTGGACGCGGCTGCGTTGAAGCTAGGGAGTGGCTCGGTGTTGGAGACGATGATGTTGCTATTGGTGGCACTTCTGCCGATGACCGTGAGCCACATGACATTGGGGATTGCCGAGGGTTGGTTGTCCAAGCCCAGAGGTTACGCAACGTGTCTTCCTTTTGTGTCATGCCCATGCCAAAGCAGTGTGTGACAGTCACACCACCAATCAACTTGGCCACAGCCTCCTCATTCCATGCGTTGAGCGGCATGTTCTCCAGACAAAGATGCACATGGTGGCGAAGCTGTACCACGTTGGCATGCGATGGCTCTATATTTTATGCAGTTTTTAGCACATGTGTTGCATGTTCTCTTCATATGTCATGTCCCATTAAATCAAATAGTTGTCCATTATGCATAATTACTGGTATTTGCACTGTCTCTTGTGAGCATTGCATGTTGAGTATGTTATTTGTTTTTGTTAGTTTTCTTTGTTTTCTTGTGTGTATGGGTGTTTTGGAGCAACCTAGGATCAAGCACGATGAAATGACGAAGGATAGGTTCAATATGCCGTTTCGGAGAGTGAAAAAAGTCATTTTTCCAAAGTGCTCAAAACCAAGATCTAATACCAAAAATGGATCGGTGTCGTTCATACGAATCCAACGAGGCCAAGAATGTCAAATTCTGAGCTCATTTAAAGAAACGGCGGCCGATTTACCGAAGAGGACTAGAGCAAAAGGCGGCGTACCAAACAACCGTGATTGGTCGTATGGAAGGAACGTGGAAGTTACCTCTCCATACGGGATTCTTCACTAATTTCTCCCCCGTTCGTTCCCACGAGATCCTTGGACAAATAATGAAGCTTTTGGGACAGGATAAGGCTCATCTAGAGCCCTTGTATGCATCTCATCAATGGAGGGGACCGAGGATGCGCCATATATATCACCTCCAACCCTAGTAGTCGTCCTCAACATCCACATTCATCACCAACTCATCCAAGGTCATCTCCATTGATGCTCCATCACCACAATAGAGGAAGGGACAAGACCAAGGGGAAGAAAAGGAGGCTCCACCACCGTGGGCACCGGCCTTTGGGCCAGTGCCATCTCCACGGTGTTGACGGCACCGCCGGCATCTCCACCATTGACGACGCCATCATCACCATTACCACCATGCCTTGTGTAACGCCCCGAGACCGATGTGCCAGGTGTCGTCCAGTTATTCGCTGTTGTTGCCATGTCATTGCTTGCGTGTCATGCATTGCATATCATGTCATCATGTGCATTTCATTTGCATACGTGTTCGTCTCATGCATCCGAGCTTTTTCCCCGTTGTCCGTTTTGCAATCCGGCGCTTCGTTCTCCTCCGGTGGTCGTTTATACCTTTCTCTCGTGTGTGAGGATTAAACATTTCCGGATTGGACCGAGACTTGTCATGCGGCCTTGGTTTACAACCGGTAGACCGCCTGTCAAGTTTCGTACCATTTGGACTTCGTTTGATACTCCAACGGTTAACCGAGGGACCGAAAAGGCCTCGTGTGTGTTGCAGCCCAACACCTCTCCAATTTGGCCCAAAACCCACCTAAACCTGCTCCATCCTCTCGGTCGTTCGATCACGATCGCGTGGCCGAAAACCGCACCTCATTTGGACTCTCCTAGCTCCCTCTACCTATATATTAGTGATCCCCTCCGAAATCTCGGGTCTTCCCCTTCCTCTAACCCTATTTTTTCCCTCGCGCCGCGCCGGACATGTCCGGACCCAGCCGGACAAACCCGCCGCCGCCCGCGCCAATCGCCTCCCGCCACGTGTCCCAGCGCCGCCCTCCGCCGCCGCGGCCCGCGAGGCCCAAGG
>NC_041382.1:15527561-15541638 GCF_002162155.2 Triticum dicoccoides
TCTGCCACCGGCGTCTGTCGCCCCGTCCACCGGCGACCGTGCCCGGCACCGCGCCCCGCCGCCTCCTCCTCTTCCCGGCCAGATCCGGCGAGGGTCCGGCCGGATCTCGCCGCCCCATCTTCTCCCACGCCTCCGGCGACCCTCCGGTGAACCTCGTGCAACGGGCAGATCTGGATCCGCCGCGGATGAACAGTAAACCCTAGGTGGTTTTTCTTCTAAATCCCTAAAGTTTCAGATCCATGTGCTCATGTTCATAGCATCGTATCTCCTCATCCGTAGCTCCGATTTGGGCATATAGCATATCAAATTGTTCTTCTCAGAGAGTACATCATTTCTTTCCATTGCATCATTTTCGTTTGAGATCATCTTGATGCCCGAAATGCTGTTAGAAGGAGGCTACTTGAGTTAATTATCAGATCTGCTACTCCATTTAGACTTTTGTCATTTTTGCCATGATTATTGTGTGCATGATATGCCCATGAGCTCTACATATGTTTTGTTAAGGGTTTTGCCATCTATCCAGAGGTGCAACACATGTATTTTTGTGATGTGTGTGGTGACTAGCACAAGCTTGCGAAGTGAGGCACTTGGTAATTCTATTTTCAGGGACTTAGCATTTCCACCAAGTCCTTGAGCTGTTTTGTTCATGATGCCATATGTTCATGTTGTTTCCTAGTGATTCGTGCCTCTTTTGAGGATGATCAGTAAGGATGTTTTGTTAATCTTGTAGTGCTCTATCCATCCATGTCCTTGTTTGCAATTATGGAGCACCCTAGCTTGAGTCAATCGAGCTCTACTTTTGCTACTTTGTGAATCTGGGCAGATTGTCAACTTGTTTGCAATTTTGCCGATGATGTTATAGTTGATCCATGCATGCTATGTTATTGTTCTTGCCATGCCTAGCTTGCATTTTGTGTATTATTGATGGATGTATGCTTAGCTTATCATGACTTGCTCCGTAGTGAGTGCATCGAGCTCGTAAACATGCCTACTTGAGATATGTTTCAGCATGCTCCAGTTTTCACTAAGTCTGAAAACTGATTATGTTTTTGCCATGTTCACATGCTTGCAAATGTATTTTGTGATCCCTTTTGGCTCAAGGTCACTAAGGGACTTTTGTTAAGCTCTTTGAGTAGCTCCATGCCATGCTTTACTTTACCATGTTCAGGTCCTGTAGCATGTAGTTTTGTTGCTCCAAAGAGTGCTATCTGATCTGAAATTCCAGACAAGTGTTAATTTCACTAAGTCTGAGATCTGTTTACCATATGCATTTTTGCCATGCTTGTTTGAACCTGTTAATGGATGAATTGGCTGTAGCTCAGTGCTAGACTTTTGTTAAGCATCTTGAATGCATCCCTGTCATGTATTTTGATGCCATGTTTGGGTGCTGTAGCATGTTCATCTCATTGCATTTAGATGACTACTTGCTGTAAATCGCAGACCGGTGTCATTCGAATCGCTTGCCATTTCCAAACCGTAACTCCGATTCCGGTGATCTTTATATCGTTTTCAAGCGATTTCATCTCATATTTCCAGTGGCACTCTTGGATTTCCAAGTTGAGGCCAGGGTCATGCATTCCTTGTCCAATCATGCATATGCATCGCATACCGTATCTCGCATATCATACCATGTTCATGTGTGGTTTGTTTACTATGTTGTGTGCTTCCTTTCCGGTGTTTGCTTCTTCAGGTTGGTTCCGGTAACGTCGTGCTTGTGAGGAACTGTTCGTCTATGTCCGTTTGTCTTCTTCATGTACTTGTTCTTCTTCCTTGCGGGATCTCAGGCAAGATGACCATACCCTCGAAATCACTTCTATCTTTGCTTGCTAGTTGCTCGCTCTTTTGCTGTGCCTATGCTATGATACCTACCACTTGCTTATCATGCCTCCCATATTGTGAACCAAGCCTCTAACCCACCTTGTCCTAGCAAACCGTTGTTTGGCTATGTTACCACTTTGCTCAGCCCCTCTTATAGCGTTGTTAGTTGCAGGTGAAGATTGAAGTTTGTTCCTTGTTGGAACATGGAGGTGTTGTTCCTTGTTGGAACATGTTTACTTGTTGGGATATCACAGTTCTCTTATTTAATTAATGCATCTATATACTTGGTAAAGGGTGGAAGGCTCGGCCTTATGCCTGGTGTTTTGTTCCACTCTTGCCGCCCTAGTTTCCGTCATATCGGTGTTATGTTTCCGGATTTTTGCGTTCCTTACGCGGTTGGGTTATAATGGGAACCCCTTGATAGTTCGCTTTGAATAAAACTCCTCCAGCAAGGCCCAACCTTGGTTTTATCATTCGCCACCTAGCCTTTCTCCCTTGGGAGTCGCGCATCCCGAGGGTCATCTTTATTTTAACCCCCCCCGGGCCAGTGCTTGTCTAAGTGTTGGTCCGAACTAGAGTCCTTTGCAGCGCCACCTCGGGGAAACTTGAGGGCTGGTTTTAGTTGTACGGAGCGCTCATCTAGTGTTACCCTGAGAACGAGATATGTGCAGCTCCTATCAGGATGTCGGCGCATTGGGCGGTCTTGCTGGACTTGTTTTACCATTGTCGAGGATGTCTTGGAGTACCGGGATATCGAGTCTGATCGGAACATCTCGGGAGGAGGTCTATTCCTTCGTTGACCGTGAGAGCTTGTGATGGGCTAAGTTGGGACACCCCTGCAGGGTTTTGAACTTTCGAAAGCCGTGCCCGCGGTTATGGGCAGATGGGAATTTGTTAATGTCCGGTTGTAGAAAACCTGAACTTGACCTTAATTAAAATGCATCAACCGAGTGTGTAACCGTGATGGTCTCTTTCCGGCGGAGTCCGGGAAGTGAACACGGTTGTTGGAGTTATGCTTGACGTAGGTTGTTTAGGATCACTTTTTGATCATAGTTCTCGATCGTGCTTTGCTTTCTCTTCTCGCTCTCATTTGCGTATGTTGGCCACCATATATGCTAGTCGCTTGCTGCAGCTCCACCTCATACCTTTACCTTATCCATAAGCTTAAATAGTCTTGATCGCGAGGGTGTGAGATTGCTGAGTCCCTGTGGCTCACAGATACTTCCAAAACCAGCTTGCAGGTGCCGATGAGTCAGTGTAGGTGACGCAACCAAGCTCAGGAGGAGCTCGATGAAGATCTTGTCCTTTGTGTTGTTTCGTTCTAGTTGATCAGTAGTGGAGCCCAGTTGGGGTCGATCGGGGACCGTGTCGCATTTGGGGTTCTTCTTTTATTTTGGTTCCATAGTCGGACCTTGATTGTAATTGGATGATGTAATGCTTTATTCATGTAATTGTGTGAAGTGGCGATTGTAAGCCAACTATGTATCTCCGTCCCTTTATGTATTACATGGGTTGTGTGAAGATTACCTCACTTGCGACATTGCTTTCAATGCGGTTATGCCTCTAAGTCGTGCTTCGACACGTGGGTGATATAGCCGCATCGAGGGCGTTACACCTTGTCCCTTCACTGGCTCGATGTCTACATGTAACTTGACCCTCTCCTTTATGTTTGAGTAGTTATATTTGTTCTCGAGGATACAGATGAACTCTTTTATGATTAGAACGATTATTTTCCAAGCGATCCAATATGATGTGTTCATGTTCGAGTTAGTACCCTTCACGAGTGTTGAGAGGAGGCCTCGCTCCCACTACCACCATGATTGGCCATGGAGCCACTACTGTCGGTCTAAGGGTTAGGATGTTGAGGTAATTGGAGGTGATAGTAAAAGCCTCAATTCCTCACCGCTGCAATTGATAGGGGAGCACAGGTTAACCCACATCTGGTTAAGTCCACGGGGAAACCCTTAATTTGACCGTCTGTGATAACTGGCGTGGGAGAAGCTATAGTTGGTGGCGTATATGGCATCAAGTCTATGTTAGAGTAGAACATGTTCTGTATAGGGAACCGCACACTTATGTATATGAAGGATGGGTAGAGGACACGACAGAGAGCATTTGCTCCGCACTTGTTTCGCAAGTCATATTGATGGTAATGACTTCGAAACACTCGAGAGCAGTTTAGTACTCAAGCACCGTCTCTACTAACTTAGTCTCTTTTTATTACTATTTTTTACCTTATTGTTCATAGTATAGTAAACACCCCTTTTATCATGTTTACCTAGCAACTTATACAATAGGCTAATTTTTAAACTCCGGTTTGGGTGCGTACGTGACTGCGTTAAGTGATGACATAGTTGCAGGGTTTGTGGTGCCTTCGTATCAGCACCGTGTGTTCAACACTTTTCTTATCATGAAAGTGCTAGAACAACCATGTGCACTTGCGGGTCATCACACGGGCGCGCGGTGTCCAGTTGGAGAAGCGGATGCCTAGCTTGACTGCCATGATATTTCCCAAAGCAGTGATGGCAATGTCTCTATGATGTTGATGATGGAAGGTGATGAAGAAATCTCCTGGGTAGTGGGGAACGACAACGAATAACTCCTTCTCGATGCGGGTGCGTGACTAGATGGTGTCGGCGATGTTGGCGACAAACACGGGAAAACGACGCCTACCCATGCAAACAATTTCAAGCTTTGCAGGTGGGCCGCCTGCTACTCCAAGGCGGGTGTGGTCGCCATGACCACGACGCTCTCCATCAGGTGGTATGGAGGGTCCCCAAGGCGGGGCATGGCTGTCGGGGGTGCGAGGTGCTGTCGGACAGGAGGGAAATGTGTCGATGTTGCGGTGGGGTGCGAAGCGCACTCACAATCCTTGGCCTTGTGCCCACTTCTGGAGAAGAGATTGCATCTGATGGGGTCTCGGCAATTGATGGCAATATGTCCCCTTGTATGGCAGTAAAAACGGCGCCGCTTCTCCCTCTTCGGTCTTGAAATCGAGCAAGGTTGCACACCATGAAGACCATCTGGATGGTAGTTGCGGCTTGAATGCGCGATGCTGCTCTACAAGAAATATGTCAACTTATGACCTTCTGTCAGTGACCCTCGAAGAATTGGTCATAAATTTATGACCATTTTAGACCAATTGGTTAAAAGCTGTCTGGGGGGCTCCAAACCCTAAACCATTGCAACCATTTTGGTCAGAAAGGTCATAATTTCCTTACACGAAATGGTCATAAAGCAAACAGCGCTAGTCCGCTGCCTTATTTCTAGTTGTTAACGACCAATATAGATGGTCATAGCCTTGTAAATTGTGGTGGGTTGCGATGACTAGGCGCCATCTCATCAGTTTTGCCTATGTGTCATGTCCATGTGGCAGTTTTTGCCCTAGGTTGTGAAGCAACCTATATTTCTGTCATTCCCAAAATTCTCAAAAAAATCTCATAAATTCTTTGGGTCATATCTTAATCAAATATGTTAAAATCCTTCCTTGTCTAGTTCAAAACTAATTCAACAATATTCATTTTCCTATTCTGTTCACAACAACACTTTATGAAGGAAGTGCTATTTATATATTCTTGATTGCCCTCAGAATTTTTGGGCACTCTTTTCTATCCAAATTATTACCGCATGACAAAATTCAGCTCCATTTGCCTAGCAAATCTTCCTCGGCAAATTTCCAAAGTTTTTGTCCACCTAGAAGCATTGTGAAGGAAGTACCTTTTTTATATCTCTAAATGACATGAAATTTATACAATTCCTTCATATGCCCAAATTATCAACCTCCTCCAAATTGCAGCTCAGTCAAATCATCTATGTGAGCCCAGGTTCAATTTATATTTTATGGCCAAATTGGCAGGTTGCAAAGCAAGTGTTATATAGACCCCTCCTATTACCCTCAAACTTTTCGGGCACTCTTCCATACTCAAATCATTGCCACATGATAATATTCAGCTCAATTTTCCTAGTAAATCTTTCTCGGGAAATTTCCAAAGTTTCTACCTCGAGAGAAGCTTTGTGAAGTAAGTACTATCTAGGCTTACCCAAATGATCTGAAAATTTACCAGCGCATGACCATACCTAAGTAACTTACCTACACCAATTTTGAGATCATTTCATTCATCCAATCTCTCTCACTAGTTTTCCCAAGTTTCTGTCAATAGAAGATCATTGTGAAGGAAGTACTTCTTTGGCATGTCCAAATGGTATCAATTTTCTACAATGCTTTCCTATTCCCAAATAACCATCCTCCACAAAATTTTAGCTCACTCCATTCATTATTTTGAGCCCAGCTTCAACATTCATATTTTTGTCCAGCGTGGTACTTTGCAAAGCAAGTACCACCTAGGATCCTCCTTTTGAGCTAAAAAATTGTGAATACATTCTCCTTAGTAGATGATCATCCTCAGCCAAAACTCACGCCCATTGGCCATGTGCATTTCCCGTACCGCTAATCAAACACTTGGCTGCTAATTCATGTTTGAGCATCGATCGGTCTCCTCGTGAGAATCTTATGTTGTAATTTTCTTCCTAGCACCAACCTGGGGAGTGCCCAACCCACTAGACATGCCTAGGCCGCCCAAAACACATGGCAACATTACGGTCACGCGGTGACCACGCGACGGGCATGCGAGTTTACGCGCTCTAGAGTTGGGGCCCTCGGTCACCGCCCAAACCTCGACGTATCGCCACCAAACCATGTATTTATGATTAAATAGGTCCTTATGTAACTAGAAATGATTTTTGGAAAAAATAAATAGCAAACTATGAGGCAGCTGCAGTTCAAATTTGACCCGCTTCTAGCTGAATCGGCGGAAATTTGTCTTTTTCACGAGAGGTGGATCAAAAAAATTCCACCCAACCATTTTGTCAATTGTGCATTAAATATGGCCTAGTATTTTATAAAAATGATTTGGTCCAATTTTGCAACAATTATTTGGTAGTTCCTTCACAAAAAAACCTCCTTTTTGGCACTCGAAAAATGGAAAATGGTTTTTTTGTCCAACGAAAATGAAAACTTCATTAGGCAACATTGTTTGCCATTCCAATATGCTCCCGTGTGCACAATATGAGATCATTTGAACAAACTATGCCATGAATGTGGCCATAAGATTGATCATTTGGCTTGAAAGCCATTGATCTCCACACATGATAGCTCGTTTCTGAGAACACTTTTTAAAAATAATTGCCATATTACAAGTTTGTTATTTTTCCTAGGAACTTGGCCACATATGATGACACAATGTGAAGGTTTCCCAATTTTTTGATTTTTTTGAATTTTTTATGCCCGTTTCAAAATGCGGTCAAAACGGCGGGAATGACCGTTCCTAGCTAGTGGTTGAATATTGGAATTTTTTTGGTGTTTATATGATTAAATAGATACTTATGTACCTAGAAATGATTTTTGGAAAAAATAAATAGCAAACTACAAGGCAGTTGCAGTTCAAATTTGACCCGCTTCTAGCTGAATCGGCGGAAATTTGTCTTTTTCACGAGAGGTGGATCAAAAAAATTTCCACCCAACAATTTTCAATTGTGCATTAAATATGGCCTAGTATTTTATAAAAATGATTTGGTCCAATTTTGCAACAATTATTTGGTAGTTCCTTCACAAAAAAACCTCCTTTCGGGCACTCGAAAAATGGAAAATGGTTTTTTCGTCCAACGAAAATGAAAACTTCCTTAGGCAACATTGTTTGCCATTCCAATATGCACCCGTGTGCACAATATGAGATCATTTGAACAAACTATACCATGAATGTGGCCATAAGATTGATCATTTGGCTTGAAAGCCATTGATCTCCACACATGATAGCTCGTTTCTAAGAACACTTTTTTAAAATAATTGCCATATTACAAGTTTGTTATTTTTCTTAGGAACTTGGCCACATATGATGACACAATGCGAAGGTTTCCCAATTTTTTGATTTTTTTTGAATTTTTTATGCCCGTTTCAAAATGCGGTCAAAACGACGGGAATGACCGTTCCTAGCTAGTGGTTGAATATTGGAATTTTTTTGGTGTTTCTCTGATTAAATAGATACTTATGTACCTAGAAATGATTTTTGGAAAAAATAAATAGCAAACTACAAGGCAGTTGCAGTTCAAATTTGACCCGCTTCCAGCTGAATCGGCGGAAATTTGTCTTTTTCACGAGAGGTGGATCAAAAAATTTTCCACCCAACCATTTTGTCAATTGTGCATTAAATATGGCCTAGTATTTTATAAAAATGATTTGGTCCAATTTTGCAACAATTATTTGGTAGTTCCTTCACAAAAAAACCTTTTTTCGGGCACTTGAAAAATGGAAAATGGTTTTTTTGTCCAACAAAAATGAAAACTTCCTTAGGAAACATTGTTTGGAATTCCAAGATGCACCCTTGTGCACAATATGAGATCATTTCAACAAACTATGCCATGAATGTGACCATGAGATTGAGCGTTTGGGTTGAAATCCATGAATCTTCACACATGATAGCTCATTTATGAGAACACTTTTCTAAAATAATTTCCATATTACAAGTTTATTATTTTTCCTGGAAACTTGGTCACATATAATGACACAATGCGAAGGTTCTCCAATTTTTTGATTTTTTTTGAATTTTTTATGCCCGTTTCAAAATGCGGTCAAAACGGCGGGCTTGACCGTTTCTAGCTAGTGGTTGAATCTTGGAATTTTTTTGGTGTTTCTCTGATTAAATAGGTACTTATGTACCTAGAAATGATTTTTGGAAAAAATAAATAGCAAACTATGAGGCAGCTGTAGTTCAAATTTGACCCACTTCCAACTGAATCGGCGGAAATTTGTCTTTTTCACGAGAGGTGGATTAAAAGTTTTGACACCCAACCATTTGGTTATTTGTACATTAAATATGGTATAGTATTTTAAAAAAATAATTTGATACAATTTTGCAACAAATATTTGGTATGTTCTTCACGAAAAAACTCATTTTGAGCACTCGAAAAATGAAAAATGAATTTTCGTGGAAAGAAAATGAAAAGTTCCTTATTACTATTTTGTTATTTTTTTCTTCTAAAAACTAGGTCACATTTGATGACATGATGAGAAGGTTTTTCATTTGTTTCATTTTTTCCAATGTATCAGGTCAAGTAAATAGCTAAGATGATCTAACATCTTATTTTCAAATTTATCACAACCAATTCAATTGGTCATAATATTGTATTGCATTCTGATTGGTCCGTGGACAAGGCACACGGATCATGCACAAAACACCATTGGATCTTCCCGGATCCAACGGTAGCCGTCGCTCCTCGCCTCCCCCACCAACCCCACCTGAGGCGAAACCCTAGCTGGCATCTTCCATCCACCCCCCCGCCTCCTTCCTTCCTTTCTTTCTTTCTTCCTCTCCCCTCGTCCCCCTCAGATCCCCCTCCCCCGATCCCACCAGCCGGCGGCGACCTCCCCGCATCCATGGCCTCCCCGCGCCCATCCTCGCTGCATCGCCACCCCGACCCCTCCCTTCCCCACCGCATCGCCACCCTCAAGCCACCTCCCTTCCCTAACCCTACACCCGTACCTCAACCTGTGCCACAACCTGTCGGATCCCCCTTCTCCGCTGCCGCTCCCCCTCCTCTCCCCTCAACCGGCGGCCAGATCCACCCACTCCCTCTCCCCACCCACTCACCGAACTCCCTCTCCGTCGCCGCCATTTAGGCCGGCAGCCATCTCCGGCGCGCAAGGCGTCGGTGACCAGGAAGGAGGCATGGAGATGAGCTTCGGGGGCGGAGGTGGAGGGGAGTCCTCGTCGTCGTCCACGGCGTCGATATAGTTCAGCGGTGCCCATCCCCCTCCCCGCCTCCCACCCCCCTCGCCGCCGCCTCCTCCTTCCTCCAGCACTACGTATCCAACCTCGCCTCTCGCTTCGCCGCCCCGCGCTCGCCGCCCCGCACTCTGGTCTCAAGAGCTCGCCAGAATGGTCGCCCACAGGGTAAGCTCCTCCTCCCTCTCTCTTCCCCGCCCCGCCGTCCTCCCCCAGTCCTCTAGATCCGCCGCGCCGTCGATCTTACCCCCATCATGGCTGACCTCTCTGTGTTTGCATGCAGTTCCACCAGTACCAGGTGGTGGGTCACGCGCTGCCGACCCCCGGCGATGAGCAGCCCAAGATCTACCGCATGAAGCTCTGGGCCACCAACGAGGTTCGCGCCAAGTCCAAGTTCTGGTCAGTCTCCTCCCCCGACCTCGATCTTCCTCGCGCGCTGGTTTCGTCGGTGCTTATGTGTTTGATTGTTTGGTTGTTTGCGCGCAGGTACTTCTTGAGGAAGCTCAAGTAGGTGAAGAAGGCCAACGGCCAGATGCTCGCCATCAACGAGGTATATCACTTCTCTCCAGTTGCCATGATCCGTGGATGCAACTTTAACTGTGCTGGCTGGTACTAACTGCCGTGGTTGTGCAATAGATCATTTTAGGTACCGTGTTGGTCTTGTGTATGGCGAAGACACTTGATTTTAGTTGCTGCATAGGGAGATGTATGCAGTGTCGCAGTGTTCTAGCTTTAACCAAATGGTAGAATAATATTGTTTTTGTGGATCGTGCCGAGGTTTTGGTGGTTTCTACTGAAGGTCCTTGGTTCCTTACTAGGTCATGTATATTGGTCGTGACCTCACTTGTATGTTAGGTTTAGTTCGTGTGTTCTGTGATGTTGCTGAAATAGGGTATTTGGTAGATTTATACCATATCATGTAAGTTGGTTCTGGCCTCATTCGGTGTGAATTTAAATTGAACGAGCCGCTCTCTTAAACAACACTGCGACACTAAGTTCACTTTGCTCTTGTCTTGTTATGTAATAAGTGTTCTCAGTTGGTATCAAATGCGGTACCTTGTTCACCCTGATTCTGTTATGTTACAAGTGTTTTGAATTAAGTCCATAAATGATTGTTGTCCAGTGCACACAGTAGCACTGCAAAATGCAAGTATGCTGATTATTTTTTGAAAACTCTATATATTATTTCTAGCATCTTATACATGTAAAAAGAGAGTTAGAAAATGTGAATTAAGTGTAACCATGAGCTTTGTTTGTTCTTGTACTCTTTGTATGTTCCTGGTCGCCACCACCGACTGCGAGCGGGGGTCCTGGTCCTCTCCCTCGTCGTCCTCGGCGGCGGCATCGCGGCTTGGCGCCATCGCCGTGCCCTGCGTCAATGTCACGATCAGCTTCACGGATCACCGTCTTCACGGTACGCACGCACACATTTCTGAAATCCACAGTCAACAGTTTGGTGTACGCGCTGACTACTGAATCATGAGACATGCGTGTGGTTGTGCTTGTGTAGAGGTTGGTCGAAGAGGGCTGGAGTTCATGCCGTTCCTGCTGTCCCTGTTCGTGTTCCTCTTCAGCACCTCCTAGTTCATCTTCGACCTCATCCTGGTGAGATTTCCATCCAACCCTCCCCGTCCCCATGGTGCTCTTTCTAGTTAGTACTCGTCCGAGAGAGTTGCTTGGAGTAACTATACTCAAGATGCAGTCGCAATAAGATTAGTTGCTTGGAGTATTTAACAAGACCGAACAAGATTTAACTTGTCAAGATTTAACAATATTTCTTAGTAAAGCTGAGTAGAGTATATATTCTGAACATGAAAGCATAAATATTCTCAGCATAAGTACATGATTAGGAGTATCATGCTTCTGAATATCTCCAAGCTGGATATTTCCATTAAACATGTTTCTGAATACCTCCCATATATATATTTCCGTTAGTCTGCTTAGTGCATCATTAAGATTATAAGCATCATTTTCATTGAATCCTAGTTACATATTTGTGTGTACTCAAGTTGAAAATGGGACTTGGAATAATATGCAAGTTTCATCTTTTCTATTGCAGTGAGTGGGTCGGTTATGCACTGGCAGCATCCTTGCTACTAGCGGTGGGCGCGATGGTCCGGGCCAAGCAGAGAAAGATAGGTGAGATATGCTCAAAGGTGATCATCGACAAGTCCTCGGACAAGATGACGACGGAGAGTATAGTGGAGGCACAACACATCATGGAGAAGGTGCACGAGTACGTCAAGACGACGAACGTCATGATCCTCACGCTATGGTCCATTATTCTAGCCCGGTCACCAAAGGTATATATCATTGCACACTAGTCTTGATCATTGACCATCCTTTGTGTAATGTTGGGGTACCGTCCGTCACATATGGTTCTGGACTATAATGTTTTGTGTATTGTTCATTGTTTCAGTTAAATTCAGTCCAAATTCAGTCCAGGAGTACTCCAAATTTAGTCCAAACACAGTACAGACATTGTTTTGGTTTCCTTGTACTCCAAATTCATTCCAAACACAGTCCAGGAGTATAAACAATTTTACAGATTCAGTCCAATTTCACTTGTGCAGGAAATTCACCTGTGCGGCGGCGAGGGGGGGGGGGAAGGAGCAGCATCGGCAGCCCTGACAGAGGAAGCCATGTTGCCGTTTTGTTTGTTCCCAGCCTTGCCTATGGTTGTCTTGCCGTTTTTTGTTCCCACGCCTTGACTATGGTTGTCCAGCGAGTCCGGCATGTCGTCATTTTCTTGTAAAGCAGTATTGTATCACACTTGTAGAGCTCGTTACACATGTAGATCTTGTAAAGTACTGTATTACACATGGTCATATGTATTGGCAACGTGATCTGGTTGCTCTTATTTGAAGTATCATGTGTGCTTTTGTCTGCCAAGTTAAATACTAGTTGAAATATGAAGAATATGAGCCTGATAGATGGGACTCACTTACCAGACCCAAACCTGACAACTGGGACCCATCTGACTGGTGGACCCATTTAATAAAAAAAGGAAATTATAATTATTTAGACGAAAAGGCCAAGGCCCAATAATAAAAAAGGCTGCAATGTTGGGCCAGGCCCATGAAGTCGACCAAAAATTGACAGAAAAAAATATAGAAAGGCTGAATTAATGGGCTAGGCCCATGTAGAAAACTGAATTGGACTGGGCTGAATCTTGTGCCACATCAGCTTGCCACGCTGGATGCCTACGTGGCCTGGGGAGGTTGCTAGTGACCAAAACGCCATAGTAGACGTATTTTGGTCATGAACGTCTACGACCATTCCAGAAGAAAGGTCGCTATAGTCAGTTTACGACGGCTAGCTTTTGACCTTATGTTTTTGGTCACAAAAAGGTCACAAATGGAAATTTGTGACCATTCAGTGACCAATAGTGGTGGTCACAAGTTGACATATTTCTTGTAGTGCTAGAGGAGTTCCTCCACCAATACTTTTGCTTGACCAGCTCCCAGCAAACATGTAGAGCTGGATCTCCCCCTCTGGCAGGATCTAGCGCCCAGTCGCGACAGCAGGGCACAAGTGCGCACGCACGACATTGACAAAGGAGGGGACATCGCGCTCATAATGAGAAGGTTGCGGGCGTCGCGTTGCCAACAGAGGCATTGGATCCCCGTCCTTGAATGCAGTCGTTAGGAGCTTCGGTTGATCTGGCATTCGAGAGGAGCGGCTTCTCCGACCCAGGACAAAAGATGAACCTGATGATGTTAGGCGACGAGTGCTGGGGGCGGATTAAGATTCGTTAGGGTGGTGGTACTGGAGTGGGTAAACCAGGGTCTGGATGAGGAGGCCATCGCAGTGTTGGGGAATGTTGCATGGGAAACAAAAAAAAATCCTACGCTCACCAAGAACAATCTAGGAGATGAACATCTATGAGAGGATAGATTTGATCTACATGCCCTTGTAGATCGCTAAGCGGAAGCGTTAAGAAACACGGTTGATGTAGTCGAACGTCTTCGCGATCCAATCCGATCTAGCACCGAATCGACGGCACCTCCGTGTTTAGCACACGTGCGGCTCGATGACGTCTCCTCCTTCTTGATCCATCAAGCAAGAGAGGAGAAGTAGATGGGATCTCAGCCAGCACGACGGCGTGGTGGAGATGATGGTGATGCAATCCCTGCAGGGCTTCGCCAAACGATGCCGGAACCAATCTGAGGAGAAAACGGGGTTTGGGGAGAGGTAGGGCTGCCGCCGGGGCGTGAGATATGGTGTGTCCAGCCCCTACCTCCCCCCACTATTTATAGGAGGCAAGGAGGATGATTGGGGCACAACTTTGGCCCCTCCTCCAAGGGAGGTGTTGCGGCTAGGCCTAGGGAGGAATCCTCCCTTCCTAAGGCACCTCGGGGGGTGCCTTCCACCCTTAGGACTCTTCCTTTATCCTCTTTGTTGGCGCATGGGCCCTTAGGGCTGGTGCCCTTGGCCCATATAGGCCAAGGCGCACCCCCTACAGCCCATGTGGACCCTCG
>NC_041382.1:15541836-15621028 GCF_002162155.2 Triticum dicoccoides
TGGACCCCCGGACCCCTTTCGACACTCCTAGTATGATATCAATAATGCCTGAAACTTTTTCGGCAGCCCAAATATGACGTCCCATATATAAATCTTTACCTCCGGACCATTCTGGAGCACGTCGCGACGTCTGGGATCTCATCTGGGACTCCGATAAACATTCAGTCACCAACATGAATATCCTAATTTTACTCTAGCGTCACGGAACGTTAAGCATGCGGACCCTAAAGTTTCGAGAATAATGTAGGCATGACCGAGACACCTCTTCGGTCAATAACCAATAGCGGAATCTGGATGCCCATATTGGTTCCTACATATTTCACGAAGATCTTTCATCGGTTGAAGCACAATGCCAAGGATTCAGCTAATTCCGTATGCAATTCCCTTTGTCCATCGGTATGTTACTTGCCCGAGATTCGAACATCGGTATCTCCATACCTAGTTCAATCTCGTTACCGGCAAGTCTCTTTACTCATTCCGTAATACAACATCCCATGACTAACTCCTTAGTCACATTGCTTGCAAGCTCATTGTGATGTATTACCGAGTGGGCCCCGACATACCTCTCCGTCATACAGAATGACAAATCCCAGTCTTGATCCATGCCAACTCAATAGACACCCTCGGAGATATCCGTAGAGCATCTTTATAGTCACCCAGTTACGTTGTGACGTTTGATACACACAAGGTACTCCTCCGGTGTTAGTGAGTTGCATGATCTTATGGTTATAGAAACAGATACTTGACATGCAGAAAAAGATAACAATAAACTTGATACGATCATATGCTATACTTATAGTTTGGGTCTTGTCCATCACATCATTCTCCTAATGGTGTGATCCCGTTATCAAATGACAACTCATGTCTATGACTACGAAACCATAGTCATCTTTGATCAACGAGCTAGTCCGGTAAAGACTCACTAGGGACATGTTGTCTATGTATCCACACATGTAGTTGAGTTTCCAATCAATATAATTATAGCATGAATACTAAAGATTATCATGAACAAGGAAATATAATAATAACCACTTTATTATTGTCTCTAGGGCATATTTTCAACACACAAGGGTAGCAATGGAGGCCGAGGATGTGTGGGCCGCGGCCACCGGAGCGGCGAGTCACAAGGTGCAGGGGTGGCGCAGTTGCCCACGCCATCGCGAGAGCTCCTAACCTGGGGCGCGGGGGGAGGGGGCACAAGATATGAGCCATACATGACAACAGAAACAAAACTATTGATTTTCTTTGCATATATACTTTTAGCCTACACGTCATGGCTTCATACCAACTCTACCTTCTATATCCAAAAAGCTGGCTTGCCGACTCTAGTCTCCTCTGTACTACTACTCACTGTTGGCGTCTATATATGCAACTAGTATAAATTACAAAACAAAACAAACCCTTTCCGCGAGACAAAGTTACACGGGTTTATTTGAGATATGGTAAATGCCACGGCCGTGTACAGGTCCAGTGTCCTATCCTCACCCGTTAGCTTAGCCGTTCACCCTTCAAATAATCCTCTTATCTCCACTTCTAGCTGCTCACCAGTATGGTAGTACTTCTTTTGTTTCTTCTCTCCCACAATTTGCTGCCTTAATAATGAAAAAGGCGCCCCTAAAAGTCGTTTTCCCTTTCCCTGCAGTGCAGATAAGGACACCTCATACGGTGGAACAATGAAATCCACGATCTCCTGCCGCAGTTGATACCTGAGTTCCGCTGTGACCTTCCATGTCATCTGGCGATTAGAGGTGGCAAGAAATTCAGCATTAAACTCCTCCAAGTTTAGACGGTTCAGAGGAGCCCAGCACTCGTCCAAGTAGCTCTTCTTGTACCGCTCGATCATTGAAGTGAGCCTACTTGCCAGTTCGTCACTGGCAAAAGATGCTCTTTGACGCCGCACCATTTGCAGAACATCAAATGTGTTATTCAGGAGGAATATGCATTTCCCACCCTTTTCACTTTGGCGGATGAATTCTGCATCTTTCTCGAGCTTGGATTCCCAACAATCAACCAAGTGGGAGTAAGGGTAAATAGCCAGGGCTTGTATGAGAAGGTCATTTGCTGGATGAATTGTTGATTCGTCGCTGCTACCGATGTCCACGACTATTCGTTCCCAATCATTCACCATCATCTGAGCTGGCCTGGTCAAAGGCAGATCCGTCGCACTGTTAAGATAAGAACCATATACTATAAGATGAAATCGCGTAATTGTAGTAGTACTTGTTGGGGGAAAACATAATCAGTTCGCCCTTATTACAAGATTTTGCATGATGAGGAAGAAATTCGTAGGAGTACCACTAAGTAGATTAGTTAGCTGATCTCACTGCGGCTAGTCCTCCCGCATCTACTAATCCCCGTAGCAATATAGGGGCGGCACGGCGACGCGAGCACGAGCGGCCAGAGGCGAGCAGCGGCCGCGGAAAGCAACGCAGCGAGGCGCGCGAGCGGGGCGCGGCGAGAGGCGTGCGGTATGGTGACGCGAGCACGCGCGGACCGGTGGCGTAGTTGCTCGGCGGCGAGAGGCGCGCCGTATGGCGAGGCGAGCATGCGCGGAGCGATGCCATAGTGCTCGGCCCGGCGCGAGGCGTGCGGCACGGCGACGCGAGCACGCGCGGACCGGGGCATAGTTGCTCGGCCCGGCGACAGGCGCGCGGTACGGCGGCGCGAGCACGCGCGGACTGCGGCATAGTTGCTCGGCGCGCCGAGAGGCGTGCTGTGCGGCGAGGCGAACACGCGCGGACCGGGGCGTAGTTGCTCGGCCCGGCGACAGGCGTGCGGACGGCGGCACAGTTGCTCGGCGCGCTGAGAGGCATGCGGTACGGCGACGCGAGGACGCGCGGACCGGTAGCGTAGTTGCTCGCCGCGCCGAGAGGCGTGCGGTACGGCGACGCGAGGACGCGCGGACCGGTGGCGTAGTTGCTCGCCGCGCCGAGAGGCGTGCGGTACGGCGACGCGAGCACGCGCGGACCGGTGGCGTAGTTCCTGGGCGCGGCGAGAGGCGAGCACGTCCAGCGCGGCGAGAGCTGCGGCAGTTGCGGCCGCGCAACTATGGCATGCTGGGGGAGCTGCGACCCGGCGATCCGCTGCTGTGGTGGACGCGCACCTACGGTATGCTGGGCGAGCAGCGAACCGGCAAGCTGCGGCTTTCGCGGACGCGCACCTGTGGCACCGCCGAGTGCGGAGAGCACGTTCTGCAGCGAGCGCGGCGCGACGAGCAGCGTGCTGGGCGACATGGCAAGGCACTCAGGGGGCGGCAACCGACGCGGCGGCGTCAACTACGCCGCGACTGGGCTGGGTTCTAGGCCATGCTCGACGCGGCCGGCGAAGAAGGGAGGCGCGCAGACCGGGTGCCGGCCGGGGAGGGGAAAGCATAGTACCGAGTGGAAACAGAAAGAGCACTGGCGATGATTTGATTCACATACGTACCTGCAGTTGGAACCGGCAGCGGCATCGAGGGGTCCTCGGAACCTTCCATCCCCTGCCGCTTCCATTGGTTCAGCCGGGCCGGCTTGCCTCGCCGTCGTCGTGGATGCCGCTGCTCGAACCGCTGTCGCCGGGGTTGCACTTGCAGCGCACGATCGATGGGGGGCGGAGTTGCGGACGGCGGCGGCTTCGAATTTTGTTGGAAGGATCTCTTGATGAGATTTGGCGCGCGGGCTCTTTTCTATATAGGCTTTGCAGATTAGCTGAAGCGGACGCTTGGACGACAGCGACCCAGCACGCGTCCGCGAGATCGGCTGTGTATCCCCGCATTGCAGCCCCGCATTGCAGCCCCTCTTGTGGCACACCCGACATTCATCATACATAAAAACTGTTTACTATTCGTAGACATTAAACTCAGAACATAGAAATTTGTCTAGATATAGATATATCTAATAATAAAATATGACTTAATACATTCGTATTTAGACATATGTAAGACAAGGATTTCAAAACAGAGGGAGTAATACGTTGTACGTCTCTAAACAAGGATGTGCCACAGGCTGGGTTGCACGTGATCCGCTGCAATGGATACGCCCTTTGTTGTGAGTTGTGAGAACACTGCGGTCACCGCTTTATCCCACCTTTCTTCCCGTTCCCGTTGCCTTTCCCGTTCCCGGACAAACATCCCTATACTGTATATTTTACAATAATCTCCTGCTAATCGTGCGCCGAGGAATCATTCCCGACGATAAATGCCACCAGCAGCGGCGCCAACGTCGACGGGTATACAACAACAACGGATGAACGGAACATCCTCAGCAACTCATCTCTGATCAGGTCTGTAGCACCTCCTCATCTCCTCATCTCCTTATCCCAAACTACTAAACCCCCCTAGGTACATATTACAGACTACAGAGATACTTCTTAGTTCTTTATTTTGCTTGCTGTTGCCTGACTACACTCTGGTCCTTATTCTTCAGTTGATTCCTTGGTTTATCTCATATCAAATCAAATGAAAACTTGCAGTTCGTACTAGTACAGTAGTACTACTCTATGTCTCTATCAGACATGTAGCCATGTACAGTTGGTTCTACCAAAAAATTATAGGATTAGTGTGACACACTACTTGTACTTGGAAAATTTCTACGGAATTCAATCTGGCATGCCATTCTACTACTAGTACTTTTGCTGGCCTGCTAGTCTACTGCACTAGAATGTTTTGTATCTGAACTTTTACAATTTGTGCTTCCATTGTTTGATAGGGAAGAGAAGGGAAGATAATGGAGAAGTATTTGATAAAGAAATCAGCAAATGCCAACACCACCACCCAGCCCCTGGGGGCTATCACCAGCAACAATTCAAGTCGCAGTAGTAATGCATCAAGACCTGCAGCAAAACATAATTCTGTTGTGCCTGAACTAGTTGATTTCAATAAGCTCCCTCGCAATCCAGCTAAAAGGAAGCGAATGGCATATTATCACCCCAACCAACGTGACGAGATAAGAAGGAAGTATTTGATTTGGGGACCTAATCAGCCCCGCAAGTTGGAATTTCCATACAGGGAGATTGGGAAGAAGAAAAAGAAGAGGAGATTCAATCCGGATTGGTATGATGATTATGCTTATTGGCTAGAGTACAGCGAGTAGGAGCACAAAGCCTATTGCTTATGCTGCTATTTGTTTAGGGACAACATTAAAGACAGCCACCATGGGCATGATGCATTTGTAGTAGAAGGTTTCAACTGTTGGAACAAGACAGAGAGATTTGTAACTCACGTCGGTGATCGTAACAGCTTTCACAACAGAGCACTCAAGGATTGCGAGGATCTATTAAAGCAAGATCAATCAATCCCTGCAACCTGGAATAGACAAAGCCAAACTGAAAAGAATGAGCATCTCATCAGGTTAAATGCCGCAATTGATGTTTGTCGATACTTGTTGCATCAGGGACAACCTTTCCGTCACCATGATGAATCTAAAGATTATGAAAATAAAGGAAATTACCTTGAGTTGATGGACTACACTATTAAGCAAAATGATGTTGTTGCTAAGGCATTCAAGAATGCTCCAAATAATAATCAAATGTTGTCTCCCAAAATTCAGAGAGATATTACCGAGTGCTTTGCAAAAGAAGTACTAGGCCATGTGATGAAAGAAATTGGTAATGGTGTGTTCAGCTTATTAGTTGATGAGTGTAGGGATGTTTCCGACAAAGAACAAATGGCGGTTGTTCTCCGATATCTTGATAAGTGTGGACTGGTCCAAGAGAAGTTTGTTGGTGTTGTTCATGTGGAGGAGACAATAGCTTCTTATCTCAAGTCTTGCATAGATTTATTATTTTCACAACTTGGGCTGAATCTTGAACAAGTTAGAGGCCAAGGTTACGATGGAGCAAGTAATATGTCTGGTGAGTTTAATGGTTTGCAAGCTAAAATTATGAATGAGAACAAATCAACATATTATGTACATTGTTTTGCTCATAAACTCAACTTGGTTGTTGTGGCTATTGCAAAGAAGATATTCGAGGTCGGAGATTTCTTTGATATGGTTTCAGTTTTGCTGAATGTCGTGGGCGCGTCTTGCAAGAGAAAAGACCAACTTCGTGAGCATCACCAAGAAGAAGTGAGAAAATCAATAGGATGTGGATAGATTGCTACGGGGACTGGACTGAATCAAGAATTATCTCTTCAAAGACCAGGTGACACTCGATGGAACTCCCATTAAAAAACACTGTTGGGTTTGTCCAAGATGTTCTCATCTGTGGTCAAAGTACTAGAATATGTCGAGAAAGATGTCATAGATACCGGAAAGAGGCGGAAAGCTAGAGGTGTTCTAAAATATTTCCAGACCTTTGATTCTGCATTTTTCTTACACATGATGATGATGATATTAGCTTTAACAAATGGGTTGTCAAAAACCTTACAGAGAAAGAATAAAGACATTGTAAATGCTATTTCAGATGTGGAATCAACAAAACGAGAGTTAGAAAAACTCAGAACCAATGAGGGCTGGGATTCCCTTATGAAGAAGGTATGCTGTTTTTGTGAGAAGCATGACATTCCAGTGCTTGACATGGAAGATGCCTATGTTAACCCAAAGAAGCCACGACAAAAGACTGGCATTAGCAATGAACATTACTTTCGTGTTGACTGTTTCTTTGCTGTGCTTGATCTGTTAGGAGAAGAGTTTAATGACAGATTTAATGAGGTAAATTCTGAGTTGCTTCTATGCATGTGTGCTTTCAGCCCAAGTGATTTATTTTGTCATTTTGACAAGGAGAAGTTACTAAAATTAGCAAAGTTTTATCCTGATGACTTCAATCACAAAGATATGGTGACTCTTGAGCATGAACTTGGACTCTGTATAGATAATATACTCCATGATACAAGGTTTTCTAGCTTGGACAGAATAAGTGACTTGGCTAAACTGATGGTGGATACTAGGAAGAATCTCTCATATCCTTTGGTATATCGGCTTTTGAAGCTAGCTCTAACTCTGCCTGTTGCCACTGCCACTGTCAAGAGATGTTTTTCAGCGATGAAGATTGTGAAGAATGCTTTGCGTAACAAAATTGGTGATGATTATTTGAGCCATAGCCTAATTTGCTTCGTGGAGAAGGAGCTGCTGGACACAATTACCAATGAAGTGATTGTTGATCGTTTCCATAAGATGAAAGATCGTCGTGGGAGAAATGAAACGTAATGGTCTAATACCTTCCACCCTTTTTATATTTACCATCTCCATAGTATTCAAATGCATTGTCCTAATCTGTGTTTTCTCTTCACAGGTAATGCCATTTGTCTTGGAGACAAATATTACCTTTTGCCACCTATGAAATTATTGGGATATAAAGCCTTCTTGTAAGATTTCTTCAGTTTAGTGCCAAACCTATCATGTTACTACTAGATGATGTATCATTTGTTGGCATTTATGTCAGACAAATATTATCTTTTGCTACATATAAAAACTGGGATATAAAGTATAAGATTTGTTTATTTTAATGGTAAATTTGTGATGTTATTACTGGATGAAGTATCTTCTGTTTTGAACGTGGATGAAGTATCTTATTGTTATAGGAAAAATGCTAGATTTTTTTATGCATGAAAAGTGCTATACGTTTATACGATTGTGTAAACATGTTCATGAGTTTTACATAGACGAGCGCCCCCAGTCAGTTTTTATCCTAGGTCCGCCCCTGACTACACCACAAACATTTAGTGCACGATGTTGGATGACCTAACATGGTTGGGCGGCGTGGTCTAGATTGCAACGATTTTGCTGCACGGTGTTGGAAATGCCCTTAGGTTTGGCCTTTCCTCCATCATGTCACATTCGAGGTAGTGTTCGACGCTTTTTTTCACAGGAGGATTTGACACATGTGGGATTGAGACCGCGAGTCAGATAGGGGATAGCCATAGATTACTGCTTGGAGGTGCTGTAATCTAAGCTTCTCTATAAATCAATCGTATAGATTACCCATTTGTGCTTTATTCTTAGAGCAATGCTACATCTACAAAGGTGTTGTATTTTGTGACACATTCTTCGACCCTTCAACAGGTTGAGAGCATTCCACAATTAACAGGGCGAGAGCCCTAGAAAAAAAGATGAACAGGGAGAGAGTAGGACGATTTCTCTTTTTTTTCCATAAGATCATGTTTGGTTCTTGGAAATTAGAGATGAAAATGAAATTTCATTGAGGGCATGGAGATTAAAAGTCCATTGTTTGATTGCAAGGAATGAGAGTTTAAGTAGGAAGGGAAATAAGAGTTGAAGGAGCCAAACAAGGAAATAGGAGTAAAAATTTACATTCCATGATGTAGCAGAGTTTCATCCAACTCTAATTCTTATCATATACTCCCTCCATTTCAGAATATAAGGTGTACTGATTTCCGTAAAGATCAATCATTTGAATTGTTGACCAAGATTATAGAATAAAATAACAATATCTGCAATACCTAATAGATAAAATATGAAACTAGTTTTCATGATGGTTGAAATGACATAAATTTCCTACCATGGATATTTATTGATATATTTGTCTAAAAATTTGGTCAAACATGCACGCGTTTGACTTTTGTAAAAACAAATACACCTTATATAAAAGAACTGGGGAGTACCAACAAAGAAATGGAAATAAAAATTCACTTTACATGCCTACTCCCTCCACAGGTATCCTTGTGCAAACTCTCATTTCTCTGCCCGCCATGGTTACCGAACAGGTTCAAAAAAAAAGAAAAAAGGCAATATCAGGGGACGCGAAGGAAACACGTCCACCAGCAGTTGGCACCAAATGGTCAGCTTGGTAAGCTATCAACAAAAACATTGCAATCACCAGCCGTTGGCGCTTTGACCCCAGCAGGTCAACAACGCACGCTCCAGCTCTCGTCTCATGCCACGTGTCCTGGCCTGCCATGCACCAATCCATCCGGCGCGGAGGCGAAAGCATAGTCTGTACACATCCCGCGGCAAGTGGGATCAGAAATCTACAAATCTTGCAATATATTGGAGTATTATACCCTGCTTTGTCAGCCAAACGTCTATAGAGTAGCATTTATCAGGGGTGGACCTAGGATAAAAACTGACTGGGGGCGCTCGTCTATGTAAAACTCATGAACATGTTTACACAATCATATAAACGTATAGCACTTTTCATGCATAAAAAAATCTAGCATTTTTTCTATAACAATAAGATACTTCATCCACGTTCAAAACAGAAGATACTTCGTCCAGTAATAACATCACAAATTTACCATTAAAATAAACAAATCTTACACTTTATATCCCAGTTTTTATATGTAGCAAAAGATAATATTTGTCTGACATAAATGCCAACAAGTGATACATCATCTAGTAGTAACATGATAGGTTTGGCACTAAACTGAAGAAATCTTACAAGAAGGCTTTATATCCCAATAATTTCATAGGTGGCAAAAGGTAATATTTGCCTCCAAGACAAATGGCATTACCTGTGAAGAGAAAACACAGATTAGGACAATGCATTTGAATACTATGGAGATGGTAAATATAAAAAGGGTGGAAGGTATTAGACCATTACGTTTCATTTCTCCCACGACGATCTTTCATCTTATGGAAACGATCAACAATCACTTCATTGGTAATTGTGTCCAGCAGCTCCTTCTCCACGAAGCAAATTAGGCTATGGCTCAAATAATCATCACCAATTTTGTTATGCAAAGCATTCTTCACAATCTTCATCGCTGAAAAACATCTCTCGACAGTGGCAGTGGCAACATGCAGAGTTAGAGCTAGCTTCAAAAGCCGATATACCAAAGGATATGAGAGATTCTTCCTAGTATCCACCATCAGTTTAGCCAAGTCACTTATTCCGTCCAAGCTAGAAAACCTTGTATCATGGAGTATATTATCTATATAGAGTCCAAGTTCATGCTCAAGAGTCACCATATCTTTGTGATTGAAGTCATCAGGATAAAACTTTGCTAATTTCAGTAACTTCTCCTTGTCAAAATGACAAAATAAATCACTTGGGCTGAAAGCAGACATGCATAGAAGCAACTCAGAATTTACCTCATTAAATCTGTCATTAAACTCTTCTCCTAACAGATCGAGCACAACAAAGAAACAGTCAACACGATAATAATGTTCATTGCTAATGCCAGTCTTTTGTCGTGGCTTCTTTGGGTTAACATAGGCATCTTCCATGTCAAGCACTGGAATGTCATGCTTCTCACAAAAACAACATACCTTCTTCATAAGGGAATCCCAGCCCTCATTGGTTCTGAGTTTTTCTAACTCTCGTTTTGTTGATTCCACATCTGAAATAGCATTTACAATGTCTTTATTCTTTCTCTGTAAGGTTTTTGACAGCCCATTTGTTAAAGCTAATATCATCATCATCATGTGTAAGAAAAATGCAGAATCAAAGGTCTGGAAATATTTTAGAACACCTCTAGCTTGCCGCCTCTTTCCGGTATCTATGACATCTTTCTCGACATATTCTAGTACTTTGACCACAGATGAGAACACTTGGACAAACCCAACAGTGTTTTTTAATGGGAGTTCCATCGAGTGTCACCTGGTCTTTGAAGAGATAATTCTTGATTCAGTCCAGTCCCCATAGCAATCTATCCACATCCTATTGATTTTCTCACTTCTTCTTGGTGATGCTCACGAAGTTGGTCTTTTCTCTTGCAAGACGCGCCCATGACATTCAGCAAAACTGAAACCATATCAAAGAAATCTCCGACCTCGAATATCTTCTTTGCAATAGCCGCAACAACCAAGTTGAGTTTATGAGCAAAACAATGTACATAATATGCTGATTTGTTCTCATTCATAATTTTAGCTTGCAAACCATTAAACTCACCAGACATATTACTTGCTCCATCGTAACCTTGGCCTCTAACTTGTTCAAGATTCAGCCCAAGTTGTGAAAATAATAAATCTATGCAAGACTTGAGATAAGAAGCTGTTGTCTCCTCCACATGAACAACACCAACAAACTTCTCTTGGACCAGTCCACACTTATCAAGATATCGGAGAACAACCGCCATTTTTTCTTTGTCGGAAACATCCCTACACTCATCAACTAATAAGCTGAACACACCATTACCAGTTTCTTTCATCACATGGCCTAGTACTTCTTTTGCAAAGCACTCGGTAATATCTCTCTGAATTTTGGGAGACAACATTTGATTATTATTTGGAGCATTCTTGAATGCCTTAGCAACAACATCATTTTGCTTAATAGTGTAGTCCATCAACTCAAGGTAATTTCCTTTATTTTCATAATCTTTAGATTCATCATGGTCACGGAAAGGTTGTCCCTGATGCAACAAGTATCGACAAACATCAATTGCGGCATTTAACCTGATGAGATGCTCATTCTTTTCAGTTTGGCTTTGTCTATTCCAGGCTGCAAGGATTGATTGATATTGCTTTAATAGATCCTCGCAATCCTTGAGTGCTCTGTTGTGAAAGCTGTTACGATCACCGACGTGAGTTACAAATCTCTCTGTCTTGTTCCAACAGTTGAAACCTTCTACTACAAATGCATCATGCCCATGGTGGCTGTCTTTAATGTTGTCCCTAAACAAATAGCAGCATAAGCAATAGGCTTTGTGCTCCTTCTCGCTGTACTCTAGCCAATAAGCATAATCATCATACCAATCCGGATTGAATCTCCTCTTCTTTTTCTTCTTCCCAATCTCCCTGTATGGAAATTCCAACTTGCGGGGCTGATTAGGTCCCCAAATCAAATACTTCCTTCTTATCTCGTCACGTTGGTTGGGGTGATAATATGCCATTCGCTTCCTTTTAGCTGGATTGCGAGGGAGCTTATTGAAATCAACTAGTTCAGGCACAACAGAATTATGTTTTGCTGCAGGTCTTGATGCATTACTACTGCGACTTGAATTGTTGCTGGTGATAGCCCCCAGGGGCTGGGTGGTGGTGTTGGCATTTGCTGATTTCTTTATCAAATACTTCTCCATTATCTTCCCTTCTCTTCCCTATCAAATAATGGAAGCACAAATTGTAAAAGTTCAGATACAAAACATTCTAGTGCAGTAGACTAGCAGGCCAGCAAAAGTACTAGTAGTAGAATGGCATGCCAGATTGAATTCCGTAGAAATTTTCCAAGTACAAGTAGTGTGTCACACTAATCCTATAATTTTTTGGTAGAACCAACTGTACATGGCTACATGTCTGATAGAGACATAGAGTAGTACTACTGTACTAGTACGAACTGCAAGTTTTCATTTGATTTGATATGAGATAAACCAAGGAATCAACTGAAGAATAAGGACCAGAGTGTAGTCAGGCAACAGCAAGCAAAATAAAGAACTAAGAAGTATCTCTGTAGTCTGTAGTCTGTACCTAGGGGGTTTAGTAGTTTGGGATAAGGAGATGAGGAGATGAGGAGGTGCTATAGACCTGATCGGAGATGAGTTGCTGAGGATGTTCCGTTCATCCGTTGCTGCTGTACACCCGTCGACGGTGGCGCCGCTGCTGCTGGCAGCGGGCGGCCGGTGGCCGGCGACCGGATGGCACAGGACTGGCACCCGCCAAGCCGCGATCCACCAATGGTCCAACCAAGAGGCAGCCAAGGGCTTGCCTCTTCGTTTTTCTCGCTATTAATTGTGAGCTCCTAGAGTCGAAGCGGCAGGCGGCAGCAGGGTACACGCACGCCTTCAGCCTTGAATTATTTCCTTGATTAGCTTTTTGTATTGGGCTTTACAGAAAGGACGAACTGGAAGGAAGTGGGGGCACCAGCTATAGCCCGACTGGGGGCCTGCTCGCTAGCATCGGGACATAGTACGAAGAGGACAATGAATCGAGTGGGGTCCTGGGCCCCCACTCGCCACAACATGCGTCCGCCCCTGGGTGTAGTCCGGACATCCAGAATCCCTAACAGGAAACAAAGATGAGGAGGTTTGTGACCTCCGGACCACTTTCATGTAAGCCTCCAACACCCATAGTCCACACTAAAAACTCACATGAAGTCTCAAGTTTCTTGCTCCGCCCCTCCCTCTTACTTTGTATTTGTTTAGTCCAAGACTGTAGTAACCGTTATACCACCCACTCCGCCGCCCAGGCCCAGTTGGACCTCCGCCGCTCCACCTAGGCGCCATCCCCGACTTGCATATGCATATCTTGTCCACCTCTGGTCCGATCGTCCCTACACATTGCCATCTATGGAGGTCACTACGCCCGGCAAGTGTTCGGCCAAATGTCATAGCCAAATTTATTACTCTCTCCGATCCATATCACTTGTCGCTCAAATGAATGTATTTGGCACTGAAACAAGTCTAGATACATCCGTTTCAACAACAAGTAATATGGGTCGGAGGGAGTAACATTTTTCTTATTTACTATGAAGCAAAATGATGGATTCGTATGTGGAGTACTTGTATGTTGACTTCATTGATACGTAGTCGTCAAATGAGGACGATATGGCGATGATGCATGCGGTTATTGCAAAATTCAAGCATGCCTAGGAGCATGTTCTCAATTTCAAGAGATCAATAAAGGGACATCGAGTGATGAAATGGAACTAGAACGGGGTCATATGATGTTGATGGACAAATACTTTGTCCCCATGCGCTACTCGGGTCCTATTTTCGCCGTCGATTTCGGATGAGGCGAACTGTGTTTGATTACCTCTACAATGGTGTCTGAGATTGTGATGACTACTTCGTCTCAAAGAAGAATGTCTTTGGAACATTTGAATCTCTAGTTACCATAAGTGCACAACTACATTAAGGATGCTTGACTATGGCACGACCACAGATTCGTGGGACGAGTACTTTCAGATGTACGAAAGCACATGTCTCGAAGTCATGTGGTCAAGGTGTCTGGACAAGAGTACTTGAGAGAACCAACCTTCTATGCCACCACATGGCTCATGGCACTGTCGAAAGTAGCAGGGTGGCCATGTATGCTCGGATCCTTGGATTGCATGCGCTGGTAAAGGAAGAATTGCCCATATGCTCTACAAAGACAATATCAGGTCATTGTAAGAAGCCCACCATCATTTTTTGAAGTAGTTGCATCACAAGACCTCTGTATTTGGCACTCTTTCTTTGGGCTGCTCGGGTCTCACAATGACATCAACATGTTGGAACGGTCTCCATTGTTTGCAAGATTGTGTGTGGGAAAAGATCCTCTCTATGCAACTATACCATCAATGGTCATGACTACAACATGGGCTATTATCTTTGCGATGATATCTATCCTTAGTGGGCGACCTTCATCAATACTATCTCTGATCCAAGTGGTGAGAAAAGATCTCACTTTACCTGAAGATAACAAGGAGCTAGAAAGAATGTGGAGAGGGCATTTCGAGTGCAATGAAACCGATTTGCAGTCATTCGAGGACCTAAAGAAATATGGGATCTAAAAACATTATGGGAAGTAATGACAGTTTTTGTGGTCATGCACAACATGATTGTGAAGGATAAGGGTGACGGGTTCGCATGGTCTAAAATTTGAGCACATGATTGATCCAATCCAACTTCCATAGTAGAATTCGAAGACGTTTGACGAATTTATCCAAATGCATCAAGAGATTCTTCATCGGGCAACTCATGAGCAACTTTAAAACAATCCGGTTGAGCATTTGTGGATGCTTCGAGGGGAGAATTGAAAAATATGGCCGAATAAGTTGAATAAATTTGAACTATTTTACTGCAATACTTCATATTTGGATTGTAATATTTATATTTGAAATATTGTTGCATTGGAATATTTGCACATCATGATTATGAATGAATGGTGATATTTATCTTCTAATTATTTTGAGTGCTTTGGACAAAGAAAACACAGAGATAACTATTTGGTACACTGGGTTGGATTTCACGCATCTACAACTGGACTTCGCAAATCCGGCCTCCTATATAAGTCCGCGGAGGCGTTCGTGCGAGTTCGCGGACAGTGACAGTCTGCCACTCAAATATCCTCATTTGTAACCATAACACTCACTCTTAGAACCACATCCTCAAATCCATGCAAACACATGCACGTCGATTATTATACACAAACAATGAATAGTACACACACATATAAAAATTATTCATGCATAAAGATACATAGTTCAAACATCAAATTTGTTCACAGTGCAATGAAACATAAAAATGCATAGTTCATTGATTTCCAACATTGATTCACATATGCCCCACAAGATCATTGAGAAGTTGAATGTGCACATGTTGATCTCGAAGTTCTCGATGCAAATCAGTAAAATTGACAGCATGCTCTGCCTCTTGTTCCGGGAGGCGAAACCGAACTCCGAGCTTCTAAAATCATGCATGCGGGCTGTCCCTTTACCCTCATCCTCCATAATCATGTTGTGCAAGATTACACAACATGTAAAGAGCTACCAAAGTACCCCAGTTCCCACATCATTGCAGCTCCACGAACAATACCCCATCGAGTTTGGAGGACTCGGAACACCTTCATAGCACCTTCTTGCATTTGTGCAAAGAGACATTGTTTCTTATCACGGGGATCGGATATAGTCTTCACAAACGCCACCCATTGAGGATAGATAGCATCGACAAGGTAGTACCATGTGTTGTAGTTTTGCCTGTTGACAGCGTTGTTGCATGCTGGGCCCTCCCCTATCATAAGTCCCTTGAACAAAGGAAATCATTAGAGCACATTGATGTCATTGTTAGAACTAGTCGTGTCAAAGAAAGAATGCCAAATCCGCAAGTTCCTCGATGCCACTGCTTCAAGCATGATGGTGAAATCTTTGGTGTGATTCTGGTACTGCCTGCCCCTTTGTGTCGTTCTTCCATTGCCAATGCATGCAATCGACTAGACTGAGCATACCTGCGAAACCTATTATCGCTCCAATTGCCATCAACCTTTGTGGGTCCTCGATAGTTGGTTTTCTCATGTACTCCCTCATAGCACATGGAAACTACACCATCGTATTCAGGCATGTGGTCTATCCCATCCGGATTTCAACATCAATGGCATCTGTGTCCTTACCATAAGCAAGCATCCTGGGAGCAGCCGTGCATTTCTGCAGAGGAGAGGAGGAAAGTTGTCTGCAACAATCCTTCCTCAACTTGAAGTAGCCATCAGCCTCCTCCACGGCATTCACTACACACAAGACCAAATTTTTGGTCATTCGGAAGTGACGTCGAAGAAATCTTCATGGCATGTTGGGTCCGGTTTGCAGTAATCCTTGTAGAGAAGCTTCGCACCAGCGAACCTATACCGTGGAACAACTCTCTTGCCCTTTATCGAACCCTTGACGTTTGACACATGCTCCTCTTGATACTCCAGTTCTTCCTGGATGCTCATCATCATCATCGTCATCATTTTAGCATCTTCATCATTCGAGTGCGATGAATCGGTGAACTCTCTTTATATGAACTCGTCAAGGTCCTTGTCTTCATCTGATGATGAATCCATTGTTTGCCTACAAAGGTCCTTGTTTTCATTGAACACATAAAGTGCGAGGTGTATGTTCGCAAGAGTTGCACGTACCCGGGCGGCGACCGATGGCAGCACGGTCTGCGGTGTTGTGGGTTGGGGCCTGGGTGGCGGCGGCGTGGGTTGGGGAGGACAACAAAGCTAGGGTGGTGGAGGAGGTATGGTGACGGATTTGCAGACGAGACAAAAAAGAGGAGAGGAGGAGGACATGTCATGCCAGATCAAGGACGTCGTAAGGAGATATGGGATGAGCCCTGCTGTAGTCCGACGTGGCAGACGCGTCCGAAGTCATCTGAGTGATCTCATGTCAACCCAACATATGGACTAGATATGGATGACGCCGGATAGCCTGGTTGTATAAGGATGATTAAGAGCATCTCCAACAGCGGCGACAAATATCGCGCGTGCGGGAAAAGTTAGTTTGAGTGCTTTGGACAAAGAAAACACAAAGATAACTATTTGGTACACTGGGTTGGATTCCACGCATCTACAACTGGACTTCGCAAATCCGGCCTCCCATACAAGTCCGCGGAGGTGTTCGTGCGAGTTCGCGGACAGCGATAGTCTGCCACTCAAATATCTTCATCTGTAACCATAACACTCACTTTTAGAACCGCATCCTCAAATCCATGCAAACACATGTACGTCGATTATTATTCACAAACAATGAATAGTACACACACATATAAAAAATATTCATGCATAATGATACATAGTTCAAACTGAAGGAAATATGCCCTAGAGGCAATAATAAAGTTATTATTTTATTTCCTTATATCATGATAAATGTTTATTATTCATGCTAGAATTGTATTAACCGGAAACATAATACTTGTGTGAATACATAGACAAACTAAACGTCACTAGTGTGCCTCTACTTGACTAGCTCGTTAATCGAAGATGGTTATGTTTCTTAACCATAGACATGTGTTGTCATTTGATTAACGGGATCACATCATTAGGAGAATGATGTGATTGACATGACCCATTCCATTAGCTTAGCACCCGATCGTTTAGTATGTTGCTATTGCTTTCTTCATGACTTATACATGTTCCTATGACTATGAGATTATGCAACTCCCGTTTGCCGGAGGAACACTTTGTGTGCTACCAAACGTCACAACGTAACTGGGTGATTATAAAGGAGCTCTACAGGTGTCTCCAAAGGTACATGTTGGGTTGGCGTATTTCGAGATTAGGATTTGTCACTCCGATTGTCGGAGAGGTATCTTTGGGCCCTCTCGGTAATGCACATCACATAAGCCTTGCAAGCGTTGCAACTAATGAGTTAGTTGCGAGATGATGTATTACGAAACGAGTAAAGAGACTTGCCGGTAACGAGATTGAACTAGGTATTGAGATACCGACGATCGAATCTCGGGCAAGTAACATACCGATGTCAAAGGGAACAACGTATGTTGTTATGCGGTCTGACCGATAAAGATCTTCGTAGAATATGTAGGAGCCAATATGAGCATCTAGGTTCCGCTATTGGTTATTGACCGGAGATGTGTCTCGGTCATGTCTACATTGTTCTCGAACCCGTAGGGTCCGCACGCTTAAGGTTTCGATAACAGTTATATTATGAGTTTATGAGTTTTGATGTACCGAAGTTAGTTCGGAGTCCCGGATGTGATCACGGACACAACGTGGAGTCTCGAAATGGTCGAGATATAAAGATTGATATATTGTACGGCTATATTCGGACACCGGAAGTGTTCCGGGTGATTTCGGAGAAAACCGGAGAGCCGGAGGGGTACCGGAACCCTACCGGGAGAAGTAATGGGCCATATGGGCCTTAGTGGAGAGAGAGAAGGGCAGCCAGGGTGGGCCGCGCGCCTCCTCCCCCTTGGTCCGAATTGGACTAGGAGAGAGGGGGCGGTGCCCCCCTTTCCTTCTCCCTCCCCACTTCCTTTCTCCTCCTAGTAGGAGTCCTACTCCTACTAGGAGGAGGACTCCTCCTTGGCGCGCCATAGGGCCGGCCGGCCTCCTCCCCTTGCTCCTTTATATACGGGGGTAGGGGGCACCCCTAGACACACAAGTTGATCCACGTTATCGTATTCTTAGCCGTGTGCGGTGCCCCCTTCCACCATAATCCTCGATAATACTGTAGCGGTGCTTAGGCGAAGCCCTGCGACGGTAGTACATCAAGATCGTCACCACGCCGTCATGCTGACGGAACTCTTCCCCGACACTTTGCTGGATCGGAGTACGGGGATCGTCATCGAGCTGAACGTGTGCTAGAACTCGGAGGTGCCGTAGTTTCGGTGCTTGATCGGTCGGGCCGTGAAGACGTACGACTACATCAACCGCGTTGTGCTAACGCTTCCGCTATCGGTCTACAAGGGTACGTAGATCGCACTCTCCCCTCTCGTTGCTATGCATCACCATGATCTTGCGTGTGCGTAGGAATTTTTTTGAAATTACTACGTTCCCCAACAGTGGCATCCGAGCCTAGGTTTTATGTGTTGATGTTATATGCACGAGTAGAACACAAGTGAGTTATGGGCGATATAAGTCATACTGCTTACCAGCATGTCATACTTTGGTTCGGCGGTATTGTTGGACGAAGTGGCTCGGACCGACATTACGCGTACGCTTACGCGAGACCGGTTCTCCCGACGTGCTTTGCACAAAGGTGGCTAGCGGGTGACAGTTTCTCCAACTTTAGTTGAACCGAGTGTGGCTACGCCCGGTCCTTGCGAAGGTTAAAACAGCACCAACTTGACAAACTATCGTTGTGGTTTTGATGCGTAGGTAAGATTGGTTCTTGCTTAAGCCCGTAGCAGCCACGTAAAACTTGCAACAACAAAGTAGAGGACGTCTAACTTGTTTTTGCAGGGCATGTTGTGATGTGATATGGTCAAGACATGATGCTAAAATTTTATTGTATGAGATGATCATGTTTTGTAACCAAGTTATCGACAACTGGTAGGAGCCATATGGTTGTCGTTTTATTGTATGCAATGCAATTGCGCTGTAATGCTTTACTTTATCACTAAGCGGTAGCGATAGTCGTGGAAGCATAAGATTGGCGAGACGACAACGATGCTACGATGATGATCAAGGTGTCGCGCCGGTGACGATGGTGATCACGACGGTGCTTCGAAGATGGAGATCACAAGCATAAGATGATGATGGCCATATCATATCACTTATATTGATTGCATGTGATGTTTATCTTTTATGCATATTATCTTGCTTTGTTTGACGGTAGCATTTTAAGATGATCTCTCACTAATTATCAGGAAGTGTTCTCCCTGAGTATGCACCGTTGTGAAAGTTCTTCGTGCTGAGACACCACGTGATGATCGGGTGTGATAGGCTCTACGTTCAACTACAATGGGTGCAAAACAGTTGCACACGCGGAATACTCAGGTTATACTTGACAAGCCAAGCATATACAGATATGGCCTCGGAACACGGAGATCGAAAGGTCAAGCGTGAATCATATAGTAGATATGATCAACATAGTGATGTTCACCAATGAAACTACTCCATCTCACGTGATGATCGGACATGGTTTAGTTGATTTGGATCACGTAATCACTTAGAGGATTAGAGGGATGTCTATCTAAGTGGGAGTTCTTTAGTAATATGATTAATTGAACCTAAATTTATCATGAACTTAGTACCTGATAGTATCTTGCTTGTTTATGTTTGATTGTAGATAGATGGCCCGTGCTGTTGTTCCGTTGAATTTTAATGCGTTCCTTGAGAAAGCAAAGTTGAAAGATGATGGTAGCAATTACACGGACTGGATCCGTAACTTGAGGATTATCCTCATTGCTGCACAGAAGAATTACATCCTGGAAGCACCGCTGGGTGCCAGGCCTGCTGCTGGAGCAACACCAGATGTTATGAACGTTTGGCAGAGCAAAGCTGATGACTACTCGATAGTTCAGTGTGCCATGCTTTACGGCTTAGAATCGGGACTTCAACGACGTTTTGAACGTCATGGAGCATATGAGATGTTCCAGGAGTTGAAGTTAATATTTCAAGCAAATGCCCGGATTGAGAGATGTGAAGTCTCCAATAAGTTCTATAGCTGCAAGATGGAGGAGAACAGTTCTGTCAGTGAGCATATACTCAAAATGTCTAGGTATAATAATCACTTGATTCAATTGGGAGTTAATCTTCCAGATGATTGCGTCATTGACAGAATTCTCCAATCACTGCCACCAAGCTACAAGAGCTTCGTGATGTACTATAATATGCAAGGGATGAATAAGACTATTCCTGAGCTCTTCGCAATGCTGAAAGCTGCGGAGGTAGAAATAAAGAAGGAGCATCAAGTGTTGATGGTCAACAAGACGACTAGTTTCAAGAAAAAGGGCAAAGGGAAGAAGAAGGGGAACTTCAAAAAGAACAGCAAGCAAGTTGCTACTCAAGGGAAGAAACCCAAACCTGGACCTAAGCCTGAAACTGAGTGCTTCTACTTCAAGCAGACTGGTCACTGGAAGCGGAACTGCCCCAAGTATTTGGCGGATAAGAAGGATGGCAAGGTGAACAAAGGTATATGTGATATACATGTTATTGATGTGTACCTTACTAATGCTCGCAGTAGCACCTGGGTAGTTGATACTGGTTCCGTTGCTAAAATTTGCAACTCGAAATAGGGACTACAGATTAAGCGAAGAATAGCTAAGGACGAGGTGACGATGCGCGTGGGAAATGGTTCCAAAGTCGATGTGATCGCGGTTGGCACGCTACCTCTACATCTACCTTCGGGATTAGTATTAGACCTAAATAATTGTTATTTGGTGCCAGCGTTAAGCATGAACATTATATCTGGATCTTGTTTGATGCGAGACGGTTATTCATTTAAATCAGAGAATAATGGTTGTTCTATTTATATGAGTAATATCTTTTATGGTCATGCACCCTTAAAGAGTGGTCTATTCTTATTAAATCTCGATAGTAGTGATACACATATTCATAATGTTGAAGCCAAAAGATGCAGAGTTGATAATGATAGTGCAACTTATTTGTGGCACTGCCGTTTGGGTCATATCGGTGTAAAGCGCATGAAGAAACTCCATACTGATGGACTTTCGGAACCACTTGATTATGAATCGCTTGGTACTTGCGAACCGTGCCTTATGGGTAAGATGACAAAAACACCGTTCTCCGGTACTATGGAGAGAGCAACAGATTTGTTGGAAATCATACATACAGATGTATGTGGTCCAATGAATGTTAAGGCTCGTGGCGGATATGTTATTTTCTCACCTTCACAGATGACTTAAGCAGATATGGGTATATCTACTTAATGAAACATAAGTATGAAACGTTTGAAAAGTTCAAAGAATTTCAGAGTGAAGTGGAAAATCATCGTAACAAGAAAATAAAATTCCTACGATCTGATCGTGGAGGACAATATTTGAGTTACGAGTTTGGTGTACATTTGAAACAATGCGGAATAGTTTCGCAACTCACGCCACCTGGAACACCACAGCGTAATGGTGTGTACGAACGTCGTAATCATACTTTACTTGATATGGTGCGATCTATGATGTCTCTTACTAATTTACCGCTATCATTTTGGGGTTATGCTCTAGAGACGGCCGCATTCACGTTAAATAGGGCACCATCAAAATCCGTTGAGACGACGCCTTATGAACTATGGTTTGGCAAGAAACCAAAGTTATCGTTTTGAAAGTTTGGGGTTGCGACGCTTATGTGAAAAAGCTTCAACCTGATAAGCTCGAACCCAAATCAGAGAAATGTGTCTTCATAGGATATCCAAAGGAAACTATTGGATACACCTTCTATCACAGATCCGAAGGCAAAACTTTTGTTGCTAAATTCGGAAACTTTCTAGAGAAGGAGTTTCTCTCGAAAGAAGTGAGTGGGAGGAAAGTAGAACTTGATGAGGTAACTGTACCTGCTCCCTTATTGGAAAGTAGTACATCACAGAAACCAGTTTCTGTGACACCTACACCAATTAGTGAGGAAGCTAATGATGATGATCATGAAGCTTCAGAACAAGATACTACTGAACCTCGTAGATCAACCAGAGTAAGATCCGCACCAGAGTGGTATGGTAATCCTGTTCTGGAAGTCATGCTACTAGATCATGATGAACCTACGAACTATGGAGAAGCGATGGTGAGCCCAGATTCCGCAAAATGGCTTGAAGCCATGAAATCTGAGATGGGATCCTTGTATGAGAACAAAGTATGCACTTTGGTTGACTTGCCCAATGATCGGCAAGAAATTGAGAATAAATGGATCTTCAAGAAGAAGACTGACGCTGACGGTAATGTTACTGTCTACAAAGCTCGACTTGTCGCAAAAGGTTTTTGACAAATTCAAGGGATTGACTACGATGAGACCTTCTCACCCGTAGCGATGCTTAAGTCTGTCCGAATCATGTTAGCAATTGCCGCATTTTATGATTATGAAATTTGGCAGATGTATGTCAAAACTGCATTCCTGAATGGATTTCTGAAAGAAGAGTTGTATATGATGCAGCCGGAAGGTTTTGTCGATCCAAAGGGAGCTAACAAAGTGTGCAAGCTCTAGCGATCCATTTATGGACTGGTGCAAGCCTCTCGGAGTTGGAATAAACGCTTTGATAGTGTAATCAAAGCATTTGGTTTTATACAGACTTTTGGAGAAGCCTGTATTTACAAGAAAGTGAGTGGGAGCTCTGTAGCATTTCTGATATTATATGTGGATGACATATTACTAATCGGAAATGATATAGAATTTCTGGATAGCATAAAGGGATACTTGAATAAGAGTTTTTCAATGAAAGACCTCGGTGAAGCTACTTACATATTGGGCATTAAGATCTATAGAGACAGATCAAGACGCTTAATTGGACTTTCACAAAGCACATACCTTGACAAAGTTTTGAAAAAGTTCAAAATGGATCAAGCAAAGAAAGGATTCTTGCCTGTGTTACAAGGTGTGAAATTGAGTAAGACTCAATGCCCGACCAATGCAGAAGATAGAGAGAAAATGAAACATGTTCCCTATGCTTCAGCCATAGGCTCTATCATGTATGCAATGCTGTGTACCGGACCTGATGTGTGTCTTGCTATAAGTCTAGCAGGAAGGTACCAAAGTAATCCAGGAGTGGATCACTTGACAGCGGTCAAGAACATCCTGAAATACCTGAAAAGGACTAAGGATATGTTTCTCATATATGGAGGTGACAAAGAGCTCATCGTAAATGGTTACGTTGATGCAAGCTTTGACACTGATCCGGACGATTCTAAATCGCAAACCGGATATGTGTTTACATTAAACGGTGGAGCTGTTAGTTGGTGCAGTTCTAAACAAAGCGTTGTGGCGGGATCTACATGTGAAGCGGAGTACATAGCTGCTTCGGAAGCAGCAAACGAAGGAGTCTGGATGAAGGAGTTCATATCCGATCTAGGTGTCATACCTAGTGCATCGGGTCCAATGAAAATCTTTTGTGACAATACTGGTGCAATTGCCTTGGCAAAGGAATCCAGAATTTACAAGAGAACCAAGCACATCAAGAGATGCTTCAATTCCATCCGGGATCTAGTCCAGGTGGGAGACATAGAGATTTGCAAGATACATACGGATCTGAATGTAGCAGACCCATTGACTAAGCCTCTTCCACAAGCAAAACATGATCAACACCAAAGCTCCATGGGTGTTAGAATCATTACTGTGTAATCTAGATTATTGACTCTAGTGCAAGTGGGAGACTGAAGGAAATATGCCCTAGAGGCAATAATAAAGTTATTATTTTATTTCCTTATATCATGATAAATGTTTATTATTCATGATAGAATTGTATTAACCGGAAACATAATACTTGTGTGAATACATAGACAAACTAAACGTCACTAGTGTGCCTCTACTTGACTAGCTCATTAATCGAAGATGGTTATGTTTCCTAACCATAGACATGTGTTGTCATTTGATTAACGGGATCACATCATTAGGAGAATGATGTGATTGACATGACCCATTCCATTAGCTTAGCACCCGATCGTTTAGTATGTTGCTATTGCTTTCTTCATGACTTATACATGTTCCTATGACTATGACATTATGCAACTCCCGTTTGTCGGAGGAACACTTTGTGTGCTACCAAACGTCACAACGTAACTGGGTGATTATAAACGAGCTCTACAGGTGTCTCCAAAGGTACATGTTGGGTTGGCGTATTTCGAGATTAGGATCTGTCACTCCGATTGTCGGAGAGGTATCTTTGGGCCCTCTCGGTAATGCACATCACATAAGCCTTGCAAGCATTGCAACTAATGAGTTAGTTGTGAGATGATGTATTACGAAACGAGTAAAGAGACTTGCCGGTAACGAGATTGAACTAGGTATTGAGATACCGACGATCGAATCTCGGGCAAGTAACATACCGATGACAAAGGGAACAACGTATGTTGTTATGCGGTCTGACCGATAAAGATCTTCGTAGAATATGTAGGAGCCAATATGAGCATCCAGGTTCCGCTATTGGTTATTGACCGGAGACGTGTCTCGGTCATGTCTACATTGTTCTCGAACCTGTAGGGTCCGCACGCTTAAGGTTTCGATAACAGCTATATTATGAGTTTATGAGTTTTGATGTACCGAAGTTAGTTCAGAGTCCCGGATGTGATCACGGACATAACGAGGAGTCTCGACATGGTCTAGACATAAAGATTGATATATTGGACGGCTATATTCGGACACCGTAAGTGTTCCGGGTGATTTTGGAGAAAACCGGAGAGCCGGAGGGTTACCGGGAGAAGTAATGGGCCATATGGGCCTTAGTGGAGAGAGAGAAGGGCAGCCAGGGTGGGCCGCGTGCCTCCTCCCCCCTGGTCCGAATTGGACTAGGAGAGAGGGGGGCGGCGCCCCCCTTTCCTTCTCCCTCCCCACTTCCTTTCCCCTCCTAGTAGGAGTCCTACTCCTACTAGGAGGAGGACTCCTCCTTGGCGCGCCATAGGGCCGGCCGGCCTCCTCCCCTTGCTCCTTTATATACGGGGGCAGGGGGCACCCCTAGACACACAAGTTGATCCACGTGATCGTATTCTTAGCCGTGTGCGGTGCCCCCTTCCACCATAATCCTCGATAATATTGTAACGGTGCTTAGGAGAAGCCCTGCAACGGTAGTACATCAAGATTGTCACCACGCCGTACACTTTGCTGGATCGGAGTACGGGGATCGTCATCGAGCTGAACGTGTGCTAGAACTTGGAGGTGCCGTAGTTTCGGTGCTTGATCGGTCGGGCCGTGAAGACGTACGACTACATCAACCGCGTTGTGCTAACGCTTCCGCTATCGGCCTACAAGGGTACGTAGATCGCACTCTCCCCTCTCATTGCTATGCATCACCATGATCTTGCGTGTGCGTAGGAATTTTTTTTGAAATTACTACATTCCCCAACACAAACATCAAATTTGTTCAGAGTGCAATGAAACATAAAAATGCATAGTTCATTGATTTCCAGCATTGATTCACATATGCCCCACAAGATCATTGAGAAGTTGAATGTGCACATGTTGATCTCAAAGTTCTCGATGCAAATTAGTAAAATTGACAGCATGATCTGCCTCTTGTTCCAGGAGGCGAAACCGAACTCCGAGCTTCTAAAAATCATGCACGTGGGCTGTCCCTTTACCCTCATCCTCCATAATCATGTTGTGCAATATTACACAACATGTAAAGAGCTACCAAAGTACCCCAGTTCCCACATCATTGCAGCTCCACGAACAATACCCCATCGAGTTTAGAGGACTCGGAACGCCCTCTCCAAAACCTTCGTAGCACCTTCTTGCATTTGTGCAAAGAGACATTGTTTCTTATCATGGGGATTGGATATAGTCTTCACAAACGCCGCCCATTGAGGATAGATAGCATCGGCAAGGTAGTACCCTGTGTTCTAGTTTTGCCTGTTGACAACGTTGTTGCATGCTGGACCCTCCCCTATCATAAGTCCCTTGAACAAAGGAAATCATTAGAGCACATTGATGTCATTGTTAGAACTAGTCGTGCCAAAGAAAGAATGCCAAATCCGCAAGTTCCTTGATGCCACTGCTTCAAGCATGATGGTGAAATCGTTGGTGTGATTCTGGTACTGCCTGCCTAAACCTTTGTGTCGTTCTTCCATTGCCAATGCATGCAATCGACTAGACTGAGCATACCTTCGAAACCTATTATCGCTCCAATTGCCATCAACCTTTGTGGGTCCTCGATAGTTGGTTTTCTCATGTACTCCCTCATAGCACATGGAAACTGCACCATCGTATTCAGGCATGTGATCTATCCCATCCGGATTTCAACATCAATGGCATATGCGTCCTTACCATAAGCAAGCATCCTGGGAGCAGACGTGCATTTCTGCAGAGGAGAGGAGGAAAGTTGTCTGCAACAATCCTTCCTCAACTTGAAGTAGCCATCAGCCTCCTCCACGACATTCACTACACACAAGACCAAATTTTTGGTCATTCAGAAGTGACGTCGAAGAAACCTTCATGGCATGTTGGGTCCGGTTTGCAATAATCCTTGTAGAGAAGCTTTGCGCCAGCGATCCTATACCGTGGAACAACTCTCTTGCCCTTTATCGAACCCTTGACGTTTGACACATGCTCCTCTTGATACTCCAGTTCTTCCTGGATGCTCATCATCATCATCATCATCATCATCATCATCATCATGATTTCAGCATCTTCGTCATTCAAGTGCGATGAATCGGTGAACTCTCTTTATATGAACTCATCAAGGTCCTTGTCTTCATCTGATGATGAATCCATTGTTTGCCTACAAAGGTCCTTGTTTTCATTGAACACATAAAGTGCGAGGTGTATGTTCGTAAGAGTTGCACGTACCCGGGCGGCGGTCGATGGCGGCACGGTCTGCGGTGTTGTGGGTTGGGGCCTGGGTGGCGGCGGCATGGGTTGGGGAGGACAACTAAGCTAGGGTGGTGGAGGAGGTATGGTGACGGATTTGCAGACGAGACAAAAAAGAGGAGAGGAGGAGGACATGTCACGCCAGATCAAGGACGTCGTAAGGAGATATGGGATGAGCCCTGCTGTAGTCCGACGTGGCAGACGCGTCCGAAGCCATCTGAGTGATCTCATGTCAACCCAACATATGGACTAGATATGGATTGTTGGGTTTCATAGTAATTTCAAAAAAATTCCTACGCACACGCAAGATCATGATGATGCATAGCAACGAGAGGGGAGAGTGTTGTCTACGTACTCTTGTAGACCGCAACGGAAGCGTTGACGCAACATAGAGGAAGTAGTCGTACGTCTTCCGATCCGACCGATCCAAGCACCGTTACTCTGGCACCTTCGACTTCTTGGCACACGTACAGCTCGATGATGGTCCCCGGGCTCCGATCTAGCAAAGCTTCGGGGATGAGTTTCGTCAGCACAACGGTATGGTGACGATGATGATGTTCTACCAACGCAGGGCTTCGCCTAAGCACTACAACGATATGACCGAGGTGGAATATGCTGGAAGGGGGCACCGCACACGGCTAAGGAACGATCACGAAGATCAACTTGTGTGTTCTAGGGTGCCCCCCTGCCTCCGTATATAAAGGATCCAAGGGGGGGGGTGCGGCCGGCCTAGAGGAGGCGCGCAGGAGGAGTCCTACTCCTACCGGGAGTAGGACTCCCCTCCCGTTCCTTGTCCAACTAGGAGAGGTGGAGGGAGAGAAGGAAAGGGAGGGGCACCGCCCCTCCCTCCTTGTCCAATTCGGACTAGGGGGAGAGGGGGCGCATGGCCTGCCCTGGCAGCCCCTTCCTCTTCTCCACATTAGGCCCATTAACCCCCCGGGGGGTTCCGGTAACCCCCCCGGTGCTCCGGTTTTATCCGAAACTTCCCCGGAACCCTTCCGGTGTCCGAATATAGTCGTCCAATATATCAATCTTTATGTCTCGACCATTTCGAGACTCCTCGTCATGTCCGTGATCACATCCGGGACTCCAAACTAACTTCGGCACATCAAAATGCATAAACTCATAATAACTGTCATCGTAACGTTAAGCGTGCGGACCCTACGGTTCGAGAACAATGTAGACATGACTGAGACAAATCCCCGGTCAATAACCAATAGTGGGACCTGGATGCCCATATTGGCTCCTACATATTCTACGAAGATCATTATCGGTCAGACCGCATAACAACATACGTTGTTCCCTTTGTCATCGGTATGTTACTTGCCCGAGATTCGATCGTCGGTATCCAATACCTAGTTTAATCTCGTTACCGGCAAGTCTCTTTACTCGTTCCGTAATACATCATCTCACAACTAACTTATTAGTTGTAATGCTTGCAAGGCTTATGTGATGTGCATTACCGAGAGGGCCCAGAGATACCTCTCCGACAATCGGAGTGACAAATCCTAATCTCGAAATACGCCAACCCAACATGTACCTTTGGAGACACCTGTAGAGCACCTTTATAATCACCCATTTACGTTGTGACGTTTGGTTGCACACAAAGTGTTCCTCCGGCAAACGGGAGTTGCATAATCTCATAGTCATAGGAACATGTATAAGTCATGAAGAAAGCAATAGCAACATACTAAACGATCGGGTGCTAAGCTAATGGAATGGGTCATGTCAATCAGATCATTCACCTAATGATGTGATCCCATTAATCAAATAACAACTCTTTGTTCATGGTCAGGAAACATAACCATCTTTGATTAATGAGCTAGTCAAGTAGAGGCATCCTAGTGACACTTCGTTTGTCTATGTATTCACACATGTATTATGTTTCCGGTTAATACAATTCTAGCATGAATAATAAACATTTATCATGATATAAGGAAATAAATAATAACTTTATTATTGCCTCTAGGGCATATTTCCTTCAGTCTCCCACTTGCACTAGAGTCAATAATCTAGATTACACAGTAATGATTCTAACACCCATGGAGCCTTGGTGCTGATCATGTTTTGCTCATGGAAGAGGCTTAGTCAACGGGTCTGCTACATTCAGATCCGTTTGTATCTTGCAAATCTCTATGTCTCCCACCTGGACTAGATCCCGGATGGAATTGAAGCGTCTCATGATGTGCTTGGTTCTCTTGTGAAATCTGGATTCCTTTGCCAAGGCAATTGCACCAGTATTGTCACAAAAGATTTTCATTGGACCCGATGCACTAGGTATGACACCTAGATCGGATATGAACTCCTTCATCCAGACTCCTTCATTTGCTGCTTCCGAAGCAGCTATGTACTCCGCTTCACATGTAGATCCCGCTACAACGCTTTGTTTAGAACTGCACCAACTGACAGCTCGACCGTTAAATGTAAACACGTATCCGGTTTGCGATTTAGAATCGTCCGGATCAGTGTCAAAGCTTGCATCAACGTAACCTTTTACGATGAGCTCTTTGTCACCTCCATATATGAGAAACATATCCTTAGTCCTTTTCAGGTATTTCAGGATGTTCTTGACCGCTGTCCAGTGATCCACTCCTGGATTACTTTGGTACCTCCCTGCTAGACTTATAGCAAGGCACACATCAGGTTTGGTACACAGCATTGCATACATGATAGATCCTATGGCTGATGCATAGGGAACATCTTTCATATTCTCTCTATCTTCTGCAGTGGTCGGGCATTGAGTCTTACTCAACTTCACACCTTGTAACACAGGCAAGAACCCTTTCTTTGCTTGATCCATTTTGAACTTCTTCAAAACTTTGTCAAGGTATGTGGTTTGTGAAAGTCCAATTAAGCGTTTTGATCTATCTCTATAGATCTTAATGCCTAATATGTAAGCAGCTTCACCGAGGTCTTTCATTGAAAAACTCTTATTCATGTATCCCTTTATGCTATCCAGAAATTCTATATCATTTCCAATTAGTAATATGTCATCTACATATAATATCAGAAATGCTACAGAGCTCCCACTCACTTTCTTGTAAATACATGCTTCTCCAAAAGTCTGTATAAAACCAAATGCTTTGATCACACTATCAAAGCGTTTATTCCAACTCCGAGAGGCTTGCACCAGTCCATAAATGGATCGCTGGAGCTTGCACACTTTGTTAGCTCCCTTTGGATCGACAAAACCTTCTGGTTGCATCATATACAACTCTTCTTCCAGAAATCCATTCAGGAATGCAGTTTTGACATCCATCTGCCAAATTTCATAATCATAAAATGCGGCAATTGCTAACATGATTCGGACAGACTTAAGCATCGCTACGGGTGAGAAGGTCTCATCATGGTCAATCCCTTGAACTTGCCGAAAATCTTTTGCGACAAGTCGAGCTTTGTAGACAGTAATATTACCGTCAGCGTCAATCTTCTTCTTGAAGATCCATTTATTCTCAATTGCTTGCCGATCATCGGGCAAGTCAACCAAAGTCCATACTTTGTTCTCATACATGGATCCCATCTCAGATTTCATGGCTTCAAGCCACTTTGCGGAATCTGGGCTCACCATCGCTTCTTCATAGTTCGTAGGTTCATCATGATCTAGTAGCATGACTTCCAGAACGGGATTACCATACCACTCTGGTGCGGATCTTACTCTGGTTGATCTACGAGGTTCAGTAGTATCTTGTTCTGAAGTTTCATGATCATCATCATTAGCTTCCTCACTAACTGGTGTAGGTGTCACAGAAACAGTTTTTTGTGATGCACTACTTTCCAATAAGGGAGCAGGTACAGTTACCTCGTCAAGTTCTACTTTCCTCCCACTCACTTCTTTCGAGAGAAACTCCTTCTCCAGAAAGTTTCCGAATTTAGCAACAAAAGTCTTGCCTTCGGATCTGTGATAGAAGGTGTATCCAATAGTTTCCTTTGGATATCCTATGAAGACACATTTCTCCGATTTGGGTTCGAGCTTATCAGGTTGAAGCTTTTTCACATAAGCATCGCAGCCCCAAACTTTCAGAAACGACAACTTTGGTTTCTTGCCAAACCACAGTTCATAAGGCGTTGTCTCAATGGATTTTGATGGTGCCCTATTTAACGTGAATGCGGCCGTCTCTAGAGCGTATCCCCAAAACGATAGCGGTAAATCAGTAAGAGACATCATAGATCGCACCATATCCAGTAAAGTACGATTACGACGTTCAGACACACCATTACGCTGTGGTGTTCCGGGTGGCGTGAGTTGCGAAACTATTCCACAATTTTTCAAATGTACACCAAACTCGTAACTCAAATATTCTCCTCCACGATCAGATCGTAGAAACTTTATTTTCTTGTTATGATGATTTTCAACTTCACTCTGAAATTCCTTGAACTTTTCAAACGTTTCAGACTTATGTTTCATTAAGTAGATATACCCATATCCGCTTAAATCATCTGTGAAGGTGAGAAAATAACGATATCCGCCACGAGCCTCAATATTCATCGGACCACATACATCTGTATGTATGATTTCCAACAAATCTGTTGCTCTCTCCATAGTACCGGAGAACGGTGTTTTAGTCATCTTGCCCAGGAGGCACGGTTCGCAAGTACCAAGTGATTCATAATCAAGTGGTTCCAAAAGTCCATCAGTATGGAGTTTCTTCATGCGCTTTACACCGATATGACCTAAACGGCAGTGCCACAAATAAGTTGCACCATCATTATCAACTCTGCATCTTTTGGCTTCAACATTATGAATATGTGTATTACTACTATCGAGATTTAACAAGAATAGACCACTCTTCAAGGGTGCATGACCATAAAAGATATTACTCATATAAATAGAACAACCATTATTCTCTGATTTAAATGAATAACCGTCTCGCATCAAACAAGATCCAGAAATAATGTTCATGCTTAACGCTGGCACCAAATAACAATTATTTAAGTCCAATATTAATCCCGAAGGTAGATGTAGAGGTAGCGTGCCGACTGCGATCACATCGACTTTGGAACCGTTTCCCACGCGCATCGTCACCTCGTCCTTAGCCAATCTTCGCTTAATCTGTAGTCCCTGTTTTGAGTTGCAAATGTTAGCAACAGAACCAGTATCAAATACCCAGGTGCTACTGCGAGCATTAGTAAGGCACACATCAATAACATGTATATCACATATACCTTTGTTCACCTTGCCATCCTTCTTATCCGCCAAATACTTGGGGCAGTTCCGCTTCCAGTGACCAGTCTGCTTGCAATAGAAGCACTCAGTTTCAGGCTTAGGTCCAGGTTTGGGTTTCTTCTCTTGAGTAGCAACTTGCTTGCCGTTCTTTTTGAAGTTCCCCTTCTTCTTCCCTTTGCCCTTTTTCTTGAAACTAGTGGTCTTGTTGACCATCAACACTTGATGCTCCTTCTTGATTTCTACCTCCGCAGCTTTCAGCATCGCGAAGAGCTCGGGAATAGTCTTATTCATCCCTTGCATATTATAGTTCATCACGAAGCTCTTGTAGCTTGGTGGCAGTGATTGGAGAATTCTGTCAATGACGCAGTCATCTGGAAGATTAACTCCCAACTGAATCAAGTGATTACTATACCCAGACATTTTGAGTATATGCTCACTGACAGAAATGTTCTCCTCCATCTTGCAGCTATAGAACTTATTGGAGACTTCGTATCTCTCAATCCGGGCATTTGCTTGAAATATTAACTTCAACTCCTGGAACATCTCATATGCTCCATGACGTTCAAAACGTCGTGGAAGTCCCGATTCTAAGCCGTAAAGCATGGCACACTGAACTATTGAGTAGTCATCAGCTTTGCTCTGCTAGACATTCATAACATCTGGCGTTGCTCCTGCACCAGGCCTGGCACCCAGCGGTGCTTCCAGGACGTAATTCTTCTGTGCAGCAATGAGGATAATCCTCAAGTTACGGACCCAGTCCGTGTAATTGCTACCATCATCTTTCAACTTTGCTTTCTCAAGGAACGCATTAAAATTCAATGGAACAATAGCACGAGCCATCTATCTACAATCAAACATAAACAAGCAAGATACTTATCAGGTACTAAGTTTCATGATAAATTTAAGTTCAGTTAATTTACTTAAAGAACTCCCACTTAGATAGACATCCCTCTAATCCTCTAAGTGATTACGTGATCCAAATCAACTAAACCATGTCCGATCATCACGTGAGATGGAGTAGTTTCATTGGTGAACATCTTTATGTTGATCATATCTACTATATGATTCACGCTCGACCTTTCGGTCTCCGTGTTCTGAGGCCATATTTGTATATGCTTGGCTCGTCAAGTTTAACCTGAGTATTCTGCGTGTGCAACTGTTTTGCACCCGTTGTATTTGAACGTAGAGCCTATCACACCCGATCATCACGTGGTGTCTCAGCACGAAGAACTTTCACAACGGTGCATACTCAGGGAGAACACTACTTGATAATTTAGTGAGAGATCATCTTATAATGCTACCGTCAATCAAAGCAAGATAAGATGCATAAAAGATAAACATCACATGCAATCAATATAAGTGATATGATATGGCCATCATCATCTTGTGCTTGTGATCTCCATCTCCGAAGCACCGTCATGATCACCATCGTCACCGGCGCGACACCTTGATCTCCATCGTAGCATCATTGTCGTCTCACCAAGCTTGTGCTTCCATGACTATCGCTACTGTTTAGTGATAAAGTAAAGCATTACAGCGCGATTGCATTGCATACAATAAAGCGACAACCATATGGCTCCTGCCAGTTGCCGATAACTCGGTTACAAAACATGATCATCTCATACAATAAAATTCAGCATCATGTCTTGACCATATCACATCACAACATGCCCTGCAAAAACAAGTTAGACGTCCTCTACTTTGTTGTTGCAAGTTTTTACGTGGCTGCTACGGGCTTAAGCAAGAACCAATCTTACCTACGCATCAAAACCACAACGATAGTTTGTCAAGTTGGTGCTGTTTTAACCTTCGCAAGGACCGGGCGTAGCCACACTCGATTCAACTAAAGTTGGAGAAAGCGCACCCGCAAGCCACCTATGTGCAAAGCACGTCGGGAGAACCGGTCTCGCGTAAGCGTACGCGTAATGTCGGTCCGGGCCGCTTCGTCCAACAATACCGCCGAACCAAAGTATGACATGCTGGTAAGCAGTATGACTTATATCGCCCACAACTCACTTGTGTTCTACTCGTGCATATAATATCAACATATAAAACCTAGGCTCGGATGCCACTGTTGGGTTTCGTAGTAATTTCAAAAAATTTCCTACGCACACGCAAGATCATGATGATGTATAGCAACGAGAGGGGAGAGTGTTGTCTATGTACTCTTGTAGACCGCGACGGAAGCATTGATGCAACGTAGAGGAAGTAGTCGTACGTCTTCTGATCCGACCGATCCAAGCACCGTTACTCCAGCACCTCCGAGTTCTTGGCACACGTACAGATCGATGACGCTCCCCGGGCTCCGATCCAGCAAAGCTTCGGGGATGAGTTTCTCCAGCACAACGGCGTGGTGACGATGATGATGTTCTACCGACACAGGGCTACGCCTAAGCACTACAACAATATGACCGAGGTGGAATATGGTGGATGGGGGCACCGCACACGGCTAAGGAACGATCACGAAGATCAACTTGTGTGTTCTAGGGTGCCCCCCTGCCTCCGTATATAAAGGATCCAAGGGGGGGGGTGCGGCCGGCCTAGAGGAGGCGCGCAGGAGGAGTCCTACTCCTACCGGGAGTAGGACTCCCCTCCCGTTCCTTGTCCAACTAGGAGAGGTGGAGGGAGAGAAGGAAAGGGGGGGGGGGGCGCCGCCCCTCCCTCCTTGTCCAATTCGGACTAGGGGGAGAGGGGGCGCGCGGCCTGCCCTGGCAGCCCCTTCCTCTTCTCCACATTAGGCCCATTAACCCCCCGAGGGGTTCCGGTAACCCCCCGGTGCTCCGGTTTTATCCGAAACTTCCCCGGAACCCTTCCGGTGTCCGAATATAGTCGTCCAATATATCAATTTTATGTCTCGACCATTTCGAGACTCCTCGTCATGTCCATGTTCACATCCGGGACTCCGAACTAACTTCGGTACATCAAAATGCACAAACTCATAATAACTGTCATCGTAACGTTAAGCGTGCGGACCCTACGGTTCGAGAACAATGTAGACATGACTGAGACAAATCTCCGGTCAATAACCAATAGCGGGACCTGGATGCCCATATTGGCTCCTACATATTCTACGAAAATCTTTATCGGTCAGACCGCATAACAACATACGTTGTTCCCATTGTCATCGGTATGTTACTTGCCCGAGATTCGATCGTCGGTATCCAATACCTAGTTTAACCTCGTTAACGGCAAGTCTCTTTACTCGTTCCGTAATACATCATCTCACAACTAACTTATTAGTTGTAATGCTTGCAAGGCTTATGTGATGTGCATTACTGAGAGGGCCCAGAGATACCTCTCCGACAATCGGAGTGACAAATCCTAATCTCGAAATACGCCAACCCAACATCTACCTTTGGAGACACCTGTAGAGAACCTTTATAATCACCCATTTACGTTGTGACGTTTGGTTGCACACAAAGTGTTCCTCCGGCAAACGGGAGTTGCATAATCTCATAGTCATAGGAACATGTATAAGTCATGAAGAAAGCAATAGCAACATACTAAACGATCGGGTGCTAAGCTAATGGAATGGGTCATGTCAATCAGATCATTCACCTAATGATGTGATCCCATTAATCAAATAACAACTCTTTGTTCATGGTCAGGAAACATAACCATCTTTGATTAATGAGCTAGTCAAGTAGAGGCATACTAGTGACACTTTGTTTGTCTATGTATTCACACATGTATTATGTTTCCGGTTAATACAATTCTAGCATGAATAATAAACATTTATCATGATATAAGGAAATAAATAATAACTTTATTATTGCCTCTAGGGCATATTTCCTTCATGGATGACGCCGGACAGCCTGGTTGTATAAGGATGATTAAGAGCATCTCCAACAACGTCAACAAATATCGCGTGCGTGGGAAAAGTTAGTTTTAGCGCGCACGGAGCGGGTTCGCGCGCTCCAGCGGGCGCAGGAAATTCTGGCGCACGGAAAAAGATCACGCGCGCGGGAAAAGGCGGCCCTTCACGCGCTAGATTTGGCTCGTGGCGTCCGGCGCGCTCTACAAAACGTGCGCGTCCGATGCCGCCAGCCGCACACTCGACCGCTCCCGTCAACCCTTTCTTCCCCTTGCCGCCCCTCTCTTCTTCACATCCGGCGCCCTGCCACTGCCGCCGCACCCTTCCAGCGCCGCCGACATGCCGCCGCATTGCCGAAGCAGCTCGGGCTACCGCGGCGTGTGCGTCCGCCCTTCCGGCTGGTTCTACGTGGAGATCCGCTTCGGCAACATGCTTCTCAGTCTCGGGAGTGGATATGTTTTTATCTATGCCTTTTTTTTCTATTTTAATCTATGCCTATGTTTTTTATATTTGTTTGGAGTGCATATGTTGTTTATGCGAGAGCGCGCGTTGTCCAGGTTTGCAGCGCCTGCTGGAGCAGCTCGCGCACGCTAAACTTTTGAGCAGCCGCTGGAGCAAAGCGCTCCTCACCGCGCAAAACAAACAATCCGCACGCTGCAAACGCTTTTTTAGCGTTGTTGGAGATGCTCTAAAGGGACGGTTGAGTGACATTTTCATGACCAGATAGTCACTAGGCGGTAGACCGGGCGATAAAAGTATTTGCCGGTTATAGATGCTCTAACATGTGGCCAATGGAACAACCACTACACCAAATCAGCTGCTCCAAAAAGGAGCAGATTCAAGTTCTGAGGAGCAACAGTGACAATGGCGCTGGTGAGACACTCGAGAGTGAGTATCTGGTGATAGGGGAGCTTAGATGCTCCCGTGATACGAACTCCCATGAACCATTCGATCAGATGTCCAACGGTCACAAACAGAGCTCCTGCAACTTTGTTGAAAAGTCATTCAAGAATTTGATATTTTCATGCAAATCCAAGAGCATGGCTGCCACCCTTAGATCTCACAAAAGTCCATATCATGGTATCTTAGATCCACAGCTGCAGGAGATCTGTTTGTGACCGTTGGACATCTGATCGAACGGTTTAGGGGAGTTCATATCACGGAAGCATCTAAGCTCCCATATCACCAGATACTCACTCGACACTCGAGTGTCATTCAAATACGGCGGGCGGATTGCAACAATCAGACATGTGATTGATGGCCGTCGGCCCTGCCATGTTTGCCGGGGCGAGCAGAAGTTGTGAAGCCGGCTGATGCACGTCAGAATCTCTGTCGATGTTAGATCGTGCTGGAGGGGATTTTTGCCATCTTCGGCACTATCCGGAGTGTTATTATCTCCTGTGCCAGTATCACCACTTTTGCTTTGGCGGGACTTAGAGCGGCGCCGCTGACGTCGGCACTTGGGTTGCTTCTTGGAGGGGTCATCCTCCGCTGTCTCGTCGCCATTGCCTTCTTTGGGTGTGTCCACCATGTATATATCGTATGATGAGGTGGCTGTCCAGTGCCCTGTGGGCAGTGGTTACTCTTCGTCTCCCGCATCGTGGTCCATACCGTCGATGTCTTCGGAGTCGAAGTCGAGCATGTCGGTTAAGTTGTCGACGGTGGCTACTAAGTGGGTGGTGGGTGGGCAGTGAATTTCTTCGTCATCCGCATCCTAATCCTGCTGGACATAGTTCGGCCAGGATCCTCCTGACAAGGAGAGAGACCTTAATGAGTTCAGTATGTCGCCAAAGGGCGAGTGCTGAAAAATATCCGCGGAGGTAAACTCTATGATCAGCGCCCAATCAGATTCGCTAGGAACGGGCGCAGGCGGTTCGGAGTCCGTGGCCGGAGAAGGATCCGGCAGTCTGACAACACGGCTCTCGTGCAGGGTAAGGTCGATGTTCGGCTCGATCTCCGCTGAGGGTAAGGCCTCCATGGCGGGGTCCATCCACCCGTCCATGGACGGCGCAACTGGCTCCGAATTGAGGGTCGGAGCGGCTGTTGGTGCGATCTCCTGAACACTGTCTGATGGTAGAGCTAAATCGTACTCATCGTGACCGCGTGACGCACAAGGCTGAGGCTAGAATCCGTCGAAGATCAAGTCTCGGCGGATATCGGCCGCGTAGTTTAAGCTTCCAAACCTGACCCGGTGGCCAGGGGCGTAACTTTCGATCTGCTCCAGATGGCCAAGCGAGTTGGCCCGCAGTGCGAAGCCACCAAACACGAAGATCTGTCCGAGGAGAAAAGTCTCACCCTGGACTGCACCGCTATCGATGATCGTAGGAGCCATCAAGCCTAACGGCGACGACACAGAGGGACTCTCAATGAAAGCACCAATGTCGGTGTCAAAACCGGCGGATCTCGGGTAGGGGGTCCCGAACTATGCGTCTAAGGTGGATGGTAACAGGAGGCAGGGGACACGATGTTTTACCCAGGTTCGGGCCCTCTTGATGGAGGTAAAACCCTACGTCCTGCTTGATTTATTCTTGATGATATGAGTATTACAAGAGTTGATCTACCACGAGATCGGAGAGGCTAAACCCTAGAAGCTAGCCTATGGTATGACTGTAGTGTTGTCCTACGGACTAAAACCCTCCGGTTTATATAGACACCGGAAAGGGCTAGGGTTACACAAGGTCGGTTAGAAAGGAGGAGATATACATATCCGTATTGCCTAGCTTGCCTTCCACACCAAGTAGAGTCCCATCCGGACACGAGACGAAGTCTTCAATATTGTATCTTCATAGTCTAACAGTCCGGAGACATGATATAGTCCGGCTGTTCGGAGACCCCCTAATCCAGGACTCCCACACTTCCTAACATAATTCTCAATGTAATTTTCTTTATTGTGGCATGAATGTTCAGATCCAAAAGATTCAAGATAAAAGTTTAATATTGACATAAAAATGATAATACTTCAAGCATACTAATTAAGCAATTATGTCTTCTCAAAATAACATGGCCAAAGAAATTTCATCCCTACAAAATCATATAGTTTGTTCATGCTCCATTTTCGTCACACAAGAATGCTCTCATCATGCACAACCCCGATGACAAGCCAAGCAATTGTTTCATACTTTAGTAATCTCAAACTTTTTCAACCTTCACGCAATACATGAGTGTGAGCCATGGATATAGCAGTATGGGTGGAATAGAATATAATGATGGGGGTTATGTGGAGAAGAAAAAAGGAGAAAGTCTCACATTGACGTGGCTAATCAACGGCATAGGGAGATTCCCATCAATTGATGTCAATGCAAGGTGTAGGGATTGCCATGCAACGGATGCACTAGAGCTATAAATGTATGAAAGCTCAACAAAAGAAACTAAGTGGTTGTGCATCCAACTTGCTTGCTCACGAAGACCTAGGGCATTTGAGGAAGCCCATCGTTGGAATATATAAGCCAAGTTCTTATAATGAAAAATTCCCACTAGTATATGAAAGTGACAAAATAAGAGACTCTCTATCATGAAGATCATGGTGCTATTCTGAAGCACAAGTATGGAAAAGGATAGTAACATTGTCCCTTTTATTTTTATTTATTTTTTGGGCCTTTCTTTTTTATTTGGCCTTTCTCTTTTTTTGGGACAATGCTCTAATAATGATGATCATCACACTTCTATTTATTTACACCTCAAAGTTTACAACTCGATACTTAGAACAAAATATGACTCTACATGGATGCCTCCGGCGGTGTACCGGGATGGGCAATGAATCAAGAGTGACCTGTATGATGAATTATGCATGGTGGCTTTGCCAGAAATACGATGTCAACTACATGATCATGCTAGGCAATATGATAATGATGAAGCGTGTCATAATAAATGAAACGGTGGAAAGTTGCATGGCAATATATCTCGGAATGGTTATGGAAATGCCATAATAGGTAGGTATGGTGGCTGTTTTGAGGAAGATATAAGGAGGTTTATGTGTGATAGAGTGTATCATGTCACGGGGGTTGGATGCACCGGCGAAGTTCGCACCAACTCTCAAGGTGAGAAAGGGCAATGCACGGTACCGAATAGGCTAGCAATGATGGATGGGTGAGAGTGCGTATGATCCATGGACTCAACATTAGTCATAAAGAACTCACATAATTATTGCAAAAATCTACAAGTCATCAAAAACTAAGCACTACGCGCATGCTCCTAGGGGGATAGATTGGTAGGAAAATACCATCACTCGTCCCCGATCGCCACTCATAAGGATGACAATCAAAGAACACCTCATGTTTCAAATTTGTTACACAACGGTTACCATATGTGCATGCTACGGGACTTGCAAACTTCAACACAAGTATTTCTCAAATTCACAATTACTCAACTAGCACAACTTTAATACCACCACCTTCATATCTCAAAACAATCATCAAGTATCAAACTTCTCATAGTATTCAATGCACTCTATATGAAAGTTTTTATTATATCAGTCTTGGATGCCTATCATATTAGGACTAATTTTATAGGCAAAGCAAATTACCATGCTGTTCTAAAGGACTCTCAAAATAATTTAAGTGAAGCATGAGAGATCAATAATTTCTATAAAATAGAACCACCACCGTGTTCTAAAAAGATATAAGTGAAGCACTAGAGCCAAATTATCAAGCTCAAAAGATATAAGTGAAGCACATAGAGTATTCTAATAAATTCCGATTCATGTGTGTCTCTCCCAAAAGGTGTGTACAGCAAGGATGATTGTGTTAAACTAAAAAGCAAAGACTCAAATCATACAAGACGCTCCAAGCAAAACACATATCATGTGATGAATAAAAATATAGCATCAAGTAAAGTTACCGATGGACGAAGACAAAAGAGGGGATGCCTTCCGGGGCATCCCAAGCTTAGGCTTTTGGTAGTCCTTGAATTTTACCTTGGGGTGACTTGGGAATCCCCAAGCTTCGGCTCTTGCCACTCCTTGTTCCATAATCCATCAAATCTTTACCCAAAAACTTGAAAACTTCACAACACAAAACTCAACAGAAAATCTCATGAGCTCCGTTAGCGAAATAAAACAAACCACCACTTTAAGGTACTGTAATGAACTCATTCTTTATTTATATTGGTGTTAAACCTACTGTATTCCAACTTCTCTATGGTTCATACCCCCCGTACTAGGCATGGATTCATCAAAATAAGCAAACAACACACGAAAAACAGAATCTGTCAAAAACAGAACAGTCTGTAGTAATATGTATAAAATGCAAACTTTATGTAACTCAAAAATTCTACCAAAATAGGACGACCTAAATAATTTGTTCATTGATCTACTGAAATTGTAATCAGTATTTTATCACGTTCTGGTGATTTTTAACAATTGTTTTCGTGAGCAGAAAGTTTCTGACTTTTTCAGCAAGATCAAATAACTATCATCCAAGAAGATCCTATAGGTTTTACTTGGCGCAAACACTAATTAAAACATAAAACCACATCTAACCAGAGGCTAGATCAATTATTTATTACTAAACAGAAATAAAAATCAAGAAACAAAAATAAAATTGGGTTGCCTCCCAACAAGCGCTATAGTTTAACGCCCCTAGCTAGGCATTGATAATTTCAATGATGCTCACATGAAAGATATCAATTGAAACATAAAGAGAGCATCATGAAGCACGTGACAAACACATCTAAGTCTAACATACTTCCTATACATAGGCATTTTATAGGCAAACAGATTATCATAGCAAGCAAAAACCAGCATATGCAAGGAAGCGGAAAGAAACAATAGCAATCTCAACATAACGAGAGGTAATTTAGTAACATGAAAATTTCTACAATCATATTTTCCTCTCTCATAATAATTACATGTGGGATCATAAGCAAATTCAACAAAATAGCTATCACATAAAATATTTTCAACACGATCCACATGCATGCACAGTTGACACTCTTCCAAAATAGTGGGATTAACTTTAACTAAAGTCATGACCTCTCCAAACCCACTTTTATCAAAAACTTTATAAGATTGAACATTCTCCAAATATGTGGGATCTAAAGTTGACACCCTCCAAACCCACTTTCAATATTATTGCAAACATTATTATCAATCTCATATTCATCATGAGGCTTAAATAAATTTTCAAGATCATAAGAAGAATCACCCCAATCATGATCATTGCAACAAATAGTAGTCATAGCAAAACTAGCATCCCCAACCTTGAGGTTTTGCATATCATTAACACAATTGACATTAAGAGAATTTATAATAACATCATTGCAATCATGCTTTTTATCAAAGGAATTATCAAGTATGGGAGCAATAGCAAGGATCTCATGTTTAACATAGGGAACTATAGCAAATTCGTCTTAAAAAATATTGGCATCATGGCCACAAGAATAGCAAGCATCATGTTCATCAAGGGATATTTCAATCAAATCATCGGAATCATAATTATCTATAGATTCATGTATATCATTATTTTCTTCAGGAGCAACGGTCATTCTTTCAATAAATTCTTTGACATAGACATTGTGAGCACAGTTTTCATAGCAATATTTAAGTATGTCAAAATTTCAGATTCATAGAGAGTAATATCATACTTTTCAATCAAAGAAGCAAATTCATAAGCACCCTTAAAAGCAACAAATTCTTCAATTTGTTCGATATCATAGTAACTAAAAACACCCTTTACATAATAAGATAAGATTTCATTATCATTAAACTCACATAGGTAGGGAAGGTGTTTTTTAGGGTTCTTAGAGCAACAAGTAAAATCATAAATCTCACAAAGATTCCAAGCATAACACATCAATCTATTTATTTGATCCCATAAGAGTCTCCCTTTTTTCAGACAAACGGTGACGCACAAAATGAGCATGCTCATCTAAAGATTTCCCATCAACTAGGCTAGTTGGGGTTTCAGCACAAGCGCATAAGGATTGAAGATGATCCAAGTAGAACAATTTAAGTGGATCCATATCAATAGATTTTTCGCAAGCAAAGATACAAGCAAATAGAAGTCACATGGTAACACAAGCAAACAATAGATTTGGCGAGAAAAAGGCAAACAAAAAAGAAGGCGAATAAAACGGCAAAGGTGAAGTGGGGAAGAGGAAAACGAGAGGCAAATGGCAAATAATGTAATGCGAGGGATAAGAGTTTGTGACGGGTACTTCGTATATCTTGACTTGTGCGTAGATCTTCCCGGCAACGGTGCAAGAAATCCACATGTTGATGGGAGATCAAATCATGACTTGACTTGGCGTAAACCTCCCCGGCAACCGGCGCCAGAAATCCTTATTGCTACCTCTTGAGCATGCGTTGGTTTTCTCTTGAAGAGGAATGGGTGATGCAGCAAAGTAGCGTAAGTATTTCCCTCAGTTTTTGAGAACCAAGGTATCAATCCAGTAGGAGGATACATGCAAGCGCCTCGTACCTACACAAACAAATAAGAACCTTGCAACCAACGCGATAAGGGGGTTGTCAATCCCTTCACGGCCACTTGCTCCCGGGGTTTCTGATCCACGGACACCTATGGGACCAGCGGACCGGATCCCTTTCGGTTCGGCGGGGGGCGGAGGTTGCGCGAAGAGCAGATCAAGGCGAAGCACGCGGGCGGTTGGTCGTGCGAAGAGTAAATCGAGGCGAAGCACGCGAGCGATTTACCCAGGTTCGGGCCGCACAGATGCGTAAAACCCTACACCTGCTTTGTGGTTTGGTATTGATTTCTAGCTCGGGAGCGCGGAGTGCTACAGTACACACCGGCGGCTAGCGAGACCGGGCGTGAGTAGGCGAACTGGCTCTCCTCCCGAAGGCTCTCAAAATGGCCGACCCCCCTCTACGTTGCACACGGGCCTCCTTTTATACTCAAGGGGTTACCGACATATAGCAACCGGGGCCAAGGGCAAAAATGGAAAGGGTGCCGTGGATAGGCACAGCTAGGTGCTGTAGTAGGCACAGCTACCCGCTACAGTGCTATCATACCTACCCCTGACGGCAGGGGACAAGGGCATTAAATGCCCGTCTGTGTCGCCTAAATAGTACCGAAAGGGGCTTGCTAGGGACGCCACCGTTTGCCTCGATGGTTATCTCGTCAGCGCCTGCTCGCCACCTCGCACCCCTAGCTGCGCGACCTCCTGCCACGTGTGCTTGGGAGAGGCCCCTAGAGCGACACGTGGTGGTTGTGCTGGAGCGCGGGCTCGGAGAGGCGGTTCCCGCGGCAAACTCCTCGCCGCGGTCGTCGTCTTGTCGCGTCCGGGAGCTTGTCGCTCACCGGGTCTTGCGGGGACGCGTGGCGCGTCGCGGCAGGTTTTCTTGGTATGCCTGGGTTGGCCTTCCCGGCAAGCTCCTCTTGCCGGGGTCTCGTTTCCTTCCCGGCCAGCTCCCCTTGCCGGGGCCTTGAGATGCTTCTGATAGCCTTCCCAGCAAGCTCCTCTCGCCGGGGTCTTGTCTTGGATACTTTGTTCTTGAATGGTCTCCAAAGTTGCCGCGGAGGACCCTGGCGGTTACCCGGCAAGCCTTGCCGCGGGGATGCTACGACTGCCCGTGCACAAGTTCGGGGTACTAGGGTACCCCTACCTTAGTACACCGACAGGAGCCCGGGCCTGGGCCAGACACGGTGCCGAGCGCTGTTGGGCCAGGCCCAAAACAGTGCACGGGCACGCGTGGCCTAGCTCACGCCGAATCTTCCTCCGCTTCCGCTCCGCACGTCCAGAACGGCACGCGTCAGACGCGGCGCCGTGGGTGACGTGGGCGGCGTGCGCGGGGCTGAGCCCCGCGAGCATGCGTCGGGCCATGATGAAGGGAACGGTTCACGCCCTTCTCCCTAAACGGAGGTAGGTGTGGAGGCGTGGTGCATTTACTGAACGGGGCCGGTGCGCGGTTTCCAAGGCGCCCACTCCCCGCGATTACGGGGTGGGGCGAGGCCGCCTCATTCGTCGCCCCGGTTCCGCATCCTCGCCACGCGGCTTCCATGCGCCTGGAGTCGCGGACGGTGGAAGTGGGAAGCTGGGCCGTCACGAGCAGAGGCAGTGGGTCGGGGCCGACTCCTTGCCCTTCCCATGCCTTGATTCGCCGAGCGGGGCGGCCGAGCCCCCACCTCGCTCCTCTATAAAGAGCGGGAGGGGAGCACGGAAGCCCGCACTCTCCCATCTCCTCCTTCCTTCAGCTTCAGCTTCCCTTTCTCTCATTTGTCATGGAGAAAGGGAACCCTGGCCCTTCATCAGTGGCGGCGAGGATCGCCACCAGACAGCGCACCTCTCCCTCTTCCGCGCCCGTGGTGGCAGAGCCAGCCATAAGGGGAAGAGGGAGGGGGCGAGGTCGCGGACGAGGTCGAGGACGAGGTCGAGGCGCTCGGGGAAGAGGCGAACGGGGCGGTGCGCCAGCTTCGCCTCCGCCGGCGGCTCCTCCCCCCACGGCGGTCCATATAGGGGACGACCCTTGCGAGTTCTTCGTCAGGCTGCGCCGGGCGCCTCGTCGTCGCCTCCGGCTTCCAGCTCCGTTTGCGAGCGCGATGGAGTTGGACCCGCCCGAGACGCTGAGACTGCACATGAGGGGCTGCGGAATCAGCGGCACGCGAGTCCGCGTCGTATTCCCAGCCCCTAATGTGATGCATCTTGATCAGGGGTGGAAGACATTCGCCCGTATCCACAGCTTGACGGGGGGACTCACCCTCCATTTTAAGTTGATGGAGGGCGGTCTCCTCTCCGTCAAGGTCTTCGGGTGCTTCGGCACTCGGGCGAAGTGCTGCGTGGACAGCTCCTCCGATAGAGAAGGCTCCTCCTCGAGTGATGGTGACGAGGAGGAGAGCGACAACGATGATGAGGGTAACGGGGGCGGGTCCGACTAGGTGTCGGGCGCCGCTTCGCGCGGCACCGGCGACCCCATCATCCGCGTCGCCGGCTCCTTGAACTCCCCGGGGGCGTCCCCTTGGGCGACTGGCGTAGGGAGGCTGCGGAAGGGGAAGAGGGCTGGCGGCAAGGCCGTCAGGTCGGAGTACGAGGGCGTGGTGCCCTCGACAGCGTGCTGACGTCCTGCCGTCCCGTCTTCGAGCCCCGCTTCCGGCGTCGCCATCACCGTCAAGCCCTCGGTCGGCCACCCGGGATGTTCTCTTGGTGTCTTCTGGCACCTGTGGCTCGCCTAGGCGCCCCTTTTCCCCTTTTCGCCTCCTTGACCTACCTCCTGAAGAGAGGGACAGGAAAGGGATTACGGGCATCTTATCTTTTTAATTTGTAAGCCCTCGGGCCTTAGCTGCATCTAAAACTTGTAATCCTCTCTTTCATGTTTTTCATCCTCTATGGACTGTACCTGAGTGGGATGTTTTTTAATGAAAAGGGGATGTTTGCCGGGTTATTTGCCTCGCGGGTCGAACCCACACCAAGGAGCAAATCCTTAGTATCCCTCGGACAGACATTCCCGGCAACAGGCCCTGCCGCCTTCCCACGTCGCTCGACCTTCCTCACGCCCTTGACGGAGGCGGGAACGAGGTGGGTGCAGCCTCCTCATTTCATCCCTTTGCTGTCGCGGCTACGACCAAACTTGGCCCCGGGAACGCGCTCCAGGGCCTAAAGTCGGGGGAGCACGGCAATTTTTGGGAAGAAACGCGGTTTCACATTCCCTAGTCCATAAGAGGATGCATGATGAGGGACGAAAGACTTATCTGATTTTGCAGCCCCCGGCAACTCTGGCTTGCCGGGAACGGATCTTGGTACCCGCGACCCTCGGCAATATCAGCTTGCCGGGGCTCAGGTGCCGGCGCACCCTTCTTCTCCTTTTCGTCCTCAAGCGGTCTGGCCATGATATGCGAGCCCTGCGAACGAAAGAAGAGCAAAGGGACGGACACTCGACCTCTAAGTTAGGGGTTAGCCGCTGTTAGGCACTATCAACCCTAACCAAGGACGAGACTCAACCTAGCATGCATGCTATAACCCCGGGGTGGCAGCGCTTCATTTACTGGTGCTCAGGGTCTGCGCCTGGCTCTGTACAAAGGATTACATGCAACAGCAGCAAGACTTGTACAGAAAGGTGGTTGCCGGGCAAGGCCCGACAACCGCGCCTTACGGGTAAAACTTACGAAGATGCTCGATGTTCCAGGAGTTGCTCACTGGAATGCCATCTTCAGTCTCAAGGCGGACAGCGCCAGGCCTTGTGACTCGTTTCACCCGGTAAGGGCCTTCCCACTTCGGCGTCAACTTGTTGGAATTCTTGGCCGACTGAACGCGCCGAAGAACAAGGTCGCCTTCCTCGAGACTCCTGGCATTGACTCTGCAGCTGTGGTAGCGGCGCAGAGCTTGCTGGTAGCGAGCAGCTCGCACAGCAGCCTGGAGACGATCTTCCTCAAGGAGCAGCGCGTCATCTTGCCGCAACCGCTCTTGCTCAAGCTCATCGTAAGCGAGCACTCGAGGTGACCCGTATACGAGTTCCGTGGGGGTAACTGCCTTTGCTCCATAGACTAGAGCAAAGGGTGTCTGTCCAGTGGCTCGATTTGGCGTCGTTCTGATCGACCAAAGAACCACCGGTAGCTCCTTGATCCAGTTTCTTCCACACTTGTGCAGCCTGTCGAAAGTTCTGGTCTTGAGCCCGCGCAGCACCTCGGCGTTCGCCCTCTCCGTTTGACCGTTGCTTTTTGGGTGAGCAACAGAAGCGAAGCAGACCTTGGTGCCAAGATCTTGGACGTACTGCATGAAGGCGTGGCTCGTGAATTGTGTACCGTTGTCGGTGATTATCCTATTGGGGATCCCGAAGCGGCAAACAATCGACCTGAAGAACTTGACGGCTGACTGTGCGGTCACCTTCCTCACCGGTTCCACTTCCGGCCACTTTGTGAACTTGTCGATTGCGACGTACAAGTACTCAAAGCCCCCGACAGCTCAGGGGAAGGGGCCGAGGATGTCGAGCCCCCAGACCGAAAATGGCCAGGACAAAGGGATCGTCTGGAGAGCTTGAGCTGGCTGGTGTATCTGCTTGCAATGGAACTGGCACGCTTCACACTTGGTTACTTGTGCAGTTGCATCCTGGAGGGCTGTTGGCCAGAAGAAACCTTGCCGGAATGCTTTGCCGACGAGTGCTCTTGCGCCAATGTGGTGCCCACATATGCCTCCATGTATCTCTGCCAACAGCTTTTGTCCGTCTTCCCGGGGAATACACCTTAATTTCACACCGTTGAGTCTTCTTCTGTACAGTGTCTTGTCGACGAACTGGTACATACTTGACTGCCGGGCTACTCTTTCGGCTTCTTCTTGTTCTTCGGGAAGTTCTCCTGTCTGAAGGAAACGGACAATCTGCTGCGCCCACGTTGGAGCCTGTGGCTCGACAACAAGGACTAAAGGCAACTCTGCTGTCGCGGGAACATCCGCTTCTACGGCGAGAAGCTGTGTCTCTGCCGGAGCTTGACGTTCCCCGACAAGTTTGCCGGGAGCTTCAGCTTCAACGGAACAAACCCTGGGGTTTGCCGGAGCATCTTGCTCCCCGGCGCTCTTGGCGTTGATCTTGGAGATTGCTGCGGGAATATCCGCTTCTACGGCGAGAAGCCGTGTCTCTGCCGGAGCGTGACATCCCGCGACAAGCTTGCCGGGAGCTTCTGCTTCAACGGAACAAGCCCTAGGGCTTGCCGGAGCAGACTGCTCCTCAGCGCCTTCGGTGTTGATCTTGGGGACCTTCTTGGCGGCGGCTTCGGGAAGCTCTGCCGGCAGGTAGTCACCAGGAATCAACTTCCTCTTCTTGCTTTGTCCAGTTGATGGTGTCACGGACGGTTGGGTCAGCTTGAGCACAAAGGTCCCTGGTTCCACAGGTAGCTTAAGTGCGGCGCACTTTGAAAGGCCATCAGCAAGGGCGTTCTGAGATCTCAGAACGTGCTCCACTTGTAGGCCGTCAAAGCGCTCTTCTAGCTTTCTTACTTCGTCGACGTAAGTTTCCATCAACGGACTCTGATAATTCTTGTTTACTTGGCGGACGACAAGCTGTGAGTCACCCCTGACAATGAGCTTCTTGATCCCAAGGTCTGCCGCGATCCTGAGACCGGCAAGCAATCCCTCATACTCTGCAGTATTGTTTGTTGCTTGCTCCTTGGGAAAGTGCATCTGGACTATGTACTTGAGGTGTTCTCCGGTGGCCGCGATAAGCAGCACACCAGCGCTGGCGCCTTGCAGCGAGAAGGCACCATCAAAATACATCAGCCACTCTTTGCTCGCTTCTTTGTCGGGGATGCTCGTCTCCGGAATTTCTTCATCCGGAGTTGGCGTCCATTCCGCTATGAATTCTGCCAATGCTCTGCTCTGGATAGTTGAAGTGCTTTCAAACCTGAGACCAAAGCTTGACAGTTCCAGTGCCCACTCAACAATCCTGCCTGTCGCTTCTGGATTCTGCAGTATCCTCTTCAGCGGAAAGCGAGTGACAACTATGATCTCATGTGCTTGGAAGTAATGGCGCAGCTTTCTCGAGGCCATGAGAAGGCCGAAAAGCAATTTCTGCACACCATAGTACCTTGACCTAGCCCCCTGCAAGAGGGAACTGACAAAGTAAACTGGGCGCTGCACCATTTTCTTCCGCGTCTCCTCATGCATCTGCGCAGATCCATCTTTGTCGGGACCAGAGCTTGTCGGGGAAGCCCCCTGCTTGTCGCTGGATGCGCTTGCCGCGGTTGCTGGCTCATCATCTGCCTCCCTCTCTCCTACCAACGCAGCACTAACCACTTGATTGGTTGCCGCTATGTACAGCAACAACTTCTCTTGTGGCTTAGGCGCGACAAGTATTGGAGGGGAGGACAGGTATCTCTTCAGGTCTTGCAGCGCAGCCTCCACTTCTGGAGTCCATTTCATTGGACCTGCCTTCTTCAATAATTTGAAAAATGGCAGGGCGCGCTCAGCAGACCGAGAAATAAACCTGCTGAGAGCAGCCACGCAACCGGCAAGTTTCTGTACATCCTTGACGCGCTTTGGTGCTTCAATTTGCTCAATGGCCTTGATCTTGTCGGGGTTGGCTTCAATTCCCCACTGGGGACACGAAGAACCTGAGAAGCTTGCTGGAGGGAACTCCGAACACGCACTTCTCTAGGTTGGGCTTGAGGCTGATCTTGCGCAGATTTGCGAAGGTCTCGTCCAAATCTTGAACCAAGGTTGCTCTGTCCTTGCTCTTGACCACTATATCATCCATGTAGGCTTCCACATTTCGGTGTATTTGTGGCTCAAGAGCAATATGGACTACTCTTGCAAATGTTGAACCAGCATTTTTTAATCCGAAAGGCATCTGTACAAAGCAGTACGTGCCACATGGAGTAATAAATGCGGTCTTCTCCTCATCCTCTTCTGCCATGAAGATTTGATGATACCCTGAGTATGCGTCAAGAAATGAAAGCAAATCACATCCGGCTGTGGAGTCAACAATCTGGTCGATGCGCGGCAAAGGAAACGAGTCTTTGGGACAAGCTTTGTTAACGTCGGTGAAATCGATACAAAGCCTCCATTTCCCGTTTGCCTTGCGCACGACTACAGGATTGGCCAACCACGTGGGATGGAGCACTCCTCTGACGAGGCCTACTGCTTCCAGTTTCTTGATCTCTTCTGCAATGAATTCTTGGCGCTCCATTGCCTGCTTCCTGACTTTCTACTTGACGGGCCGCGCGTGGGGACAAACGGCAAGGTGGTGCTCAATCACTTTCCTGGGAACACCGGGGATGTCAGACGGCTGCCATGCAAACACGTCGACATTCGCCTGCAGGAAAGTAACGAGCGCGCTTTCCTATTTAGGGTCAAGCATGGCACTGATGGTGAAGGTACCACCAGCGCCGTCCACCTTGGCGGATACCCTCTTCGTCTCTGGCGGAGCTGCCATCGTCTTCTTGCACTTGCCGGTGGAGCTCGATGGTGCGTCCTCGATGGCAGCGCGGCACTCCGAAGAGGCGTGCTTGCCGGAGTGGGCATCAGAACTCTTGCTGGGCTTGGTCCTCCTGGAGCTTGATGGTGCGTCCTCAACGGCAGCGCAGCACTCCGAAGAGGTGCGCCTGCCGGAGTAGGCACCAGAACTCTTGCCGGACTTGGTCTTCTTGGTCTCGGGAGCTTCAGCGGCAAGTGGATCGCGGTCTGCCGTGGCTGCTGCTTCCCGGTAGATCTTGTCGGCACAGATAAGAGCATCCTTCTTGTCGCCAGGGACAGAAATGACGCTTATCGGGCCTGGCATCTTCAGCACGTTATACGCGTAGTGAGAGGCGGCCATGAACTTGGCGAGTGCTGGACGGCCAAGTATCGCATTGTAAGGCAACGGGATATCGGCAACGTCGAATGTGACCCTCTCAGTCCTGAAGTTTAACTCGCTGCCAAATGTTACCGGCAGCGTGACCTTCCCCTTCGGCTTGCTCCTTCCCGGATTGATTCCTTGGAATGTGCCGGTCTCTTCGAGCTCGCTGTCAGGGATCTGGAGTTTTCGGAGTACAGCGGAGGAGATCAGGTTTAAGCCGGCCCCGCCGTCAACTAGCATCTTGGTGACTTTGAGGTTGCGGATAGTTGGTGAAACCAACATCAGCAGACACCCGACCGCGGTTGTGCGATCAGGGTGGTCCTCAATGTCAAAGACGATAGGCGTGCTGGACCACTTTAGAAGCTTGCGCGATTCGATGGGTGGTTCTGCTGCATTGACTTCCCGCACCCACTGTCTGAGTTGGCGGTGCGAGGTATGCAGGGAAGCACCCCCGTCAACGCACAAGACCTCTGTGGCTTTCTGAAACTCCTGCTCACTGGTCTCAACGTCATCCATGTCTTCATCCTCATCGTCGTCTTCGTCCTTGTCGCGACCGCGGGGAGGTCTGTCTCCTTCCGTTGCTTGGCCTTGCCGCGGTGTCCTTCCTGGCCGGTGCGCTTCTGGCCAGGTTTCTCGGCGCCCCCTTGGGCTCTCTCCTTGTCGCGCCGCTCGTACTCAGCCTTCTGTTGCTGGACAAGCTGCTCGACCTTCTTGCAGTTTTGGAGGTCGTGGCCCTTGGTGCGGTGAATCTTGCAATATTGCTTGTCGGAGCCATCCCGCTTGTCAGCGACCGCCACGGCCTGACAGTTGGTGCACGCGGCAACTTCCTTGCCGGAGCTACCGACTGCAGCCTTCTTGGCGCCGCCTTCATCGCCGGACTGCTCAACGACCAGCACCTCGTTGCCCCTCTTCTTCCTGTTGCGCCGCTGGTTTTTCTTTGCCGGGCAGCATCCTCACTGTCAGATCCTTCCGCTCCAGTGCTTTCTCCGGGGAATTTCCGCCCTTCCTCAGCGCGTGCACACTTGTCGGCCAGGGCATATAGCTCGCTGACGTCCCGAATCTTGCACATTGCCATCTCCTCCTGCATCCTGCGGTTACGCACGTTCTGATGGAACGCGCTGATTACCGCGGCGGGGTGGATATTTGGGATGTTGTGGTGTACACGGCTGAACCTCTGGATGTACTGGCGCAGGGGCTCTCCTTCCTTCTGGACGAGCAGATGAAGATCGCTCTCTTGGCCATGAGGTTTGTGGCCGCCTGTGAAGGCGCCAACAAACTGATGGCACAGATCGGCCCAGGAGGATACGGAGTTGTCCGGCAAGTGCATGAGCCAGGACCTGACGTTGGGCTTGAGCACCAACGGGAAGTAGTTGGCAAGGATCTTGTCATCCCGTCCCCTAGCAGCCTGCACCGTGATGGTGTAGATGCTGAGGAACTCCGACGGATGCAACTTGCCGTCGTACTTCTCTGGTACATCTGGCTTGAAGTTCTTCGTACTGGGCCACTGGACTTGCCGCAGCTCACGAGTGAACGCAGGGCAACCTACCGGGTACGGCAAGTCGCCTGGTTCCCCTGGCGCATGCATGTCAACAGAGGGCCCAGCGCGCTGGTCTGATTGACGTCGCGCTTCTCTCCGGCGCTCGATGCGAGTACGAGCGTCTTCCCACTGCCGTTCTTGAAGAACTTGGCGCTGATCGCGACGAGCTCGGGGATCTGACGACACAGTGGAGTCGCTGTCGAGGTGGATCCGGCGAGTCGGCGACCTCGGCCTTCGGGGTGGGGAGTGCATAGTAGTTGCACCCCCACCAGTCTTGTCACCACCGGCTCGTACCTGGCTGACTCGCTGCGGCTGCGATGCGCTCGGCTGCCGAGGAGTGTCGCCGTTGGCGAAGCCGATGAGACTCTGGATAGTGGCCCTCCAGTCGTCGATCTTGTCCGACGCTGGGGGGTAGTCGAGGAGCAGCTGAGCTCGCGCCAAAGCTTTGGCTGCGGTGGCGGGCGGCGGTAGTGAATGGTGCAAGGAGCGGGACATGCTCGGACTTCTAACCATGTTAGAAGGAGCAGCGTCCTGTCCAGGCGACCGCGTGTCGCTCGCGCCAGCAGGTTGACGTGCATGGTGGTCCGGAGCGCTCCGAGATCCACCAGCCCAATCCGGATCCAGCGAGCGCATGGTACCGTGAGGACCATGACGCTGCCGGTCCCGCGCCTCCTGAGATGGGCGCGGTGCATGCACGGACGCCGAGGTCTTGGAGTGCGCCCGGTCGTTGTGGGAGCCGGCTGCGCCGCCGATGGGCAGCGCAGCCTTGCCCTGGGACCTGGCAGCACCGCGAGTTCCCTCGTCGACACGTGTTCCTCCGCCGGCGCCTGCCCCACCGGCCGTTTGCTCCGGCAGTGGCTGGCTCGGCGCGGACGGAGCAGCTGCCTCCGAAACTTTCTTCTTCGGCGGCATGTTGATGAACAAGATGAAGATCTAGCTCGCGAGAACGCCGGATCTGATGTTGATGGAGATGAAAAAGATCTAGCTCGCAAGAACGCCGGATCTGATTCACACAACTTCGACGCCCCTACCTGGCGCGCCAGAGATGCCGGGGTTTCTGATCCACGGACACCTATGGGACCGGCGGACCGGGTCCCTTTCGGTTCGGCGGGGGGCGGAGGTTGCGCGAAGAGCAGATCGAGGCGAAGCGCGCGGGCGGTTGGTCGTGCGAAGAGTAAATCGAGGCGAAGCACGCGAGCGATTTACCCAGGTTCGGGCCGCACGGATGCGTAAAACCCTACTCCTGCTTTATGGTTTGGTATTGATTTCTAGCTCGGGAGCGCGGAGTGCTACAGTACACACCGGCGGCTAGCGAGACCGGGCGTGAGTAGGCGAACTAGCTCTCCTCCCGAAGGCTCTCAAAATGGCCGACCCCCCTCTACGTTGCACACGGGCCTCCTTTTATACTCAAGGGGTTACCGACATTGAGCAACGGGGGCCAAGGGCAAAAATGGAAAGGGTGCCGTGGATAGGCACAGCTAGGTGCTGTAGTAGGCACAGCTACCCGCTACAGTGCTATCATACCTACCCCTGACGGCAGGGGACAAGGGCATTAAATGCCCGTCTGTGTCGCCTAAACAGTACCGAAAGGGGCTTGCTAGGGACGCCACCGTTTGCCTCGATGGTTATCTCGTCAGCGCCTGCTCGCCACCTCGCACCCCTAGCTGCGCGACCTCCTACCACGTGTGCTTGGGAGAGGCCCCCAGAGTGACACGTGGTGGTTGTGCTGGAGCGCGGGCTCGGAGAGGCGGTTCCCGCGGCAAACTCCTCGCCGCGGTCGTCGTCTTGTCGCGTCCGGGAGCTTGTCGCTCACCGGGTCTTGCCAGGACGCGTGGCGCGTCGCGGCAGGTTTTCTTGGTATGCCTGGGTTGGCCTTCCCGGCAAGCTCCTCTTGCCGGGGTCTCGTTTCCTTCCCGGCCAGCTCCCCTTGCCGGGGCCTTGAGATGCTTCTGATAGCCTTCCCGGCAAGCTCCTCTCGCCGGGGTCTTGTCTTGGATACTTTGTTCTTGAATGGTCTTCAAAGTTGCCGCGGAGGACCCTGGCGGTTACCCGGCAAGCCTTGCCGCGGGGATGCTGCGACTGCCCGTGCACAAGTTCGGGGTACTAGGGTACCCCTACCTTAGTACACCGACACTTGCAAAAGTGAGATCTGATAGAGATAATAAGATAAATATTTTTGGTATTTTTATGATATAGATTGGCAAGTAAAGATTGCAAAGTAAAATAGATCGGAACCTTATATGATGGATAATAGACCCGGGGGCATAGGTTTCACTAGTGGCTTGCTACCTCATGAGCACTGCGTTGGTTTTCCCTTGAAGAGGAAAGGGTGATGCAGTAAAGTAGCGTAAGTATTTCCCTCAGTTTTTCAGAACCAAGGTATCAATCCAGTAGGAGACCACGCTCAAGTCCCTCGCACCTACACAAACAAATAAAAACCTCGCAACCAACGCAGTAAAGGGGTTGTCAATCCCTTCACGGTCACTTACGAAAGTGAGATCTGATAGATATGATAAGGCAATATTTTTCATATTCTTATAATCAAGATGCAAAGTAAAATAAAAGATAATAAAAATAGCTAAGTGTTGGAAGATTAATATGATGGAAAATAGAGTGCTAGCAATGGTGGAAGGAAGAGAGTGCGTATAATCCATGGACTCAACATTAGTCATAAAGAACTCATATACTTATTGCAAAAATCTACAAGTTATCAAAGCAAAGTATTACGCGCATGCTCCTAGGGGGATAGATTGGTAGGAAAAGACCATCGCTCGTCCCCGACCGCCACTCATAAGGAAGACAATCAATAAATAAATCATGCTCCAACTTCATCACATAACGGTTCACCATACGTGCATGCTATGGGAATCACAAACTTTAACACAAGTATTTCTCAAATTCAAAATTACTCAACTAGCATGACTCTAATATCACCATCTTCATATCTCAAAACAATTATCAAGCATCGAACTTCTCATAGTATTCAACACACTCATAAGATTTTTTTTACTAATCTTGAATGCCTATCATAATTAAAGCAAATTATCACGCTGTTTTGTAGGACTCTCAAAATAATCTAAGTGAAGCATGAGAGAACAATAGTTTCTATAAAACAAATCCACCACCGTGCTCTAAAAGATATAAGTGAAGCACTAGAGCAAAAACTATATAGCACAAAAGATATAAGTGAAGCAGATAGAGTATTCTAATAAATTACGAATCATGTGTGTCTCTCTCAAAAGGTGTGTACAGCAAGGATGATTGTGGTAAACTAAAAAGCAAAGACTCAAATTATACAAGACCCTCCAAGCAAAACACTTATCATGTGGTGAATAAAAATATAGCTCCAAGTAAATTTACCGATGGATGAGGACGAAAGAGGGGATGGCTTCCGGGGCATCCCCAAGCTTTGGCTTTTTGGTTTCCTTAGATTACCTTGGGGTGACACAGGCATCCCCAATCTTATGGTCTTTCCACTCCTTGTTCCATACTCCATCAATTCTTTTACCCAAAACTTGAAAACTTCACAACGCAAAACTTAACAGAAAATGTCGTGAGCTCAGTTAGCGAAAGAAAACAAAACACTACTTCAAGTTACTGTATTGAACTCATTATTTATTTATATTGGTGTTAAACCTACTGTAGTCCAACTTATCTATGGTTTATAAACTATTTTACTAGCCATAGATTCATCAAAATAAGCAAACAACACACGAAAAACAGAATCTGTAAAAAAACAGAACGGTCTGTAGTAATCTGTAACTAACGCAAAGTTCTGGAACTCCAAATATTATACCAAAATAGGAAGACCTAGAAAATTTGTTTATTGATCTACTGCAATTGGAATCACTATTTTATCACGTTCTGGTGATTTTAATAATTGTTTTCGTGAACAGAAAGTTTCTGAAATTTTCAGCAAGATCAAATAACTATCATCCAAGAAGGTCCTATAGGTTTAACTTGGCACAAACACTAATTAAAACATAAAAAATCTAACCAAAGGCTAGATCAAATATCTATTCCTAAACAGAAGCAGAAAGCAACAAAAAAACTAAAATAAAAATTGGGTTGCCTCCCAACAAGCGCTATCGTTTAACGCCCCTAGCTAGGCATAAAAACACGGATAGATCTAGGTATTGCCATCTTTGGGTTTAGGGTAGAAAAGAGCAAACTTGTTATGTATGGAATTAATCTTTCTATTTTGATAAAGCACGTGGATATTAATGGTAGAAGAAAGATTAAGCACGTTGCGGAAATTTGCATCCAAGCTAGCTTTTATCTCTTTGATAGATTCGTTTTGGTAGGAGAGCAGAAGAGATGTAGATTCAACTTTCTCATTCATGGGGTGCTCAAATATGGTTTTCATCTTTTCATAAGTATCTATGACATCCCCTTCAAGAAATCCTTCTTCAAATATAGGATCTAAGACATGCTTAAACGAAGAAGGTAGGGCAACGTAAAAGCTCTTCAAGTAAATTTCAATTTGGTATTGGGGCACATAGTTAGCCCGTATCCTTAAAAGTCTATCCCAAGCATCTTTCAAAGATTCATTGAGTAAATAACGAAAAATTCCAGAATCATCTTCATCAAAATTATTAAGACTCTTATTAACAACTCCGGCAAGTTTTTCCATAGCATTATTTATGAGTCTAGATAAAATAGAAGGATCGTCCAAAGTACTAAAACTCAGGAGAGAACCCCCAACTCTTTTTGGTTCCGACATGGCGAAGGAAAGGCGAGCAGAAAAGAAGGGGTGAATAAAACGACAAGGGTGGAGTGGGGGAGAGGGAAACCAGAGGCAAATGGCAAATAATGTAATGCGAGAGATAAGAGTTTGTGATGGGTACTTGGTATGTTTACTTTTGCGCAGACTCCCCAACAACGGCGCCAGAAATTCTTCTTGCTACCCCTTGAGCACTGCGTTGGTTTTCCCTTGAAGAGGAAAGGGTGATGCAGTAAAGTAGCATAAGTATTTCCCTCAGTTTTTGAGAACCAAGGTATCAACCCAGTAGGAGACCACGCTCAAGTCCCTCGCATCTACACAAACAAATAAAAACCTCGCAACCAACGCAATAAAGGGGTTGTCAATCCCTTCATGGTCACTTACGAAAGTGAGATCTGATAGAAATGATAAGATAATATTTTTGGTATTTTTATAATCAAGATGCAAAGTAAAATAAAAGGCAATAAAAATAGCTAAGTGTTGGAAGATTAATATGATGGAAAATAGACCCGGGGGCCATAGATTTCACTAGTGGCTTCTCTCAAGAGCATAAGTATTATGGTGGGTGAAAAAATTACTGTTGAGCAATTGATAGAATTGAGCATAGTTATGAGAATATCTAGGTATGATCATGTATATAGGCATCACGTCCGTGACAAGTAGACCGACTCCTGCCTGCATCTACTACTATTACTCCACACATCGACCGCTATCCAGCATGCATCTAGAGTATCAAGTTCATAAGAACGGAGTAACGCTTTAAGCAAGATGACATGATGTAGAGGGATAAACTCATGCAATATGATATAAACCCCATCTTGTTATCCTCCAAGGCAACAATATTATACGTGTCGTTTCCCTTTCTGTCACTGGGATCGAGCACGCAAGATTGAACCCGAAGCTAAGCACTTCTCCCATTGCAAGAAAGATCAATCTAGTAGTCCAAACCAAACTAATAATTCGAAGAGACTTGCAAAGATAACCAATCATACATAAAAGAATTCAGAGAAGATTCAAATATTGTCCCGACAAACACACCGCAAAAGAAGATTACATCGAATAGATCTCCACGAGAATCATGGAGAACTTTGTATTGAGATCCAAAGAGAGAGAAGAAGCCATCTAGCTAATAACTATGGACCCGAAGGTCTGAGGTAAACTACTCACACATCATCGAAGAGGCTATGCTGTTGATGTAGAAGCCCTCCGTGATCAATGCCCCCTCCGGCGGAGCGCCAGAAAAGGCCCCAAGATGGGATCTCACGGGTACAGAAGGTTGCGGCTGTGGAAATAGGTTTTCGGCTCCGTATCTGATAGTTTACAGGTAGGTAGGTATATATAGGAGGAAGAAGTACGTCGGTGGAGCAACGTGGGCCCCACAAGGGTGGAGGGCGCGCCCTGGGGGGTAGGCGCCCCCTGCCTCATGCTCTCCTGTTTGATTTCTTGACGTGGACTCCAAGTCCTCTGGATCACGTTTGTTCCGAAAATCACATTCCCAATGGTTTCATTCCGTTTGGACTCCGTTTGATATTGTTTTTCTGCGAAACACTAAAATAGGCAAAAAAATAGCAATTCGGGTTGGGCCTCCGGTTAATAGGTTAGTCCCAAAAATAATATAAAAGTGTATAATATATCCGTTAAATATCCAAAACAGAATATATAGCATGGAACAATAAAAAATTATAGATACGTTGGAGACGTATCAAGCATCCCCAAGCTTAATTCCTGCTCGTCCTCGAGTAGGTAAATGATAAAAACATAATTTTTGATGTGGAATGCTACTTAGCATAATTTTCAATGTAATTCTCTTAATTGTGGTATGAATATTCAGATCTGAAAGATTCGAGATAAAAGTTTAATATTGACATAAAAATAATAATACTTCAAGCATACTAACTAAGCAATTATGTCTTCTCAAAATAACATGGCTAAAGAAAGTTATCCCTACAAAATCATATAGTGTGGCTATGCTCCATCTTCACCACACAAAGTATTTAAATCATGCACAACCCTGATGACAAGCCAAGCAATTGTTTCATACTTTTGGCGTTCTCAAACTTTTTCAATCTTCACGCAATACATGAGCGTGAGCCATGGACATAGCACTATATGTGGAATAGAATGGTGGTTGTGGAGAAGACAAAAAAGGAGAAGATAGTCTCACATCAACTAGGCGTATCAACGGGCTATGGAGATGCCCATCAATAGATATCAATGTGAGTGAGTAGGGATTGCCATGCAACGGATGCACTAGAGATATAAGTATATGAAAGTTCAACAAAAGAAACTAAGCGGGTGTGCATCCAACTCGCTTGCTAACGAAGACCTAGGGCATTTTGAGAAAGCCCATCATTGGAATATACAAGCCAAGTTCTATAATGAAAAATTCCCACTAGTATATGAAAGTGATATCATAGGAGATTCTCTATCATGAAGATCATGGTGCTACTTTGAAGCACAAGTGTGGTAAAATGATAGTAGCATTGTCCCTTCTCTCTTTTTCTCTCTTTTTTTATTTGTTTGGGGCTTTTCTCTTTTTATGGTCTCTTTTTTTTCTTTCTTTTTTTATTTTTCGCCGGAGTCTCATCCCGAATTGTGGGGGAATCATAGTCTCCACCATCCTTTCCTCACTTCGGACAATGCTTTAATAATGATGACCATCACACTTTTATTTTCTTACAACTCAAGAATTACAACTCAATACTTAGCACAAAATATGACTCTATGTGAATGCTTCCGGCGGTGTACCGGGATATGCAATGAATCAAGAGTGACATGTATGAAAGAATTATGAACGGTGGCTTTGCCACAAATACGATGTCAACTACATGATCACGCGAAGCAATATGACAATGATGGAGTGTGTCACAGTAAACGGAACGGTGGTAAGTTGCATGGCAATATATCTTGGAATGGCTATGGAAATGCCATGATAGGTAGGTATGGTGGCTATTTTGAGGAAGGTATATGGTGGGTTTATGATACCGGCAAAAAGTGCGCGGTATTAGAGAGGCTAGCAATGGTGGAAGGAAGAGAGTGCGTATAATCCATGGACTCAACATTAGTCATAAAGAACTCATATACTTATTGCAAAAATCTACAAGTTATCAAAGCAAAGTATTACGCGCATGCTCCTAGGGGGATAGATTGGTAGGAAAAGACCATCGCTCGTCCCCGACCGCCACTCATAAGGAAGACAATCAATAAATAAATCATGCTCCAATTTCATCACATAACGGTTCACCATACGTGCATGCTATGGGAATCACAAACTTTAACACAAGTATTTCTCAAATTCAAAATTACTCAACTAGCATGACTCTAATATCACCATCTTCATATCTCAAAACAATTATCAAGCATCGAACTTCTCATAGTATTCAACACACTCATAAGATTTTTTTTACTAATCTTGAATGCCTATCATAATTAAAGCAAATTATCACACTGTTTTGTAGGACTCTAAAAATAATCTAAGTGAAGCATGAGAGAACAATAGTTTCTATAAAACAAATCCACCACCGTGCTCTAAAAGATATAAGTGAAGCACTAGAGCAAAAACTATATAGCACAAAAGATATAAGTGAAGCAGATAGAGTATTCTAATAAATTACGAATCATGTGTGTCTCTCTCAAAAGGTGTGTACAGCAAGGATGATTGTGGTAAACTAAAAAGCAAAGACTCAAATTATACAAGACCCTCCAAGCAAAACACTTATCATGTGGTGAATAAAAATATAGCTCCAAGTAAATTTACCGATGGATGAGGACGAAAGAGGGGATGGCTTCCGGGGCATCCCCAAGCTTTGGCTTTTTGGTTTCCTTATATTACCTTGGGGTGACACAGGCATCCCCAATCTTATGGTATTTCCACTCCTTGTTCCATACTCCATCAATTCTTTTACCCAAAACTTGAAAACTTCACAACACAAAACTTAACAGAAAATCTCGTGAGCTCCGTTAGCGAAAGAAAACAAAACACTACTTCAAGTTACTGTATTGAACTCATTATTTATTTATATTGGTGTTAAACCTACTGTAGTCCAACTTATCTATGGTTTATAAACTATTTTACTAGCCATAGATTCATCAAAATAAGCAAACAACACACGAAAAACAGAATCTGTAAAAAAACAGAACGGTCTGTAGTAATCTGTAACTAACGCAAACTTCTCGAACTCCAAATATTCTACCAAAATAGGAAGACCTATAAAATTTGTTTATTGATCTACTGCAATTGGAATCACTATTTTATCACGTTCTGGTGATTTTTAATAATTGTTTTCGTGAACAGAAAGTTTCTAAAATTTTCAGCAAGATCAAATAACTATCATCCAAGAAGGTCCTATAGGTTTAACTTGGCACAAACACTAATTAAAACATAAAAAATCTGACGAAAGGCTAGATCAAATATCTATTCCTAAAGAGAAGCAGAAAGCAACAAAAAAACTAAAATAAAAATTGGGTTGCCTCCCAACAAGCGCTATCGTTTAACGCCCCTAGCTAGGCATAAAAACACGGATAGATCTAGGTATTGCCATCTTTGGGTTTAGGGTAGAAAAGAGCAAACTTGTTATGTATGGAATTAATCTTTCTATTTTGATAAAGCACGTGGATATTAATGGTAGAAGAAAGATTAAGCACGTTGCGGAAATTTGCATCCAAGCTAGCTTTTATATCTTTGATAGATTCGTTTTGGTAGGAGAGCAGAAGAGATGTAGATTCAACTTTCTCATTCATGGGGTGCTCAAATATGGTTTTCATCTTTTCATAAGTATCTATGACATCCCCTTCAAGAAATCCTTCTTCAAATATAGGATCTAAGACATGCTTAAACGAAGAAGGTAGGGCAACGTAAAAGCTCTTCAAGTAAATTTCAATTTGGTATTGGGGCACATAGTTAGCCCGTATCCTTAAAAGTCTATCCCAAGCATCTTTCAAAGATTCATTGAGTAAATAACGAAAAATTCCAGAATCATCTTCATCAAAATTATTAAGACTCTTATTAACAACTCCGGCAAGTTTTTCCATAGCATTATTTATGAGTCTAGATAAAATAGAAGGATCGTCCAAAGTACTAAAACTCGGGAGAGAACCCCCAACTCTTTTTGGTTCCGACATGGCGAAGGAAAGGCGAGCAGAAAAGAAGGGGCGAATAAAACGACAAGGGTGGAGTGGGGGAGAGGGAAACCAGAGGCAAATGGCAAATAATGTGATGTGAGAGATAAGAGTTTGTGATGGGTACTTGGTATGTTTACTTTTGCGCAGACTCCCCAACAACGGCGCCAGAAATTCTTCTTGCTACCCCTTGAGCACTGCGTTGGTTTTCCCTTGAAGAGGAAAGGGTGATGCAGTAAAGTAGCGTAAGTATTTCCCTCAGTTTTTGAGAACCAAGGTATCAATCCAGTAGGAGACCACGCTCAAGTCCCTCGCATCTACACAAACCAATAAAAACCTCGCAACCAACGCAATAAAGGGGTTGTCAATCCCTTCATGGTCACTTACGAAAGTGAGATCTGATAGAAATGATAAGATAATATTTTTGGTATTTTTATAATCAAGATGCAAAGTAAAATAAAAGGCAATAAAAATAGCTAAGTGTTGGAAGATTAATATGATGGAAAATAGACCCGGGGGCCATAGATTTCACTAGTGGCTTCTCTCAAGAGCATAAGTATTATGGTGGGTGAACAAATTACTGTTGAGCAATTGATAGAATTGAGCATAGTTATGAGAATATCTAGGTATGATCATGTATATAGGCATCACGTCCGTGACAAGTAGACCTACTCCTGCCTGCATCTACTACTATTACTCCACACATCGACCGCTATCCAGCATGCATCTAGAGTATTAAGTTCATAAGAACGGAGTAACGCTTTAAGCAAGATGACATGATGTAGAGGGATAAACTCATGCAATATGATATAAACACCATCTTGTTATCCTCCAAGGCAACAATATTATACGTGTCGTTTCCCTTTCTGTCACTGGGATCGAGCACGCAAGATTGAACCCGAAGCTAAGCACTTCTCCCATTGCAAGAAAGATCAATCTAGTAGGCCAAACCAAACTAATAATTCGAAGAGACTTGCAAAGATAACCAATCATACATAAAAGAATTCAGAGAAGATTCAAATATTGTCCCGACAAACACACCGCAAAAGAAGATTACATCAAATAGATCTCCACGAGAATCATGGAGAACTTTGTATTGAGATCCAAAGAGAGAGAAGAAGCCATCTAGCTAATAACTATGGACCCGAAGGTCTGAGGTAAACTACTCACACATCATCGAAGAGGCTATGGTGTTGATGTAGAAGCCCTCCGTTATCAATGCCCCCTCCGGCAGAGCGCCGGAAAAGGCCCCAAGATGGGATCTCACGGGTACAGAAGGTTGCGGCTGTGGAAATAGGTTTTTGGCTCCGTATCTGATAGTTTACGGGTACGTAGGTATATATAGGAGGAAGAAGTACGTCGGTGGAGCAACGTGGGCCCCACAAGGGTGGAGGGCGCGCCCTGGGGGGTAGGCGCCCCCTGCCTCATGCTCTCCTGTTTGATTTCTTGACGTGGACTCCAAGTCCTCTGGATCACGTTTGTTCCGAAAATCACATTCCCAATGGTTTCATTCCGTTTGGACTCCGTTTGATATTCTTTTTCTGCGAAACACTGAAATAGGCAAAAAAACAGCAATTCGGGCTGGGCCTCCGGTTAATAGGTTAGTCACAAAAATAATATAAAAGTGTATGATATGCCCGTTAAATATCCAAAACAGAATATAATATAGCATGGAACAATAAAAAATTATAGATACGTTGGAGACGTATCAAGCATCCCCAAGCTTAATTCCTGCTCGTCCTCGAGTAGGTAAATGATAAAAACATAATTTTTGCTGTGGAATGCTACTTAGCATAATTTTCAATGTAATTCTCTTAATTGTGGTATGAATATTCAGATCTGAAAGATTCAAGATAAAAGTTTAATATTGACATAAAAATAATAATACTTCAAGCATACTAACTAAGCAATTATGTCTTCTCAAAATAACATGGCCAAAGAAAGTTATCCCTACAAAATCATATAGTGTGGCTATGCTCTATCTTCACCACACAAAGTATTTAAATCATGCACAACCCCGATGACAAGCCAAGCAATTGTTTCATCCTTTTGGTGTTCTCAAACTTTTTCAATCTTCACGCAATACATGAGCGTGAGCCATGGACATAGCACTATATGTGGAATAGAATGGTGGTTGTGGAGAAGACAAAAAAGGAGAAGATAGTCTCACATCAACTAGGCGTATCAACGGGCTATGGAGATGCCCATCAATAGATATCAATGTGAGTGAGTAGGGATTGCCATGCAACGGATGCACTAGAGATATAAGTATATGAAAGTTCAACAAAAGAAACTAAGCGGGTGTGCATCCAACTCGCTTGCTCACGAAGACCTAGGGCATTTTGAGAAAGCCCATCATTGGAATATACAAGCCAAGTTCTATAATGAAAAATTCCCACTAGTATATGAAAGTGATATCATAGGAGATTCTCTATCATGAAGATCATGGTGCTACTTTGAAGCACAAGTGTGGTAAAATGATAGTAGCATTGTCCCTTCTCTCTTTTTCTCTCTTTTTTTATTTGTTTGGGCCTTTTCTCTTTTTTATGGCCTCTTTTTTTCTTTCTTTTTTTATTTTTCGCTGGAGTGTCATCCCGACTTGTGGGGGAATCATAGTCTCCATCGTCCTTTCCTCACTTGGGACAATGCTCTAATAATGATGATCATCACACTTTTATTTTCTTACAACTCAAGAATTACAACTCAATACTTAGCACAAAATATGACTCTATGTGAATGCTTCCGGCGGTGTACCGGGATATGCAATGAATCAAGAGTGACATGAATGAAAGAATTATGAACGGTGGCTTTGCCACAAATACGATGTCAACTACATGATCATGCGAAGCAATATGACAATGATGGAGTGTGTCATAGTAAATGGAACGGTGGTAAGTTGCATGGTGCCGGGGTTTCTGATCCACGGACACCTATGGGACCGGCGGACCGGGTCCCTTTCAGTTCGGCGGGGGGCGGAGGTTGCGCAAAGAGCAGATCGAGGCGAAGCACGCGGGCGGTTGGTCGAGCGAAGAGTAAATCGAGGCGAAGCACGCGAGCGATTTACCCAGGTTCGGGCCGCACGGATGCGTAAAACCCTACTCCTGCTTTGTGGTTTGGTATTGATTTCTAGCTCGGGGGCGCGGGGTGTTACAGTACACACCGGCGACTAGCGAGACCGAGCGTGGGCGCTGGAATGGCCTCCTCCCGAAGGCTCTCAAAATGGCCGACCCCCCTCTACGTTGCACACGGGCCTCCTTTTATACTCAAGGGGTTATCGACATAGAGCAACGGGGGCCAAGGGCAAAAATGGAAAGGGTGTCGTGGATAGGCACAACTAGGTGCTGTAGTAGGCACAGCTACCCGCTACAGTGTTATCATACCTAACCCTGACGGCAGGGGACAAGGGCATTAAATGCCCGTCTGTGTCGCCTAAACAGTACCGAGAGGGACCGCTAGGGACGCCACCGTTTGCCATGATGGTTATCTCGTCAGCGCCTGCTCGCCACCTCGCACCCCTAGCTGCGCGACCTCCTGCCACGTGTGCTTGGGAGAGGCCCCCAGAGCGACCCGTGGTGGTTGTGCTGGAGCGCGGGCTCGGAGAGGCGGTTCCCGCGGCAAACTCCTCGCCGCGGTCGTCGTCTTGTCGCGTCCGGGAGCTTGTCGCTCACCGGGTCTTGCCGGGACGCGTGGCGCGTCGCGGCAGGTTTTCTTGGTATGCCTGGGTTGGCCTTCCCGGCAAGCTCCTCTTGCTGGGGTCTCGTTTCCTTCCCGGCAAGCTCCCCTTGTCGGGGCCTTGAGATGCTTTTGATAGCTTTCCCGGCAAGATCCTCTCGCCGGGGTCTTGTCTTGGATACTTTGTTCTTGAATGGTCTTCAAAGTAGCCGTGGAGGACCCTGGCGGTTACCCGGCAAGCCTTGCCGCGGGGATGCTGCGACTGCCCGTGCACAAGTTCGGGGTACTAGGGTAGCCCTACCTTAGTACACCGACAGGAGCCCCCGGGCCTGGGCCAGACACGGTGCCGAGCGCTGTTGGGCCAGGCCCAAGACAGTGCACGGGCACGCGCGGCCTAGGTCACGCCGTACATCTCTCCGCTTCCACCGCGCACGCCCAGAACGGCGCGCATCAAACGCGGCGTCGTGGGTGACGTGGGCGGCGTGCGCGGGGCTAAGCCCCGCGGGCATGCGTCAGGCCATGATGAAGGGGACGGTTCACGCCCTCCCTCTTAAAACGGAGGTAGGCGCGGTGCATTTACTAGACGGAGCCGGTGCGCGGTTTCCGAGGCGCCCACTCCCCGCGATCGCGGGGTGGGGCGAGGCCGCCTCATTCGCCGCCTCGGTTCCGCATCTTCGCCACGCGGCTCCCATGCGCTTGGGGTCGTGGACGGTGGAAGTGGGAATCTGGGCCGCCGCGGGCAGAGGCAACGGGTCGGCCCCGACTCCCTGCCCTTCCCGTGCCTCGATTCGCTGAGCGGGACGGACGAGCCCCCACCTCGCTCCTTTATAAAGAGCGGGAGGGGAGCACGGAAGCCCGCACTCTTCCATCTCCTCCCTTCTTCAGCTTCTGCTCCCCTTTCTCTCATCTGCTATGCAGAAAGGGAACCCTGGCCCTTCATCGGTGGCGGCAAGGGTCGCCGCCAGGCAGCGCGCCTCTCCCTCTCCCGCGCCCGTGGTGGTGGAGCCAGCCATAAGGCGAAGAGGGAGGGGGCGAGGTCGTGGGCGAGGTCGAGGGCGAGGTCGAGGCGCTCGGGGAACAGGCGGACGGGGCGGAGCGCCAGCTTCGCCTCCGTCGGCGGCTCCTCCCCTCACGGCGGTCCATATAGGGGACGACCCTTGCGAGTTCTTCGTCAGGCTGCGCCGGGCGCCTCGTCGTCGCCTCCGGCTTCCGGCTCCGTTTGCGAGCGCGATGGAGTCGGACCCGCCCGAGACACTGAGACTGCACATGAGGGGCTGTGGGATCAGCGGCACGCGAGTCCGTGTCGTATTCCCAGCCCCTAATGTGATGTATCTTGATCGAGGGTGGAAGACGTTCGCCCGTATCCACAGCCTGACGGGGGGGCTCACCCTCCATTTCAAGCTGATGGAGGGCGATCTCCTCTCCGTCAAGGCCTTCGGGTGCTTCGGCACTCGGGCGAAGTGCTGCGTGGACAGCTCCTCCGATAGCGAAGGCTCCCCCTCGAGCGAGAGTGACGAGGAGGGGAGTGACAGCGACGATGAAGGGAGCGGGCGGCGGGATGGCGGGTCCGACTAGGTGTCGGACGCCGCTCCGCGCGGCACCGGCGACCCCATCATTCGTGTCGCCGGCTCCTTGAACTCCCCGGGGGCGTCTCCTTGGGCGACTGGCGTAGGGAGGCTGCGGAAGGGGAAGAGGGCTGGCGGCAAGGCCGTCAGGTCGGAGTACGAGGGCGTGGTGCTCTCGACAGCGTGCTGACGTCCTGTCGCCCCGTCTTCGAGCCCCGCTTCCGGCGTCGCCATCACCGTCAAGCCCTCGGCCGGCCCCCCGGGATGTTCTCTTGGTGTCTTCTGGCACCTGTGGCTCGCCTAGGCGCCCCTTTTCCCCTTTCCGCCTCCTTGACCTACCTCCTGAAGAGAGGGACAGGAAAGGGATTACGGGCACCTTATCTTTTTAATTTGTAAGCCCTCGGGCCTTAGCTGCCTCTAAAACTTGTAATCCTCTCTTTCATGTTTTTCATCCTCTATGGACTGTACCTGAGTGGGATGTTTTTTAATGAAAAGGGGATGTTTGCCAGGTTATTTGCCTCGCGGGTCGAACCCACGCCAAGGAGCAAATCCTTAGTATCCCTCGGACAGACATTCCCAGCAACAGGCCCTGCCGCCTTCCCACGTCGCTCGACCTTCCTCACGCCTTTGACGGAGGCGGGAACGAGGTGGGTGCGGCCTCCTCGTTTCATCCCTTTGCTGTTGCGGCTACGACCAAACTTGGCCCTGGGAACGCGCTCCAGGGCCTAGAGTCGGGGGAGCACGGCAGTTTTCGGGAAGAAACGCGGTTTCACATTCCCCAGTCCATAAGAGGATGCATGATGAGGGACGAAAGACTTATCTGATTTTGCAGCCCCCGGCAACTCTGGCTTGCCGGGAACGGATCTTGGTACCCGCAACCCTCGGCAATATTGGCTTGCCGGGGCTCAGGTGCCGGCGCGCCCTTCTCCTCCTTTTCGTCCTCAAGCGGTCTGGCCAGGATATGCGAGCCCTGCGAACGAAAGAAGAGCAAAGGGACGGACACTCGACCTCTAAGTTAGGGGTTAGCCGCTGTTAGGCACTATCAACCCTAACCAAGGACGAGACTCAACCTAGCATGCATGCTATAACCCCGGGGTGGCAGCGCTTCATTTACTGGTGCTTAGGGTCTGCGCCTGGCTCTGTACAAAGGATTACATGCAACAGCAGCAAGACTTGTACAGAAAGGTGGTTGCCGGGCAAGGCCCGACAACCGCGCCTTACGGGTAAAACTTACGAAGATGCTCGATGTTCCAGGAGTTGCTCACTGGAATGCCATCTTCGGTCTCAAGGCGGACAGCGCCAGGCCTTGTGACTCGTTTCACCCGGTAAGGGCCTTCCCACTTCGGCGTCAACTTGTTGGAATTCTTGGCCGACTGAACGCGCCGAAGAACAAGGTCGCCTTCCTCGAGACTCCTGGCATTGACTCTGCAGCTGTGGTAGCGGCGCAGAGCTTGCTGGTAGCGAGCAGCTCGCACAGCAGCCTGGAGACGATCTTCCTCAAGGAGCAGCGCGTCATCTTGCCGCAGCCGCTCTTGCTCAAGCTCATCGTAAGCGAGCACTCGAGGTGACCCGTATACGAGTTCCGTGGGGGTAACTGCCTCTGCTCCATAGACTAGAGCAAAGGGTGTCTGTCCAGTTGCTCGATTTGGCGTCGTTCTGATCGACCAAAGAACCACCAGTAGCTCCTCGATCCAGTTTCTTCCGCACTTGTGCAGCCTGTCGAAAGTTCTGGTCTTGAGCCCGCGCAGCACCTCGGCGTTCGCCCTCTCCGTTTGACCGTTGCTTTTTGGGTGAGCAACAGAAGCGAAGCAGACCTTGGTGCCAAGATCTTGGACGTACTGCATGAAGGCGTGGCTCGTGAATTGTGTACCGTTGTCGGTGATTATCCTATTGGGGATCCCGAAGCGGCAAACAATCGACCTGAAGAACTTGACGGCTGACTGTGCGGTCACCTTCCTCACCGGTTCCACTTCCGGCCACTTTGTGAACTTGTCGATTGCGATGTACAAGTACTCAAAGCCCCCGACAGCTCAGGGGAAGGGGCCGAGGATGTCGAGCCCCCAGACCGAAAATGGCCAGGACAAAGGGATCGTCTGGAGAGCTTGAGCTGGCTGGTGTATCTGCTTGCAATGGAACCGGCACGCTTCACACTTGGTTACTTGTGCAGTTGCATCCTGGAGGGCTGTTGGCCAGAAGAAACCTTGCCGGAATGCTTTGCCGACGAGTGCTCTTGCGCCAATGTGGTGCCCACATATGCCTCCATGTATCTCTGCCAACAGCTTTTGTCCGTCTTCCCAGGGAATACACCTTAATTTCACACCGTTGAGTCTTCTTCTGTACAGTGTCTTGTCGACGAACTGGTACATACTTGACTGCCGGGCTACTCTTTCGGCTTCTTCTTGTTCTTCGGGAAGTTCTCCTGTCTGAAGGAAACGGACAATCTGCTGCGCCCACGTTGGAGCCTGTGGCTCGACAACAAGGACTAAAGGCAACTCTGCTGTCACGGGAACATCCGCTTCTACGGCGAGAAGCTGTGTCTCTGCCGGAGCTTGACGTTCCCTGACAAGTTTGCCGGGAGCTTCAGCTTCAACGGAACAAACCCTGGGGTTTGCCGGAGCATCTTGCTCCCCGGCGCTCTTGGCGTTGATCTTGGAGATTGCTGTGGGAATATCCGCTTCTACGGCGAGAAGCCGTGTCTCTGCCGGAGCGTGACATCCCGCGACAAGCTTGCCGGGAGCTTCTGCTTCAACGGAACAAGCCCTAGGGCTTGCCGGAGCAGACTGCTCCTCAGCGCCTTCGGTGTTGATCTTGGGGACCTTCTTGGCGGCGGCTTCGGGAAGCTCTGCCGGCAGGTAGTCACCAGGAATCAACTTCCTCTTCTTGCTTTGTCCAGTTGATGGTGTCACGGACGGTTGGGTCAGCTTGAGCACAAAGGTCCCTGGTTCCACAGGTAGCTTAAGTGCGGCGCACTTTGAAAGGCCATCAGCAAGGGCGTTCTGAGATCTCAGAACGTGCTCCACTTGTAGGCCGTCAAAGCGCTCTTCTAGCTTTCTTACTTCGTCGACGTAAGTTTCCATCAACGGACTCTGATAATTCTTGTTTACTTGGCGGACGACAAGCTGTGAGTCACCCCTGACAATGAGCTTCTTGATCCCAAGGTCTGCCGCGATCCTGAGACCGGCAAGCAATCCCTCATACTCTGCAGTATTGTTTGTTGCTTGCTCCTTGGGAAAGTGCATCTGGACTATGTACTTGAGGTGCTCTCCGGTGGCCGCGATAAGCAGCACACCAGCGCTGGCGCCTTGCAGCGAGAAGGCACCATCAAAATACATCAGCCACTCTTTGCTCGCTTCTTTGTCGGGGATGCTCGTCTCCGGAATTTCTTCATCCGGAGTTGGCGTCCATTCCGCTATGAATTCTGCCAATGCTCTGCTCTGGATAGTTGAAGTGCTTTCAAACCTGAGACCAAAGCTTGACAGTTCCAGTGCCCACTCAACAATCCTGCCTGTCGCTTCTGGATTCTGCAGTATCCTCTTCAGCGGAAAGCGAGTGACAACTATGATCTCATGTGCTTGGAAGTAATGGCGCAGCTTTCTCGAGGCCATGAGAAGGCCGAAAAGCAATTTCTGCACACCATAGTACCTTGACCTAGCCCCCTGCAAGAGGGAACTGACAAAGTAAACTGGGCGCTGCACCATTTTCTTCCGCGTCTCCTCATGCATCTGCGCAGATCCATCTTTGTCGGGACCAGAGCTTGTCGGGGAAGCCCCCTGCTTGTCGCTGGATGCGCTTGCCGCGGTTGCTGGCTCATCATCTGCCTCCCTCTCTCCTACCAACGCAGCACTAACCACTTGATTGGTTGCCGCTATGTACAGCAACAACTTCTCTTGTGGCTTAGGCGCGACAAGTATTGGAGGGGAGGACAGGTATCTCTTCAGGTCTTGCAGCGCAGCCTCCGCTTCTGGAGTCCATTTCATTGGACCTGCCTTCTTCAATAATTTGAAAAATGGCAGGGCGCGCTCAGCAGACCGAGAAATAAACCTGCTGAGAGCAGCCACGCAACCGGCAAGTTTCTGTACATCCTTGACGCGCTTTGGTGCTTCAATTTGCTCAATGGCCTTGATCTTGTCGGGGTTGGCTTCAATTCCCCACTGGGGACACGAAGAACCCGAGAAGCTTGCTGGAGGGAACTCCGAACACGCACTTCTCTAGGTTGGGCTTGAGGCTGATCTTGCGCAGATTTGCGAAGGTCTCGTCCAAATCTTGAACCAAGGTTGCTCTGTCCTTGCTCTTGACCACTATATCATCCATGTAGGCTTCCACATTTCGGTGTATTTGTGGCTCAAGAGCAATATGGACTACTCTTGCAAATGTTGAACCAGCATTTTTTAATCCGAAAGGCATCTGTACAAAGCAGTACGTGCCACATGGAGTAATAAATGCGGTCTTCTCCTCATCCTCTTCTGCCATGAAGATTTGATGATACCCTGAGTATGCGTCAAGAAATGAAAGCAAATCACATCCGGCTGTGGAGTCAACAATCTGGTCGATGCGCGGCAAAGGAAACGAGTCTTTGGGACAAGCTTTGTTAACATCGGTGAAATCGATACAAAGCCTCCATTTCCCGTTTGCCTTGCGCACGACTACAGGATTGGCCAACCACGTGGGATGGAGCACTCCTCTGACGAGGCCTACTGCTTCCAGTTTCTTGATCTCTTCTGCAATGAATTCTTGGCGCTCCATTGCCTGCTTCCTGACTTTCTACTTGACGGGCCGCGCGTGGGGACAAACGGCAAGGTGGTGCTCAATCACTTTCCTGGGAACACCGGGGATGTCAGACGGCTGCCATGCAAACACGTCGACATTCGCCTGCAGGAAAGTAACGAGCGCGCTTTCCTATTTAGGGTCAAGCGTGGCACTGATGGTGAAGGTACCACCAGCGCCGTCCACCTTGGCGGATACCCTCTTCGTCTCTGGCGGAGCTACCATCGTCTTCTTGCACTTGCCGGTGGAGCTCGATGGTGCGTCCTCGATGGCAGCGCGGCACTCCGAAGAGGCATGCTTGCCGGAGTGGGCATCAGAACTCTTGCTGGGCTTGGTCCTCCTGGAGCTTGATGGTGCGTCCTCAACGGCAGCGCAGCACTCCGAAGAGGTGCGCCTGCCGGAGTAGGCACCAGAACTCTTGCCGGACTTGGTCTTCTTGGTCTCGGGAGCTTCAGCGGCAAGTGGATCGCGGTCTGCCGTGGCTGCTGCTTCCCGGTAGATCTTGTCGGCACAGATAAGAGCATCCTTCTTGTCGCCAGGGACAGAAATGACGCTTATCGGGCCTGGCATCTTCAGCACGTTATACGCGTAGTGAGAGGCGGCCATGAACTTGGCGAGTGCTGGACGGCCAAGTATCGCATTGTAAGGCAACGGGATATCGGCAACGTCGAATGTGACCCTCTCAGTCCTGAAGTTTAACTCGCTGCCAAATGTTACCGGCAGCGTGACCTTCCCCTTCGGCTTGCTCCTTCCCGGATTGATTCCTTGGAATGTGCCGGTCTCTTCGAGCTCGCTGTCAGGGATCTGGAGTTTTCGGAGTACAGCGGAGGAGATCAGGTTTAAGCCGGCCCCGCCGTCAACTAGCATCTTGGTGACTTTGAGGTTGCGGATAGTTGGCGAAACCAACATCAGCAGACACCCGACCGCGGTTGTGCGATCAGGGTGGTCCTCAATGTCAAAGACGATAGGCGTGCTGGACCACTTCAGAAGCTTGCGCGATTCGATGGGTGGTTCTGCTGCATTGACTTCCCGCACCCACTGTCTGAGTTGGCGGTGCGAGGTATGCAGGGAAGCACCCCCGTCAACGCACAAGACCTCTGTGGCTTTCTGAAACTCCTGCTCACTGGTCTCAACGTCATCCATGTCTTCATCCTCATTGTCGTCTTCGTCCTTGTCGCGACCGCGGGGAGGTCTGTCTCCTTCCGTTGCTTGGCCTTGCCGCGGTGTCCTTCCTGGCCGGTGCGCTTCTGGCCAGGTTTCTCGGCGCCCCCTTGGGCTCTCTCCTTGTCGCGCCGCTCGTACTCAGCCTTCTGTTGCTGGACAAGCTGCTCGACCTTCTTGCAGTTTTGGAGGTCGTGGCCCTTGGTGCGGTGAATCTTGCAATATTGCTTGTCGGAGCCATCCCGCTTGTCAGCGACCGCCACGGCCTGACAGTTGGTGCACGCGGCAACTTCCTTGCCGGAGCTACCGACTGCAGCCTTCTTGGCGCCGCCTTCATCGCCGGACTGCTCAACGACCAGCACCTCGTTGCCCCTCTTCTTCCTGTTGCGCCGCTGGTTTTTCTTTGCCGGGCAGCATCCCCACTGTCAGATCCTTCCGCTCCAGTGCTTTCTCCGGGGAATTTCCGCCCTTCCTCAGCGCGTGCACACTTGTCGGCCAGGGCATATAGCTCGCTGACGTCCCGAATCTTGCACATTGCCATCTCCTCCTGCATCCTGCGGTTACGCACGTTCTGATGGAACGCGCTGATTACCGCGGCGGGGTGGATATTTGGGATGTTGTGGTGTACACGGCTGAACCTCTGGATGTACTGGCGCAGGGGCTCTCCTTCCTTCTGGACGAGCAGATGAAGATCGCTCTCTTGGCCATGAGGTTTGTGGCCGCCTGTGAAGGCGCCAACAAACTGATGGCACAGATCGGCCCAGGAGGATACGGAGTTGTCCGGCAAGTGCATGAGCCAGGACCTGACGTTGGGCTTGAGCACCAACGGGAAGTAGTTGGCAAGGATCTTGTCATCCCGTCCCCTAGCAGCCTGCACCGTGATGGTGTAGATGCTGAGGAACTCCGACGGATGCAACTTGCCGTCGTACTTCTCTGGTACATCTGGCTTGAAGTTCTTCGTACTGGGCCACTGGACTTGCCGCAGCTCACGAGTGAACGCAGGGCAACCTACCGGGTACGGCAAGTCGCCTGGTTCCCCTGGCGCATGCATGTCAACAGAGGGCCCAGCGCGCTGGTCTGATTGACATCGCGCTTCTCTCTGGCGCTCGATGCGAGTACGAGCGTCTTCCCACTGCCGTTCTTGAAGAACTTGGCGCTGATCGCGACGAGCTCGGGGATCTGACGACACAGTGGAGTCGCTGTCGAGGTGGATCCGGCGAGTCGGCGACCTCGGCCTTCGGGGTGGGGAGTGCATAGTAGTTGCACCCCCACCAGTCTTGTCACCACCGGCTCGTACCTGGCTGACTCGCTGCGGCTGCGATGCGCTCGGCTGCCGAGGAGTGTCGCCGTTGGCGAAGCCGATGAGACTCTGGATAGTGGCCCTCCAGTCGTCGATCTTGTCCGACGCTGGGGGGTAGTCGAGGAGCAGCTGAGCTCGCGCCAAAGCTTTGGCTGCGGTGGCGGGCGGCGGTAGCGAATGGTGCGAGGAGCGGGACATGCTCGGACTTCTAACCATGTTAGAAGGAGCAGCGTCCTGTCCAGGCGACCGCGTGTCGCTCACGCCAGCGGGTTGACGTGCATGGTGGTCCGGAGCGCTCCGAGATCCACCAGCCCAATCCGGATCCAGCGAGCGCATGGTACCGTGAGGACCATGACGCTGCCGGTCCCGCGCCTCCTGAGATGGGCGCGGTGCATGCACGGACGCCGAGGTCTTGGAGTGCGCCCGGTCGTTGTGGGAGCCGGCTGCGCCGCCGATGGGCAGCGCAGCCTTGCCCTGGGACCTGGCAGCACCGCGAGTTCCCTCGTCGACACGTGTTCCTCCGCCGGCGCCTGCCCCACCGGCCGTTTGCTCCGGCAGTGGCTGGCTCGGCGCGGACGGAGCAGCTGCCTCCGAAACTTTCTTCTTCGGCGGCATGTTGATGAACAAGATGAAGATCTAGCTCGCGAGAACGCCGGATCTGATGTTGATGGAGATGAAAAAGATCTAGCTCGCAAGAACGCCGGATCTGATTCACACAACTTCGACGCCCCTACCTGGCGCGCCAGAGATGCCGGGGTTTCTGATCCACGGACACCTATGGGACCGGCGGACCGGGTCCCTTTCGGTTCGGCGGGGGGCGGAGGTTGCGCGAAGAGCAGATCGAGGCAAAGCGCGCGGGCGGTTGGTCGTGCGAAGAGTAAATCGAGGCGAAGCACGCGAGCGATTTACCCAGGTTCGGGCCGCACGGATGCGTAAACCCTACTCCTGCTTTATGGTTTGGTATTGATTTCTAGCTCGGGAGCGCGGAGTGCTACAGTACACACCGGCGGCTAGCGAGACCGGGCGTGAGTAGGCGAACTAGCTCTCCTCCCGAAGGCTCTCAAAATGGCCGACCCCCCTCTACGTTGCACACGGGCCTCCTTTTATACTCAAGGGGTTACCGACATAGAGCAACGGGGGCCAAGGGCAAAAATGGAAAGGGTGCCGTGGATAGGCACAGCTAGGTGCTGTAGTAGGCACAGCTACCCGCTACAGTGCTATCATACCTACCCCTGACGGCAGGGGACAAGGGCATTAAATGCCCGTCTGTGTCGCCTAAACAGTACCGAAAGGGGCTTGCTAGGGACGCCACCGTTTGCCTCGATGGTTATCTCGTCAGCGCCTGCTCGCCACCTCGCACCCCTAGCTGCGCGACCTCCTACCACGTGTGCTTGGGAGAGGCCCCCAGAGTGACACGTGGTGGTTGTGCTGGAGCGCGGGCTCGGAGAGGCGGTTCCCGCGGCAAACTCCTCGCCGCGGTCGTCGTCTTGTCGCGTCCGGGAGCTTGTCGCTCACCGGGTCTTGCCAGGACGCGTGGCGCGTCGCGGCAGGTTTTCTTGGTATGCCTGGGTTGGCCTTCCCGGCAAGCTCCTCTTGCCGGGGTCTCGTTTCCTTCCCGGCCAGCTCCCCTTGCCGGGGCCTTGAGATGCTTCTGATAGCCTTCCCGGCAAGCTCCTCTCGCCGGGGTCTTGTCTTGGATACTTTGTTCTTGAATGGTCTTCAAAGTTGCCGCGGAGGACCCTGGCGGTTACCCGGCAAGCCTTGCCGCGGGGATGCTGCGACTGCCCGTGCACAAGTTCGGGGTACTAGGGTACCCCTACCTTAGTACACCGACACTTGCAAAAGTGAGATCTGATAGAGATAATAAGATAAATATTTTTGGTATTTTTATGATATAGATTGGCAAGTAAAGATTGCAAAGTAAAATAGATCGGAACCTTATATGATGGATAATAGACCCGGGGGCATAGGTTTCACTAGTGGCTTGCTACCTCATGAGCACTGCGTTGGTTTTCCCTTGAAGAGGAAAGGGTGATGCAGTAAAGTAGCGTAAGTATTTCCCTCAGTTTTTCAGAACCAAGGTATCAATCCAGTAGGAGACCACGCTCAAGTCCCTCGCACCTACACAAACAAATAAAAACCTCGCAACCAACGCAGTAAAGGGGTTGTCAATCCCTTCACGGTCACTTACGAAAGTGAGATCTGATAGATATGATAAGGCAATATTTTTCATATTCTTATAATCAAGATGCAAAGTAAAATAAAAGATAATAAAAATAGCTAAGTGTTGGAAGATTAATATGATGGAAAATAGAGTGCTAGCAATGGTGGAAGGAAGAGAGTGCGTATAATCCATGGACTCAACATTAGTCATAAAGAACTCATATACTTATTGCAAAAATCTACAAGTTATCAAAGCAAAGTATTACGCGCATGCTCCTAGGGGGATAGATTGGTAGGAAAAGACCATCGCTCGTCCCCGACCGCCACTCATAAGGAAGACAATCAATAAATAAATCATGCTCCAACTTCATCACATAACGGTTCACCATACGTGCATGCTATGGGAATCACAAACTTTAACACAAGTATTTCTCAAATTCAAAATTACTCAACTAGCATGACTCTAATATCACCATCTTCATATCTCAAAACAATTATCAAGCATCGAACTTCTCATAGTATTCAACACACTCATAAGATTTTTTTTACTAATCTTGAATGCCTATCATAATTAAAGCAAATTATCACGCTGTTTTGTAGGACTCTCAAAATAATCTAAGTGAAGCATGAGAGAACAATAGTTTCTATAAAACAAATCCACCACCGTGCTCTAAAAGATATAAGTGAAGCACTAGAGCAAAAACTATATAGCACAAAAGATATAAGTGAAGCAGATAGAGTATTCTAATAAATTACGAATCATGTGTGTCTCTCTCAAAAGGTGTGTACAGCAAGGATGATTGTGGTAAACTAAAAAGCAAAGACTCAAATTATACAAGACCCTCCAAGCAAAACACTTATCATGTGGTGAATAAAAATATAGCTCCAAGTAAATTTACCGATGGATGAGGACGAAAGAGGGGATGGCTTCCGGGGCATCCCCAAGCTTTGGCTTTTTGGTTTCCTTAGATTACCTTGGGGTGACACAGGCATCCCCAATCTTATGGTCTTTCCACTCCTTGTTCCATACTCCATCAATTCTTTTACCCAAAACTTGAAAACTTCACAACGCAAAACTTAACAGAAAATGTCGTGAGCTAAGTTAGCGAAAGAAAACAAAACACTACTTCAAGTTACTGTATTGAACTCATTATTTATTTATATTGGTGTTAAACCTACTGTAGTCCAACTTATCTATGGTTTATAAACTATTTTACTAGCCATAGATTCATCAAAATAAGCAAACAACACACGAAAAACAGAATCTGTAAAAAAACAGAACGGTCTGTAGTAATCTGTAACTAACGCAAAGTTCTGGAACTCCAAATATTCTACCAAAATAGGAAGACCTAGAAAATTTGTTTATTGATCTACTGCAATTGGAATCACTATTTTATCACGTTCTGGTGATTTTAATAATTGTTTTCGTGAACAGAAAGTTTCTGAAATTTTCAGCAAGATCAAATAACTATCATCCAAGAAGGTCCTATAGGTTTAACTTGGCACAAACACTAATTAAAACATAAAAAATCTAACCAAAGGCTAGATCAAATATCTATTCCTAAACAGAAGCAGAAAGCAACAAAAAAACTAAAATAAAAATTGGGTTGCCTCCCAACAAGCGCTATCGTTTAACGCCCCTAGCTAGGCATAAAAACACGGATAGATCTAGGTATTGCCATCTTTGGGTTTAGGGTAGAAAAGAGCAAACTTGTTATGTATGGAATTAATCTTTCTATTTTGATAAAGCACGTGGATATTAATGGTAGAAGAAAGATTAAGCACGTTGCGGAAATTTGCATCCAAGCTAGCTTTTAT
>NC_041382.1:15622452-15791129 GCF_002162155.2 Triticum dicoccoides
TAAGTATTTCCCTCAGTTTTTGAGAACCAAGGTATCAACCCAGTAGGAGACCACGCTCAAGTCCCTCGCATCTACACAAACAAATAAAAACCTCGCAACCAACGCAATAAAGGGGTTGTCAATCCCTTCATGGTCACTTACGAAAGTGAGATCTGATAGAAATGATAAGATAATATTTTTGGTATTTTTATAATCAAGATGCAAAGTAAAATAAAAGGCAATAAAAATAGCTAAGTGTTGGAAGATTAATATGATGGAAAATAGACCCGGGGGCCATAGATTTCACTAGTGGCTTCTCTCAAGAGCATAAGTATTATGGTGGGTGAAAAAATTACTGTTGAGCAATTGATAGAATTGAGCATAGTTATGAGAATATCTAGGTATGATCATGTATATAGGCATCACGTCCGTGACAAGTAGACCGACTCCTGCCTGCATCTACTACTATTACTCCACACATCGACCGCTATCCAGCATGCATCTAGAGTATCAAGTTCATAAGAACGGAGTAACGCTTTAAGCAAGATGACATGATGTAGAGGGATAAACTCATGCAATATGATATAAACCCCATCTTGTTATCCTCCAAGGCAACAATATTATACGTGTCGTTTCCCTTTCTGTCACTGGGATCGAGCACGCAAGATTGAACCCGAAGCTAAGCACTTCTCCCATTGCAAGAAAGATCAATCTAGTAGTCCAAACCAAACTAATAATTCGAAGAGACTTGCAAAGATAACCAATCATACATAAAAGAATTCAGAGAAGATTCAAATATTGTCCCGACAAACACACCGCAAAAGAAGATTACATCGAATAGATCTCCACGAGAATCATGGAGAACTTTGTATTGAGATCCAAAGAGAGAGAAGAAGCCATCTAGCTAATAACTATGGACCCGAAGGTCTGAGGTAAACTACTCACACATCATCGAAGAGGCTATGGTGTTGATGTAGAAGCCCTCCGTGATCAATGCCCCCTCCGGCGGAGCGCCAGAAAAGGCCCCAAGATGGGATCTCACGGGTACAGAAGGTTGCGGCTGTGGAAATAGGTTTTCGGCTCCGTATCTGATAGTTTACAGGTAGGTAGGTATATATAGGAGGAAGAAGTACGTCGGTGGAGCAACGTGGGCCCCACAAGGGTGGAGGGCGCGCCCTGGGGGGTAGGCGCCCCCTGCCTCATGCTCTCCTGTTTGATTTCTTGACGTGGACTCCAAGTCCTCTGGATCACGTTTGTTCCGAAAATCACATTCCCAATGGTTTCATTCCGTTTGGACTCCGTTTGATATTGTTTTTCTGCGAAACACTAAAATAGGCAAAAAAATAGCAATTCGGGCTGGGCCTCCGGTTAATAGGTTAGTCCCAAAAATAATATAAAAGTGTATAATATATCCGTTAAATATCCAAAACAGAATATATAGCATGGAACAATAAAAAATTATAGATACGTTGGAGACGTATCAAGCATCCCCAAGCTTAATTCCTGCTCGTCCTCGAGTAGGTAAATGATAAAAACATAATTTTTGATGTGGAATGCTACTTAGCATAATTTTCAATGTAATTCTCTTAATTGTGGTATGAATATTCAGATCTGAAAGATTCGAGATAAAAGTTTAATATTGACATAAAAATAATAATACTTCAAGCATACTAACTAAGCAATTATGTCTTCTCAAAATAACATGGCCAAAGAAAGTTATCCCTACAAAATCATATAGTGTGGCTATGCTCCATCTTCACCACACAAAGTATTTAAATCATGCACAACCCTGATGACAAGCCAAGCAATTGTTTCATACTTTTGGTGTTCTCAAACTTTTTCAATCTTCACGCAATACATGAGCGTGAGCCATGGACATAGCACTATATGTGGAATAGAATGGTGGTTGTGGAGAAGACAAAAAAGGAGAAGATAGTCTCACATCAACTAGGCGTATCAACGGGCTATGGAGATGCCCATCAATAGATATCAATGTGAGTGAGTAGGGATTGCCATGCAACGGATGCACTAGAGATATAAGTATATGAAAGTTCAACAAAAGAAACTAAGCGGGTGTGCATCCAACTCGCTTGCTAACAAAGACCTAGGGCATTTTGAGAAAGCCCATCATTGGAATATACAAGCCAAGTTCTATAATGAAAAATTCCCACTAGTATATGAAAGTGATATCATAGGAGATTCTCTATCATGAAGATCATGGTGCTACTTTGAAGCACAAGTGTGGTAAAATGATAGTAGCATTGTCCCTTCTCTCTTTTTCTCTCTTTTTTTATTTGTTTGGGGCTTTTCTCTTTTTATGGTCTCTTTTTTTTTCTTTCTTTTTTTATTTTTCGCCGGAGTCTCATCCCGAATTGTGGGGGAATCATAGTCTCCACCATCCTTTCCTCACTTCGGACAATGCTCTAATAATGATGACCATCACACTTTTATTTTCTTACAACTCAAGAATTACAACTCAATACTTAGCACAAAATATGACTCTATGTGAATGCTTCCGGCGGTGTACCGGGATATGCAATGAATCAAGAGTGACATGTATGAAAGAATTATGAACGGTGGCTTTGCCACAAATACGATGTCAACTACATGATCACGCGAAGCAATATGACAATGATGGAGTGTGTCACAGTAAACGGAACGGTGGTAAGTTGCATGGCAATATATCTTGGAATGGCTATGGAAATGCCATGATAGGTAGGTATGGTGGCTATTTTGAGGAAGGTATATGGTGGGTTTATGATACCGGCAAAAAGTGCGCGGTATTAGAGAGGCTAGCAATGGTGGAAGGAAGAGAGTGCGTATAATCCATGGACTCAACATTAGTCATAAAGAACTCATATACTTATTGCAAAAATCTACAAGTTATCAAAGCAAAGTATTACGCGCATGCTCCTAGGGGGATAGATTGGTAGGAAAAGACCATCGCTCGTCCCCGACCGCCACTCATAAGGAAGACAATCAATAAATAAATCATGCTCCAACTTCATCACATAACGGTTCACCATACGTGCATGCTATGGGAATCACAAACTTTAACACAAGTATTTCTCAAATTCAAAATTACTCAACTAGCATGACTCTAATATCACCATCTTCATATCTCAAAACAATTATCAAGCATCGAACTTCTCATAGTATTCAACACACTCATAAGATTTTTTTTACTAATCTTGAATGCCTATCATAATTAAAGCAAATTATCACGCTGTTTTGTAGGACTCTAAAAATAATCTAAGTGAAGCATGAGAGAACAATAGTTTCTATAAAACAAATCCACCACCGTGCTCTAAAAGATATAAGTGAAGCACTAGAGCAAAAACTATATAGCACAAAAGATATAAGTGAAGCAGATAGAGTATTCTAATAAATTACGAATCATGTGTGTCTCTCTCAAAAGGTGTGTACAGCAAGGATGATTGTGGTAAACTAAAAAGCAAAGACTCAAATTATACAAGACCCTCCAAGCAAAACACTTATCATGTGGTGAATAAAAATATAGCTCCAAGTAAATTTACCGATGGATGAGGACGAAAGAGGGGATGGCTTCCGGGGCATCCCCAAGCTTTGGCTTTTTGGTTTCCTTAGATTACCTTGGGGTGACACAGGCATCCCCAATCTTATGGTATTTCCACTCCTTGTTCCATACTCCATCAATTCTTTTACCCAAAACTTGAAAACTTCACAACACAAAACTTAACAGAAAATCTCGTGAGCTCCGTTAGCGAAAGAAAACAAAACACTACTTCAAGTTACTGTATTGAACTCATTATTTATTTATATTGGTGTTAAACCTACTGTAGTCCAACTTATCTATGGTTTATAAACTATTTTACTAGCCATAGATTCATCAAAATAAGCAAACAACACACGAAAAACAGAATCTGTAAAAAAACAGAACGGTCTGTAGTAATCTGTAACTAACGCAAACTTCTCGAACTCCAAATATTCTACCAAAATAGGAAGACCTATAAAATTTGTTTATTGATCTACTGCAATTGGAATCACTATTTTATCACGTTCTGGTGATTTTTAATAATTGTTTTCGTGAACAGAAAGTTTCTAAAATTTTCAGCAAGATCAGATAACTATCATCCAAGAAGGTCCTATAGGTTTAACTTGGCACAAACACTAATTAAAACATAAAAAATCTGACGAAAGGCTAGATCAAATATCTATTCCTAAAGAGAAGCAGAAAGCAACAAAAAAACTAAAATAAAAATTGGGTTGCCTCCCAACAAGCGCTATCGTTTAACGCCCCTAGCTAGGCATAAAAACACGGATAGATCTAGGTATTGCCATCTTTGGGTTTAGGGTAGAAAAGAGCAAACTTGTTATGTATGGAATTAATCTTTCTATTTTGATAAAGCACGTGGATATTAATGGTAGAAGAAAGATTAAGCACGTTGCGGAAATTTGCATCCAAGCTAGCTTTTATATCTTTGATAGATTCGTTTTGGTAGGAGAGCAGAAGAGATGTAGATTCAACTTTCTCATTCATGGGGTGCTCAAATATGGTTTTCATCTTTTCATAAGTATCTATGACATCCCCTTCAAGAAATCCTTCTTCAAATATAGGATCTAAGACATGCTTAAACGAAGAAGGTAGGGCAACGTAAAAGCTCTTCAAGTAAATTTCAATTTGGTATTGGGGCACATAGTTAGCCCGTATCCTTAAAAGTCTATCCCAAGCATCTTTCAAAGATTCATTGAGTAAATAACGAAAAATTCCAGAATCATCTTCATCAAAATTATTAAGACTCTTATTAACAACTCCGGCAAGTTTTTCCATAGCATTATTTATGAGTCTAGATAAAATAGAAGGATCGTCCAAAGTACTAAAACTCGGGAGAGAACCCCCAACTCTTTTTGGTTCCGACATGGCGAAGGAAAGGCGAGCAGAAAAGAAGGGGCGAATAAAACGACAAGGGTGGAGTGGGGGAGAGGGAAACCAGAGGCAAATGGCAAATAATGTGATGTGAGAGATAAGAGTTTGTGATGGGTACTTGGTATGTTTACTTTTGCGCAGACTCCCCAACAACGGCGCCAGAAATTCTTCTTGCTACCCCTTGAGCACTGCGTTGGTTTTCCCTTGAAGAGGAAAGGGTGATGCAGTAAAGTAGCGTAAGTATTTCCCTCAGTTTTTGAGAACCAAGGTATCAATCCAGTAGGAGACCACGCTCAAGTCCCTCGCATCTACACAAACCAATAAAAACCTCGCAACCAACGCAATAAAGGGGTTGTCAATCCCTTCATGGTCACTTACGAAAGTGAGATCTGATAGAAATGATAAGATAATATTTTTGGTATTTTTATAATCAAGATGCAAAGTAAAATAAAAGGCAATAAAAATAGCTAAGTGTTGGAAGATTAATATGATGGAAAATAGACCCGGGGGCCATAGATTTCACTAGTGGCTTCTCTCAAGAGCATAAGTATTATGGTGGGTGAACAAATTACTGTTGAGCAATTGATAGAATTGAGCATAGTTATGAGAATATCTAGGTATGATCATGTATATAGGCATCACGTCCGTGACAAGTAGACCTACTCCTGCCTGCATCTACTACTATTACTCCACACATCGACCGCTATCCAGCATGCATCTAGAGTATTAAGTTCATAAGAACGGAGTAACGCTTTAAGCAAGATGACATGATGTAGAGGGATAAACTCATGCAATATGATATAAACACCATCTTGTTATCCTCCAAGGCAACAATATTATACGTGTCGTTTCCCTTTCTGTCACTGGGATCGAGCACGCAAGATTGAACCCGAAGCTAAGCACTTCTCCCATTGCAAGAAAGATCAATCTAGTAGGCCAAACCAAACTAATAATTCGAAGAGACTTGCAAAGATAACCAATCATACATAAAAGAATTCAGAGAAGATTCAAATATTGTCCCGACAAACACACCGCAAAAGAAGATTACATCAAATAGATCTCCACGAGAATCATGGAGAACTTTGTATTGAGATCCAAAGAGAGAGAAGAAGCCATCTAGCTAATAACTATGGACCCGAAGGTCTGAGGTAAACTACTCACACATCATCGAAGAGGCTATGGTGTTGATGTAGAAGCCCTCCGTTATCAATGCCCCCTCCGGCAGAGCGCCGGAAAAGGCCCCAAGATGGGATCTCACGGGTACAGAAGGTTGTGGCTGTGGAAATAGGTTTTTGGCTCCGTATCTGATAGTTTACGGGTACGTAGGTATATATAGGAGGAAGAAGTACGTCGGTGGAGCAACGTGGGCCCCACAAGGGTGGAGGGCGCGCCCTGGGGGGTAGGCGCCCCCTGCCTCATGCTCTCCTGTTTGATTTCTTGACGTGGACTCCAAGTCCTCTGGATCACGTTTGTTCCGAAAATCACATTCCCAATGGTTTCATTCCGTTTGGACTCCGTTTGATATTCTTTTTCTGCGAAACACTGAAATAGGCAAAAAAACAGCAATTCGGGCTGGGCCTCCGGTTAATAGGTTAGTCACAAAAATAATATAAAAGTGTATAATATGCCCGTTAAATATCCAAAACAGAATATAATATAGCATGGAACAATAAAAAATTATAGATACGTTGGAGACGTATCAAGCATCCCCAAGCTTAATTCCTGCTCGTCCTCGAGTAGGTAAATGATAAAAACATAATTTTTGCTGTGGAATGCTACTTAGCATAATTTTCAATGTAATTCTCTTAATTGTAGTATGAATATTCAGATCTGAAAGATTCAAGATAAAAGTTTAATATTGACATAAAAATAATAATACTTCAAGCATACTAACTAAGCAATTATGTCTTCTCAAAATAACATGGCCAAAGAAAGTTATCCCTACAAAATCATATAGTGTGGCTATGCTCTATCTTCACCACACAAAGTATTTAAATCATGCACAACCCCGATGACAAGCCAAGCAATTGTTTCATCCTTTTGGTGTTCTCAAACTTTTTCAATCTTCACGCAATACATGAGCGTGAGCCATGGACATAGCACTATATGTGGAATAGAATGGTGGTTGTGGAGAAGACAAAAAAGGAGAAGATAGTCTCACATCAACTAGGCGTATCAACGGGCTATGGAGATGCCCATCAATAGATATCAATGTGAGTGAGTAGGGATTGCCATGCAACGGATGCACTAGAGATATAAGTATATGAAAGTTCAACAAAAGAAACTAAGCGGGTGTGCATCCAACTCGCTTGCTCACGAAGACCTAGGGCATTTTGAGAAAGCCCATCATTGGAATATACAAGCCAAGTTCTATAATGAAAAATTCCCACTAGTATATGAAAGTGATATCATAGGAGATTCTCTATCATGAAGATCATGGTGCTACTTTGAAGCACAAGTGTGGTAAAATGATAGTAGCATTGTCCCTTCTCTCTTTTTCTCTCTTTTTTTATTTGTTTGGGCCTTTTCTCTTTTTTATGGCCTCTTTTTTTCTTTCTTTTTTTATTTTTCGCTGGAGTGTCATCCCGACTTGTGGGGGAATCATAGTCTCCATCGTCCTTTCCTCACTTGGGACAATGCTCTAATAATGATGATCATCACACTTTTATTTTCTTACAACTCAAGAATTACAACTCAATACTTAGCACAAAATATGACTCTATGTGAATGCTTCCGGCGGTGTACCGGGATATGCAATGAATCAAGAGTGACATGAATGAAAGAATTATGAACGGTGGCTTTGCCACAAATACGATGTCAACTACATGATCATGCGAAGCAATATGACAATGATGGAGTGTGTCATAGTAAATGGAACGGTGGTAAGTTGCATGGTGCCGGGGTTTCTGATCCACGGACACCTATGGGACCGGCGGACCGGGTCCCTTTCAGTTCGGCGGGGGGCGGAGGTTGCGCAAAGAGCAGATCGAGGCGAAGCACGCGGGCGGTTGGTCGAGCGAAGAGTAAATCGAGGCGAAGCACGCGAGCGATTTACCCAGGTTCGGGCCGCACGGATGCGTAAAACCCTACTCCTGCTTTGTGGTTTGGTATTGATTTCTAGCTCGGGGGCGCGGGGTGTTACAGTACACACCGGCGACTAGCGAGACCGAGCGTGGGCGCTGGAATGGCCTCCTCCCGAAGGCTCTCAAAATGGCCGACCCCCCTCTACGTTGCACACGGGCCTCCTTTTATACTCAAGGGGTTATCGACATAGAGCAACGGGGGCCAAGGGCAAAAATGGAAAGGGTGTCGTGGATAGGCACAGCTAGGTGCTGTAGTAGGCACAGCTACCCGCTACAGTGTTATCATACCTAACCCTGACGGCAGGGGACAAGGGCATTAAATGCCCGTCTGTGTCGCCTAAACAGTACCGAGAGGGACCGCTAGGGACGCCACCGTTTGCCACGATGGTTATCTCGTCAGCGCCTGCTCGCCACCTCGCACCCCTAGCTGCGCGACCTCCTGCCACGTGTGCTTGGGAGAGGCCCCCAGAGCGACCCGTGGTGGTTGTGCTGGAGCGCGGGCTCGGAGAGGCGGTTCCCGCGGCAAACTCCTCGCCGCGGTCGTCGTCTTGTCGCGTCCGGGAGCTTGTCGCTCACCGGGTCTTGCCGGGACGCGTGGCGCGTCGCGGCAGGTTTTCTTGGTATGCCTGGGTTGGCCTTCCCGGCAAGCTCCTCTTGCTGGGGTCTCGTTTCCTTCCCGGCAAGCTCCCCTTGTCGGGGCCTTGAGATGCTTTTGATAGCTTTCCCGGCAAGATCCTCTCGCCGGGGTCTTGTCTTGGATACTTTGTTCTTGAATGGTCTTCAAAGTAGCCGTGGAGGACCCTGGCGGTTACCCGGCAAGCCTTGCCGCGGGGATGCTGCGACTGCCCGTGCACAAGTTCGGGGTACTAGGGTAGCCCTACCTTAGTACACCGACAGGAGCCCCCGGGCCTGGGCCAGACACGGTGCTGAGCGCTGTTGGGCCAGGCCCAAGACAGTGCACGGGCACGCGCGGCCTAGGTCACGCCGTACATCTCTCCGCTTCCACCGCGCACGCCCAGAACGGCGCGCATCAAACGCGGCGTCGTGGGTGACGTGGGCGGCGTGCGCGGGGCTAAGCCCCGCGGGCATGCGTCAGGCCATGATGAAGGGGACGGTTCACGCCCTCCCTCTTAAAACGGAGGTAGGCGCGGTGCATTTACTGGACGGAGCCGGTGCGCGGTTTCCGAGGTGCCCTCTCCCCGCGATCGCGGGGTGGGGCGAGGCCGCCTCATTCGCCGCCTCGGTTCCGCATCTTCGCCACGCGGCTCCCATGCGCTTGGGGTCGTGGACGGTGGAAGTGGGAATCTGGGCCGCCGCGGGCAGAGGCAACGGGTCGGCCCCGACTCCCTGCCCTTCCCGTGCCTCGATTCGCTGAGCGGGACGGACGAGCCCCCACCTCGCTCCTTTATAAAGAGCGGGAGGGGAGCACGGAAGCCCGCACTCTTCCATCTCCTCCCTTCTTCAGCTTCTGCTCCCCTTTCTCTCATCTGCTATGCAGAAAGGGAACCCTGGCCCTTCATCGGTGGCGGCAAGGGTCGCCGCCAGGCAGCGCGCCTCTCCCTCTCCCGCGCCCGTGGTGGCGGAGCCAGCCATAAGGCGAAGAGGGAGGGGGCGAGGTCGTGGGCGAGGTCGAGGGCGAGGTCGAGGCGCTCGGGGAACAGGCGGACGGGGCGGAGCGCCAGCTTCGCCTCCGTCGGCGGCTCCTCCCCCCACGGCGGTCCATATAGGGGACGACCCTTGCGAGTTCTTCGTCAGGCTGCGCCGGGCGCCTCGTCGTCGCCTCCGGCTTCCGGCTCCGTTTGCGAGCGCGATGGAGTCTGACCCGCCCGAGACACTGAGACTGCACATGAGGGGCTGTGGGATCAGCGGCACGCGAGTCCGTGTCGTATTCCCAGCCCCTAATGTGATGTATCTTGATCGAGGGTGGAAGACGTTCGCCCGTATCCACAGCCTGACGGGGGGGCTCACCCTCCATTTCAAGCTGATGGAGGGCGATCTCCTCTCCGTCAAGGCCTTCGGGTGCTTCGGCACTCGGGCGAAGTGCTGCGTGGACAGCTCCTCCGATAGCGAAGGCTCCCCCTCGAGCGAGAGTGACGAGGAGGGGAGTGACAGCGACGATGAAGGGAGCGGGCGGCGGGATGGCGGGTCCGACTAGGTGTCGGACGCCGCTCCGCGCGGCACCGGCGACCCCATCATTCGTGTCGCCGGCTCCTTGAACTCCCCGGGGGCGTCTCCTTGGGCGACTGGCGTAGGGAGGCTGCGGAAGGGGAAGAGGGCTGGCGGCAAGGCCGTCAGGTCGGAGTACGAGGGCGTGGTGCTCTCGACAGCGTGCTGACGTCCTGTCGCCCCGTCTTCGAGCCCCGCTTCCGGCGTCGCCATCACCGTCAAGCCCTCGGCCGGCCCCCCGGGATGTTCTCTTGGTGTCTTCTGGCACCTGTGGCTCGCCTAGGCGCCCCTTTTCCCCTTTCCGCCTCCTTGACCTACCTCCTGAAGAGAGGGACAGGAAAGGGATTACGGGCACCTTATCTTTTTAATTTGTAAGCCCTCGGGCCTTAGCTGCCTCTAAAACTTGTAATCCTCTCTTTCATGTTTTTCATCCTCTATGGACTGTACCTGAGTGGGATGTTTTTTAATGAAAAGGGGATGTTTGCCAGGTTATTTGCCTCGCGGGTCGAACCCACGCCAAGGAGCAAATCCTTAGTATCCCTCGGACAGACATTCCCGGCAACAGGCCCTGCCGCCTTCCCACGCCGCTCGACCTTCCTCACGCCTTTGACGGAGGCGGGAACGAGGTGGGTGCGGCCTCCTCGTTTCATCCCTTTGCTGTTGCGGCTACGACCAAACTTGGCCCTGGGAACGCGCTCCAGGGCCTAGAGTCGGGGGAGCACGGCAGTTTTCGGGAAGAAACGCGGTTTCACATTCCCCAGTCCATAAGAGGATGCATGATGAGGGACGAAAGACTTATCTGATTTTGCAGCCCCCGGCAACTCTGGCTTGCCGGGAACGGATCTTGGTACCCGCAACCCTCGGCAATATTGGCTTGCCGGGGCTCAGGTGCCGGCGCGCCCTTCTCCTCCTTTTCGTCCTCAAGCGGTCTGGCCAGGATATGCGAGCCCTGCGAACGAAAGAAGAGCAAAGGGACGGACACTCGACCTCTAAGTTAGGGGTTAGCCGCTGTTAGGCACTATCAACCCTAACCAAGGACGAGACTCAACCTAGCATGCATGCTATAACCCCGGGGTGGCAGCGCTTCATTTACTGGTGCTCAGGGTCTGCGCCTGGCTCTGTACAAAGGATTACATGCAACAGTAGCAAGACTTGTACAGAAAGGTGGTTGCCGGGCAAGGCCCGACAACCGCGCCTTACGGGTAAAACTTACGAAGATGCTCGATGTTCCAGGAGTTGCTCACTGGAATGCCATCTTCGGTCTCAAGGCGGACAGCGCCAGGCCTTGTGACTCGTTTCACCCGGTAAGGGCCTTCCCACTTCGGCGTCAACTTGTTGGAATTCTTGGCCGACTGAACGCGCCGAAGAACAAGGTCGCCTTCCTCGAGACTCCTGGCATTGACTCTGCAGCTGTGGTAGCGGCGCAGAGCTTGCTGGTAGCGAGCAGCTCGCACAGCAGCCTGGAGACGATCTTCCTCAAGGAGCAGCGCGTCATCTTGCCGCAGCCGCTCTTGCTCAAGCTCATCGTAAGCGAGCACTCGAGGTGACCCGTATACGAGTTCCGTGGGGGTAACTGCCTCTGCTCCATAGACTAGAGCAAAGGGTGTCTGTCCAGTTGCTCGATTTGGCGTCGTTCTGATCGACCAAAGAACCACCGGTAGCTCCTCGATCCAGTTTCTTCCGCACTTGTGCAGCCTGTCGAAAGTTCTGGTCTTGAGCCCGCGCATCACCTCGGCATTTGCCCTCTCCGCTTGACCGTTGCTTTTTGGGTGAGCAACAGAAGCGAAGCAGACCTTGGTGCCGAGATCTTGGACGTACTGCATGAAGGCGTGGCTCGTGAATTGTGTACCGTTGTCGGTGATTATCCTGTTAGGGATCCCGAAGCGGCAAACAATCGACCTGAAGAACTTGACGGCTGACTGTGCGGTCACCTTCCTCACTGGTTCCACTTCCGGCCACTTTGTGAACTTGTCGATTGCGACGTACAAGTACGCAAAGCCCCCGACAGCTCGGGGGAAGGGGCCGAGGATGTCGAGCCCCCAGACCGAAAATGGCCAGGATAAAGGGATCGTCTGGAGAGCTTGAGCTGGCTGGTGTATCTGCTTGGAATGGAACTGGCACACTTCACACTTGGTTACTTGTGCAGTTGCATCCTGGAGGGCTGTTGGCCAGAAGAAACCTTGCCGGAATGCTTTGCCGACGAGTGCTCTTGCGCCAATGTGGTGTCCACATACTCCTCCATGTATCTCTGCCAACAGCTTTTGTCCGTCTTCCCGGGGAATACACCTCAATTTCACACCGTTGAGTCTTCTTATGTACAGTGTCTTGTCGACGAACTGGTACATACTTGACTGCCGGGCTACTCTTTCGGCTTCTTCTTGCTCTTCGGGAAGTTCTCCTGTCTGAAGGAAACGAACAATCTGCTGCGCCCACTTTGGTGCCTGTGGCTCGACAACAAGGACTAAAGGCAACTCTGCTGCTGCGGGAACATCCGCTTCTACGGCGAGAAGCTGTGTCTCTGCCGGAGCTTGACGTTCCCCGACAAGCTTGTCGGGGCAAGACTTGTCGGGAGCTTCTGCTTCAACGGAACAAACCCTGGGGCTTGCCGGAGCATCTTGCCCCTCAGCGCTGTTGGTGTTGGTCTCAGCCGCTGCGGGAACGTCCGCTTCTACGGCGAGGAGCTGTGTCTCTGCCGGAGCATGACGTTCCGCGACAAGCCTGTCGGGAGCTTCTGCTTCAACGGAACAAGCCCTGGGGCTTGCCGGAGCAGATCGCTCCTCAGCGCCTTCGACGTTGATCTTAGGGACCTTCTTGGTGGCGGCTTCTGGAAGCTTTGCCGGCAAACGGTCGCCAGAAATCAACTTCCTCTTCTTGCTTTGTCCAGTTGATGGTGTTACGGACGGTTGAGTCAGCTTGAGCACAAAGGTCCCTGGTTCCACAGGTAACTTAAGTGCGGCGCACTTCGACAGGCCATCTGCAATGGCGTTCTGAGTTCTTGGAACGTGCTCCATTTGCAGGCCGTCAAAGCGCTCTTCCAGCTTTATCACTTCGTCAACGTAAGCTTCCATCAACGGACTCTGATAATTCTTGTTTACTTGGCGGACGACAAGCTGTGAGTCACCCCTGACAATGAGCTTCTTGATCCCAAGGTCTGCCGCGATCCGGAGACCGGCAAGCAATCCCTCATACTCCGCAGTATTGTTTGTTGCTTGCTCCTTGGGAAAGTGCATCTGGACTATGTACTTGAGGTGCTCTCCGGTGGGTGCGATAAGCAGCACACCAGCGCCGGCGCCTTGCAGCGAAAAGGCACCATCAAAGTACATCAGCCATTTTTTGCTTGCCTCCTTGTCGGGGATGCTCGTTTCTGGAATTTCTTCATCTGGTGTTGGCGTCCATTCTGCTATAAACTCTGCCAATGCTCTGCTCTGGATAGTTGAAGTGCTTTCAAACTTGAGACCAAAGCTTGACAGTTCCGGTGCCCACTCAACAATCCTGCCTGTCGCTTCTGGATTCTGCAGTATCCTCTTCAGCGGAAAGCGAGTGACAACTGTGATCTCATGTGCTTGGAAGTAATGGCGCAGCTTTCTCGAGGCCATGAGAAGGCCGAAAAGCAATTTCTGCACACCAGAGTACCTTGACCTAGCCCCCAGCAGGAGGGAACTGACAAAGTAAACTGGGCGCCGCACCATTTTCTTCCGCGTCTCCTCATGCATCTGCGCAGATCCATCTTTGTCGGGGCCAGAGCTTGTCGGGGAAGCCCCCTGCTTGTCGCTGGATGCGCTTGCCGCGGTTGCTGGCTCATCATCTGCCTCCCTCTCTGCTACCAACGCAGCACTAACCACTTGATTGGTTGTCACTATGTACAGCAGCAACTTCTCTTGTGGCTTAGGCGCGACAAGTATTGGAGGGGAGGACAGGTATCTCTTCAGGTCTTGCAGCGCAGCCTCCGCTTCCGGAGTCCATTTCATTGGACCTGCCTTTTTCAATAATTTGAAAAACGGCAGGGCGCGCTCAGCAGACCGAGAAATAAACCTGCTGAGAGCAGCCACGCAACCGGCAAGTTTCTGTACATCCTTGACGCGCTTTGGTGCTTCAATTTGCTCAATGGCCTTGATCTTGTCGGGGTTGGCTTCAATTCCTCGCTGAGACACGAAGAACCCGAGAAGCTTGCCGGAGGGAACTCCGAACACGCACTTCTCTGGGTTGAGCTTGAGGCTGATCTTGCGCAGATTTGCGAAGGTCTCGTCCAAATCTTGAAGCAGGGTTGCTCTGTCCTTGCTCTTGACCACTATATCATCCATGTAGGCTTCCACATTTCTGTGTATTTGTGGCTCAAGAGCAATATGGACTACTCTTGCAAATGTTGAACCAGCATTTTTTAATCCGAAAGGCATCCGTACAAAGCAGTACGTGCCACATGGAGTAATAAATGCGGTCTTCTCCTCATCCTCTTCTGCCATGAAGATTTGATGATACCCTGAGTATGCGTCAAGAAATGAAAGCAAATCACATCCGGCTGTGGAGTCAACAATCTGGTCGATGCGCGGCAAAGGAAATGGGTCTTTGGGACAAGCTTTGTTAACATCGGTGAAATCGATACAAAGCCTCCATTTCCCGTTTGCCTTGCGCACGACTACAGGATTGGCCAACCACGTGGGATGGAGCACTCCTCTGACGAGGCCTGCTGCTTCCAGTTTCTTGATCTCTTCTGCAATGAATTCTTGGCGCTCCATTGCCTGTTTCCTGACTTTTTGCTTGACGGGCCGCGCGTGGGGACAAACGGCAAGGTGGTGCTCAATCACTTTCCTGGGAACACCGGGGATGTCAGACGGCTGCCATGCAAACACGTCGACATTCGCCCGCAGGAAAGTAACGAGCGCGCTTTCCTATTTAGGGTCAAGCGTGGCACTGATGGTGAAGGTACCACCAGCGCCGTCCACCTTGGCGGATATCCTCTTCGTCTCTGGCGGAGCTGCCATCGTCTTCTTGCACTTGCCGGTGGAGCTCGATGGTGCGTCCTCGACGGTAGCACAGCACTCCGAAGAGGCGCGCTTGCCGGAGTGGGCATCAGAACTCTTGCCGGGCTTGGTCCTCCTGGAGCTCGATGGTGCGTCCTCAATGGCAGCGCAGCACTCCGAAGAGGTGCGCTTGCCGGAGAAGGCACTAGAACTCTCGCCGGACTTGGTCTTCTTGGTCCCGGGGGCTTCAGCGGCAAGTGGATCACGGTCTGCCGTGGCTGCTGCTTCCCGGTAGATCTTGTCGGCACAGATAAGAGCATCCTTCTTGTCGCCAGGGACAGAAATGACGCTTATCGGGCCTGGCATCTTCAGCACGTTATACGTGTAGTGAGAGGCCGCCATGAACTTGGCGAGTGCTGGACGGCCAAGTATCCCATTGTAAGGCAATGGGATATCGGCAACATCGAATGTGACCCTCTCAGTCCTGAAGTTTAACTCGCTGCCGAATGTTACCGGCAGCGTGACCTTCCCCTTCGGCTTGCTCCTTCCCGGATTGATTCCTTGGAATGTGCCGGTCTCTTCGAGCTCGCTGTCAGGGATCTGGAGTTTTCGGAGTACAGCGGAGGAGATCAGGTTTAAGCCGGCCCCGCCGTCAACTAGCATCTTGGTGACTTTGAGGTTGCGGATAGTTGGCGAAACCAACATCGGCAGACACCCGACCGTAGTTGTGCGATCAGGGTGGTCCTCAATGTCAAAGATGATAGGCGTGCTGGACCACTTCAGAAGCTTGCGCGATTCGATGGGTGGTTCTGCTGCATTGACTTCCCGCACCCACTGTTTGAGTTGGCGGTGCGAGGTATGCAGGGAAGCACCCCCGTCAACGCACAAGACCTCTGTGGCTTTCTGAAACTCCTGCTCACTGGTCTCAACGTCATCCATGTCTTCATCCTCATCGTCGTCTTCGTCCTTGTCGCGACCGCGGGGAGGTCTGTCTCCTTGCCGCTGCTTGGCCTTGCCGCGGCGTCCTTCCTGGCCGGTGCGCTGGTCAGGTTTCTCGGCACCCCCTTGGGCTCTCTCCTTGTCGCGCCGCTCGTACTCAGCCTTCTGTTGCTAGACAAGCTGCTCGACCTTCTTGCAGTTTTGGAGGTCGTGGCCCTTGGTGCGGTGAATCTTGCAATATTGCTTGTCGAAGCCGTCCCGCTTGTCGGTGACCGCCACGGCCTGACAGTTGGTGCACACGGCAACTTCCTTGCCGGAGCTACCAACTGCAGCCTTCTTGGCGCCACCTTCATCGCCGGACTGCTCAATGACCAGCACCTCGTTGCCTCTCTTCTTCCTGTTGCGCCGCCGGTTTTTCTTTGCCGGGGCAGCATCCTCACTGTCAGATCCTTCCGCTCCAGTGCTTTCTCCGGGGAATTTCCTCCCTTCCTCAGCGCGTGCACACTTGTCGGCCAGGGCATATAGCTCGCTGACGTCCCGAATCTTGCACATCGCCATCTCCTCCGCATCCTGCGGTTACGCACGTTCTGATGGAACACGCTGATTACCGCGGCGGGGTGGATATTTGGGATGTTGTGGTGTACACGGCTGAACCTCTGGATGTACTGGCGCAGGGGCTCTCCTTCCTTCTGGACGAGCAGATAAAGATCGCTCTCTTGGCCATGAGGTTTGTGGCCCCCTGTGAAGGCGCCAACAAACTGATGGCACAGGTCAGCCCAGGAGGATATGGAGTTGTCCGGCAAGTGCATGAGCCAGGACCTGACATTGGGCTTGAGCACCAAAGGGAAGTAGTTGGCAAGGATCTTGTCGTCCCGTCCCCCAGCAGCCTGCACCGCGATGGTGTAGACGCTGAGGAACTCCGACGGATGCAACTTGCCGTCGTACTTCTCTGGTACATCTGGCTTGAAGTTCTTCGTGCTGGGCCACTGGACTTGCCGCAGCTCATGAGTGAACGCAGGGCAACCTACCGGGTACGGCAAGTCGCCTGGTTCCCCTGGCACATGCATGTCAACAGAGGGCCCAGCACGCTGGTCTGATTGACGTCGCGCTTCTCTCCGGCGCTCGATGCGAGTATGAGCGTCTTCCCGCTGCCGTTCTTGAAGAACTTGGCACTGATCGCGACGAGCTCGGGGATTTGACGACGCGGTGGAGTCGCTGTCGAGGTGGATCCGGCGAGTCGGCGACCTCGGCCTTCGGGGTGGGGAGTGCACAGTAGTTGCACCCCCACCAGTCTTGTCACCACCGGCTCGTACCTGGCTGACTCGCTGCGGCTGCGATGCGCTCGGCTGCCGAGGAGTGTCGCCGTTGGCGAAGCCGATGAGACTCTGGATAGTGGCCCTCCAGTCGTCGATCTTGTCCGGCGCTGGGGGGTAGTCGAGGAGCAGCTGAGCTCGCGCCAAAGCTTCGGCTGCAGTGGCGGGCGGCGGTAGCGAATGGTGCGAGGAGCGGGAGATGCTCGGACTTCTAACCACGTTAGAAGGAGCAGCGTCCCGTCCAGGTGACCGTGTGTCGCTCGCGCCAGCAGGTTGACGTGCATGGTGGTCCGGAGCGCTCCGAGATCCACCAGCCCGATCCGGATCCAGCGAGCGCATGGTACCGTGAGTACCATGACGCTGCCGGTCCCGCGCCTCCTGAGATGGGCGCGGTGCATGCACGGACGCCGAGGTCTTGGAGTGCGCCCGGTCGTTGTGGGAGCCGGCTACGCCGCCGATGGGCAGCGCAGCCTTGCCCTGGGACCTGGCAGCACCGCGAGTTCCCTCGTCGACGCGAGTTCCTCCGCCGGCGCCTGCCCCACCGACCGTTTGTTCCGGTGGTGGCTGGCTCGGCGCGGACGGAGCAGCTGCCTCCGAAACCTTCTTCTTCGGTGGCATGTTGACGAAGATGATGAAGATCTAGCCCGAGAGGACGCCGGATCTGGTTCGCACAACTTCGACTCCCCCTACCTGGCGGGCCAGAGATGCCGGGGTTTCTGATCCACGGACACCTATGGGACCGGCGGACCGGGTCCCTTTCGGTTCGGCGGGGGGCGGAGGTTGCGCAAGGAGCAGATCGAGGCGAAGCACGCGGGCGGTTGGTCGAGCGAAGAGTAAATCGAGGCGAAGCACGCGAGCGATTTACCCAGGTTCGGGCCGCACGGATGCGTAAAACCCTACTCCTGCTTTGTGGTTTGGTATTGATTTCTAGCTCGGGGGCGCGGGGTGCTACAGTACACACCGGCGACTAGCGAGACCGAGCGTGGGCGCTGGAATGGCCTCCTCCCGAAGGCTCTCAAAATGGCCGACCCCCCTCTACGTTGCACACGGGCCTCCTTTTATACTCAAGGGGTTACCTACATAGAGCAACGGGGGCCAAGGGCAAAAATGGAAAGGGTGCCGTGGATAGGCACAGCTAGGTGCTGTAGTAGGCACAGCTACCCGCTACAGTGTTATCATACCTAACCCTGACGGCAGGGGACAAGGGCATTAAATGCCCGTCTGTGTCGCCTAAACAGTACCGAGAGGGACCGCTAGGGACGCAACCGTTTGCCACGATGGTTATCTCGTCAGCGCCTGCTCGCCACCTCGCACCCCTAGCGGCGCGACCTCCTGCCACTTGTGCTTGGGAGAGGCCCCCAGAGCGACACGTGGTGGTTGTGCTGGAGCGCGGGCTCGGAGAGGCGGTTCCCGCGGCAAACTCCTCGCCACGGTCGTCGTCTTGTCGCGTCCGGGAGCTTGTCGCTCACCGGGTCTTGCCGGGACGCGTGGCGCGTCGCGGCAGGTTTTCTTGGTATGCCTGGGTTGGCCTTCCCGGCAAGCTCCTCTTGCCGGGGTCTCGTTTCCTTCCCGGCAAGCTCCCCTTGCCTGGGCCTTGAGATGCTTTTGATAGCTTTCCCGGCAAGCTCCTCTCGCCGGGGTCTTGTCTTGGATACTTTGTTCTTGAATGGTCTTCAAAGTAGCCGCGGAGGACCCTGGCGGTTACCCGGCAAGCCTTGCCGCGGGGATGCTGCGACTGCCCGTGCACAAGTTCGGGGTACTAGGGTACCCCTACCTTAGTACACCGACACATGGCAATATATCTCGGAATGGCTATGGAAATGCCATGATAGGTAGGTATGGTGGCTGTTTTGAGGAAGGTATATGGTGGGTTTATGATACCGTCAAAAAGTGCGCGGTATTAGAGGGGCTAGAAATGGTGGAATGAAGAGAGTGCGTATAATCCATGGGCTCAACATTAGTCATAAAGAACTCATATATGTATTGCAAAAATCTACAAGTTATCAAAGCAAAGTATTACGCGCATGCTCCTAGGGGGATAGATTGGTAGGAAAAGACCATCGCTCATCCCCGACCGCCACTCGTAAGGAAGACAATCAATAAATAAATCATGCTCCAACTTCATCACATAACGGTTCACCATACGTGCATGCTACGGGAATCACAAACTTTAACACAAGTATTTCTCAAATTCAAAATTACTCAACTAGCATGACTCTAATATCACCATCTTCATATCTCAAAACAATTATCAAGCAACGAACTTCTCATAGTATAAAACACACTCATAAGATTTTTTTTACTAATCTTGAATGCCTATCATAATTAAAGCAAATTATCACGCTGTTTTGTAGGACTCTCAAAATAATCTAAGTGAAGCATGAGAGAACAATAGTTTCTATAAAACAAATCCACCACCGTGCTCTAAAAGATATAAGTGAAGCACTAGAGCAAAAACTATATAGCACAAAAGATATAAGTGAAGCAGATAGAGTATTTTAATAAATTCCGAATCATGTGTGTCTCTCTCAAAAGGTGTGTACAGCAAGGATGATTGTGGTAAAGTAAAAAGCAAAGACTCAAATTATACAATACCCTCCAAGCAAAACACTTATCATGTGGTGAATAAAAATATAGCTCCAAGTAAATTTACCGATGGATGAGGACGAAAGAGGGGATGCCTTCCGGGGCATCCCCAAGCTTTGGCTTTTTGGTGTCCTTAGATTACCTTAGGGTGCCACAAGCATCCCCAATCTTAAGCTCTTGCCACTCCTTGTTCCATAATCCATCAAATCTTTTACCCAAAACTTGAAAACTTCACAACACAAAACTTAACAGAAAATCTCGTGAGCTCCGTTAGCGAAAGAAAACAAAACACCACTTCAAGTTACTGTATTGAACTCATTATTTATTTATATTGGTGTTAAACCTACTGTAGTACAACTTATCTATGGTTTATAAACTATTTTACTAGCCATAGATTCATCAAAATAAGCAAACAACACACAAAAAACAGAATCTGCAAAAAAACAGAACGGTCTGTAGTAATCTGTAACTAACGCAAACTTCTCGAACTCCAAATATTCTAAGAAAATAGGAAGACCTAGAAAATTTGTTTATTGATCTACTGAAATTGGAATCAGTACTTTATCACGTTCTGGTGATTTTTAATAATTGTTTTCGTGAACAGAAAGTTTCTGGAATTTTCAGCAAGATCAAATAACTATCATCCAAGAAGATCCTATAGGTTTAACTTGGCACAAACACTAATTAAAACATAAAAAATCTAACGAAAGGCTAGATCAAATATCTATTCCTAAACAGAAGAAAAAAGCAAAAAAAAACTAAAATAAAAATTGGGTTGCCTCCCAACAAGCGCTATCGTTTAATGCTCCTAGCTAGGCATAAAAACACGGATAGATCTAGGTATTGCCATCTTTGGGTTTAGGGTAGAAAAGAGCAAACTTGTTATGTATGGAATTAATCTTTCTATTTTGATAAAGCACGTGGATATTAATGGTAGAAGAAAGATTAAGCACGTTGCGGAAATTTGCATCCAAGCTAGCTTTTATCTCTTTGATAGATTCGTTTTGGTAGGAGAGGAGAAGAGATGTAGATTCAACTTTCTCATTCATGGGGTGCTCAAATATGGTTTTCATATTTTCATAAGTATCTACGACATCCCCTTCAAGAAATCCTTCTTCAAATATAGGATATAAGACATGCTTAAACGAAGAAGGTAGGGCAACGTAAAAGCTCTTCAAATAAATTTCAATTTGGTATTGGGGCACATAGTTAGCCCGTATCCTTAAAAGTCTATCCCAAGCATCTTTCAAAGATTCATTGAGTAAATAATGAAAAATTCCAGAATCATCTTCATCAAAATTATTAAGACTCTTATTAACAACTCCGGCAAGTTTTTCCATAGCATTATTTATGAGTCTAGATAAAATAGAAGGATCGTCCAAAGTACTAAAACTCGGGAGAGAACCCCCAACTCTTTTTGGTTCCGACATGGCGAAGGAAAGGCGAGCAGAAAAGAAGGTGCGAATAAAACGGCAAGGGTGGAGTGGGGGAGAGGGAAACGAGAGGCAAATGGCAGATAATGTAATGCGAGAGATAAGAGTTTGTGATGTGTACTTGGTATGTTTACTTTTGCGCAGACTCCCCGACAATGGCGCCAGAAATTCTTTTTGCTACCCCTTGAGCACTGCGTTGGTTTTCCCTTGAAGAGGAAAGGGTGATGCAGTAAAGTAGCGTAAGTATTTCCCTCAGTTTTTGAGAACCAAGGTATCAATCCAGTAGGAGACCACGCTCAAGTCCCTCGCACCTACACAAACAAATAAAAACCTCGCAACCAACACAATAAAGGGGTTGTCAATCCCTTCATGGTCACATACGAAAGTGAGATCTGATAGAAATGATAAGATAATATTTTTGGTATTTTTATAATCAAGATGAAAGTAAAATAAAAGGCAATAAAAATAGCTAATTGTTGGAAGATTAATATGATGGAAAATAGACCCGGGGGCCATAGATTTCACTAGTGGCTTCTCTCAAGAGCATAAGTATTACGGTGGGTGAACAAATTATTGTTGAGCAATTGATAGAATTGAGCATAGTTATGAGAATATCTAGGTATGATCATGTATATAGGCATCACGTCCGTGACAAGTAGACCGACTCCTGCCTGCATCTACTACTATTACTCCACACATCGACCTCTATCCAGCTTGCATCTAGAGTATTAAGTTCATAAGAACGGAGTAACGCTTTAAGCAAGATGACATGATGTAGAGGGATAAACTCATGCAATATGATATAAACCCCATCTTGTTATCCTCCAAGGCAACAATATTATACGTGTCGTTTCCCTTTCTGACACTGGGATCGAGCACGCAAGATTGAACCCGAAGCTCAGCACTTCTCCCATTGCAAGAAAGATCAATCTAATAGGCCAAACCAAACTAATAATTCGAAGAGACTTGCAAAGATAACCAATCATACATAAAAGAATTCAGAGAAGATTCAAATATTGTCCCGACAAACACACCGCAAAAGAAGATTACATCGAATAGATCTCCACGAGAATCATGGAGAACTTTGTATTGAGATCCAAAGAGAGAGAAGAAGCCATCTAGCTAATAACTATGGACCCGAAGGTCTGAGGTAAACTACTCACACATCATCGAAGAGGCTATGGTGTTGATGTAGAAGCCCTCCGTGATCAATGCCCCCTTCGGCGGAGCGCCGGAAAAGGCCCCAAGATGGGATCTCACGGGTACAGAACGTTGCGGCTGTGGAAATAGATTTATGGCTCCGGATCTAATAGTTTACGGGTACGTAGGTATATATAGGAGGAAGAAGTACGTCGGTGGAGCAACATGGGCCCCACAAGGGTGGAGGGCGCGCCCTGGGGGCTAGGCGCCCCCCTGCCTCATGCTCTCCTGTTTGATTTCTTGACGTGGACTCCAAGTCCTCTGGATCACGTTTGTTCCGAAAATCACATTCCCGAAGGTTTCATTCCGTTTGGACTCCGTTTGATATTCTTTTTCTGCGAAACACTGAAATAGGAAAAAAAACAGCAATTCTGGCTGGGCCTCCGATTAATAGGTTAGTCCCAAAAATAATATAAAAGTGTATAATAAAGCCCGTTAAACATCCAAAACATAATATAATATAGCATGGAATAATAAAAATTATAGATACGTTGGAGACGTATTAAGCATCCCCAAGCTTAATTCCTGCTCGTCCTCGAGTAGGTAAATGATAAAAACATAATTTCTTATGTGGAATGCTACTTAGCATAATTTTCAATATAATTCTCTTAATTGTGGTATGAATATTCAGATCTGAAAGATTCGAGATAAAAGTTTAATATTGACATAAAACTAATAATACTTCAAGCATACTAACTAAGCAATTATGTCTTCTCAAAATAACATGGCCAAAGAAAGTTATCCCTACAAAATCATATAGTGTGGCTATGCTCTATCTTCACCACACAAAGTATTTAAATCATGCACAACCCCGATGACAAGCCAAGCAATTGTTTCATACTTTTGGTGTTCTCAAACTTTTTCAATCTTCACGCAATACATGAGCGTGAGCCATGGACATAGCACTATATGTGGAATAGAATGGTGGTTGTGGAGAAGACAAAAAAGGACAAGATAGTCTCACATCAACTAGGTGTATCAACGGGCTATGGAGATGCCGATCAATAGATATCAATGTGAGTGAGAAGGGATTGCCATGCAACGGATGCACTAGAGATATAAGTATATGAAAGTTCAACAAAAGAAACTAAGCGGGTGTGCATCCAACTCGCTTGGTCACGAAGACCTAGGGCATTTTGAGAAAGCCCATCATTGGAATATAAAAGCCAAGTTCTATAATGAAAAATTCCCACTAGTATATGAAAGTGATATCATAGGAGATTCTCTATCATGAAGATCATGGTGCTACTTTGAAGAACAAGTGTGGTAAAATGATAGTAGCACTGTCCCTTCTCTCTTTTTCTCTCATTTTTTATTTGTTTGGGCCTTTTCTCTTTTTTATGGCCTCTTTTTTTCTTTCTTTTTTAATTTTTCGCCGGAGTCTCATCCCGACTTGTGGGGGAATCATAGTCTCCATCATCCTTTCCTCACTTGGGACAATGCTCTAATAATGATGATCATCACACTTTTATTTTCTTACAACTCAAGAATTACAACTCAAGAATTACAACTCAATACTTAGCACAAAATATGACTCTATGTGAATGCTTCCAGCGGTGTACCGGGATATGCAATGAATCAAGAGTGACATGTATGAAAGAACTATGAATGGTGGCTTTGCCACAAATACGATGTCAACTACATGATCATGCGAAGCAATATGACAATGATGGAGTGTGTCATAGTAAACGGAACGGTGGTAAGTTGCACTCGGAAAGGCTATGGAAATGCCATGATAGGTACGTATGGTGACTGTTTTGAGGAAGGTATATGGTGGGTTTATGATACCGGCAAAAAGTGCGCGGTATTAGAGAGGCTAGCAATGGTGGAAGGAAGAGAGTGCGTATAATCCATGGACTCAACATTAGTCATAAAGAACTCATATACTTATTGCAAAAATCTACAAGTTATCAAAGCAAAGTATTACGCGCATGCTCCTAGGGGGATACACTGGTAGGAAAAGACCATCGCTCGTCCCCGACCGCCACTCATAAGGAAGACAATCAATAAATAAATCATGCTCCAACTTCATCACATAACGGTTCACCATACGTGCATGCTATGGGAATCACAAACTTTAACACAAGTATTTCTCAAATTCAAAATTACTCAACTAGCATGACTCTAATATCACCATCTTCATATCTCAAAACAATTATCAAGCATCGAACTTCTCATAGTATTCAACACACTCATAAGATTTTTTTTACTAATCTTGAATGCCTATCATAATTAAAGCAAATTATCACGCTGTTTTGTAGGACTCTCAAAATAATCTAAGTGAAGCATGAGAGAAAAATAGTTTCTATAAAACAAATCCACCACCGTGCTCTAAAAGATATAAGTGAAGCACTAGAGCAAAAGCTATATAGCACAAAAGATATAAGTGAAGCAGATAGAGTATTCTAATAAATTCCGAATCATGTGTGTCTCTCTCAAAAGGTGTGTACCGCAAGGATGATTGTGGTAAACTAAAAAGCAAAGACTCAAATTATACAAGACCCTCAAAGCAAAACACTTATCATGTGGTGAATAAAAATATAGCTCCAAGTAAATTTACCGATGGATGAGGACGAAAGAGGGGATACCTTCCGGGGCATCCCCAAGCTTTGGCTTTTTGGTGTCCTTAGATTACCTTGGGGTGCCACAGGAATCCCCAATATCAGTCTCTTGCCACTCCTTGTTCCATACTCCATCAAATCTTTTACCCAAAACTGGAAAACTTCACAACACAAAACTTAACAGAAAATCTCGTGAGCTCCGTTAGCGAAAGAAAACAAAACACCACTTCAAGTTACTGTATTGAACTCATTATTTATTTATATTGGTGTTAAACCTACTGTAGTCCAACTTATCTATGGTTTATAAACTATTTTACTAGCCATAGATTCATCAAAATAAGCAAACAACACACAAAAAACAGAATCTGTAAAAAAAACAGAACGGTCTGTAGTAATCTGTAACTAACGCAAATTTCTGGAAATCCAAATATTCTACCAAAATAGGAAGACCTATAAAATATGTTTATTGATCTACTGAAATTGGAATCAGTACTTTATCACGTTCTGGTGATTTTTAATAATTGTTTTCGTGAATAGAAAGTTTCTGGAATTTTCAGCAAGATCAAATAACTATCATCCAAGAAGATCCTATAGGTTTAACTTGGCACAAACACTAATTAAAACATAAAAAGTCTAACGAAAGGCTAGATCAAATATCTATTCCTAAATAGAAGCAAAAAGCAAAAAAAAACTAAAATAAAAATTGGGTTGCCTCCCAACAAGCGCTATCGTTTAACGCCCCTAGCTAGGCATAAAAACACGGATAGATCTAGGTATTGCCATCTTTGGGTTTAGGGTAGAAAAGAGAAAACTTGTTATGTATGGAATTAATCTTTCTATTTTGATAAAGCACGTGGATATTAATGGTAGAAGAAAGATTAAGCACGTTGCGGAAATTTGCATCCAAGCTAGCTTTTATCTCTTTGATAGATTCATTTTGGTAGGAGAGCAGAAGAGATGTAGATTCAACTTTCTCATTCATGGGGTGCTCAAATATGGTTTTCATCTTTTCATAAGTATCTACGACATCCCCTTCAAGAAATCCTTCTTCAAATATAGGATCTAAGACATGCTTAACCGAAGAAGGTAGGGCAACGTAAAAGCTCTTCAAGTAAATTTCAATTTGGTATTGGGGCACATAGTTAGCCCGTATCCTTAAAAGTCTATCCCAAGAATCTTTCAAAGATTCATTGAGTAAATAACGAAAAATTCCAGAATCATCTTCATCAAAATTATTAAGACTCTTATTAACAACTCCGGCAAGTTTTTCCATAGCATTATTTATGAGTCTAGATAAAATAGAAGGATCGTCCAAAGTACTAAAACTCGGGAGAGAACCCCCAACTCTTTTTGGTTCCGACATCGCGAAGGAAAGGCGAGCAGAAAAGAAGGGGCGAATAAAACGACAAGGGTGGGGTGGGGGAGAGGGAAACGAGAGGCAAATGGCAAATAATGTAATGCGAGAGATAAGAGTTTGTGAAGTGTACTTGGTATGTTTACTTTTGCGCAGACTCCCCGACAACGGCGCCAGAAATTCTTCTTGCTACCCCTTGAGCACTGTGTTGGTTTTCCCTTGAAGAGGAAAGGGTGATGCAGTAAAGTAGCGTAAGTATTTCCCTCAGTTTTTGAGAACCAAGGTATCAATCCAGTAGGAGACCACGCTCAAGTCCCTTGCACCTACACAAACAAAGAAAAACCTCGCAACCAACACAATAAAGGGGTTGTCAATCCCTTCATGGTTAGTTACGAAAGTGAGATCTGATAGAAATGATAAGATAATATTTTTGGTATTTTTATAATCAAGATGCAAAGTAAAACAAAAGGCAATAAAAATAGCTAAGTGTTGGAAGATTAACATGATGGAAAATAGACCCGGGGGCCATAGATTTCACTAGTGGCTTCTCTCAAGAGCATAAGTATTACGGTGAGTGAACAAATTACTGTTGAGCAATTGATAGAATTGAGCATAGTTATGAGAATATCTAGGTATGATCATGTATATAGGCATCACGTCCGTGACAAGTAGACCGACTCCTGCCTGCATCTACTACTATTACTCCACACATCGACCGCTATCCAGCATGCATCTAGAGTATTAAGTTCATAAGAACGGAGTAACGCTTTAAGCAAGATGACATGATGTAGAGGGATAAACTCATGCAATATGATATAAACCCCATCTTGTTATCCTCCAAGGCAACAATATTATACGTGTCGTTTCCCTTTCTGTCACTGGGATCGAGCACGCAAGATTGAACCCGAAGCTAAGCACTTCTCCCATTGCAAGAAAGATCAATCTAGTAGGCCAAACCAAACTAATAATTCGAAGAGACTTGCAGAGATAACCAATCATACATAAAAGAATTCAGAGAAGATTCAAATATTGTCCCGACAAACACACCGCAAAAGAAGATTACATCGAATAGATCTCCACGAGAATCATGGAGAACTTTGTATTGAGATCCAAAGAGAGAGAAGAAGCCATCTAGCTAATAACTATGGACCCGAAGGTCTGAGGTAAACTACTCACACATCATCGAAGAGGCTATGGTGTTGATGTAGAAGCCCTCCGTGATCAATGCCCCCTCCGGCGGTGCGCCAAAAAAGGCCCCAAGATGGGATCTCACGAGTACAGAAGGTTGCGGCTGTGGAAGTAGGTTTTTGGCTCCGTATCTGATAGTTTACGGGTACGTAGGTATATATAGGAGGAAGAAGTACGTCGGTGGAGCAACGTGGGCCCCACAAGGGTGGAGGGTGCACCCTGGGGGGTAGGCGCCCCCCTGCCTCATGCTCTCCTGTTTGATTTCTTGATGTGGACTCCAAGTCCTCTGGATCACGTTTGTTCCGAAAATCACATTCCCGAAGGTTTCATTCCGCTTGGACTCCGGTTGATATTCTTTTTCTACGAAACACTGAAATAGGCAAAAAAACAACAATTCGGGCTGGGCCTCCGGTTAATAGGTTACTCCCAAAAATAATATAAAAGTGTATAATAAAGCCCGTTAAACATCCAAAACATAATATAATATAGCATGGAATAATAAAAAATTATAGATACGTTGGAGACGTATCAATTATCCCCAAGCTTAATTCCTGCTCGTCCTCGAGTAGGTAAATGATAAAAACATAATTTTTGATGTGGAATGCTACTTAGCATCATTTTCAATGCAATTCTCTTAATTGTGGTATGAATATTCAGATCTGAAAGATTCGAGATAAAAGTTTAATATTGACATAAAAATAATAATACTTCAAGCATACTAACTAAGCAATTATGTCTTCTCAAAATAACATGGCCAAAGAAAGTTATCCCTACAAAATCATATAGTGTGGCTATACTCTATCTTCACCACACAAAGTATTTAAATCATGCACAACCCCGATGACAAGCCGAGCAATTGTTTCATACTTTTGGTGTTCTCAAACTTTTTCAATCTTCACGCAATACATGAGCGTGAGCCATGGACATAGCACTATATGTGGAATAGAATGGTGGTTGTGGAGAAGACAAAAAAGGAGAAGATAGTCTCACATCAACTAGGCGTATCAATGGGCTATGGAGATGCCCATCAATAGATATCAATGTGAATGAGTAGGGATTGCCATGCAACGGATGCACCAGAGATACAATTATATGAAAGTTCAACAAAAGAAACTAAGCGGGTGTGCATCCAACTCGATTGCTCACGAAGACCTAGGGCATTTTGAGAAAGCCCATCATTGGAATATACAAGCCAAGTTCTATAATGAAAAATTCTGACTAGTATATGAAAGTGATATCATAGGAGATTCTCTATCATGAAGATCATGGTGCTACTTTGAAGCACAAGTGTGGTAAAATGATAGTAGCATTGTCCCTTCTCTCTTTTTCTCTCATTTTTTATTTGTTGGGGCCTTTTCTCTTTTTATGGCCTCTTTTTTTCTTTCTTTTTTATTTTTCGCCGGAGTCTCATCCCGACTTGTGGGGGAATCATAGTCTCCATCATCCTTTCCTCACTTGGGACAATGCTCTAATAATGATGATCATCACACTTTTATTTTCTTACAACTCAAGAATTACAACTCAATACTTATCACAAAATATGACTCTATGTGAATGCTTCCGGCGGTGTACCGGGATATGCAATGAATCAAGAGTGACATGTATGAAAGAACTATGAATGGTGGCCGTGCCACAAATACGATGTCAACTACATGATCATGCGAAGCAATAAGACAATGATGTAGTGTGTCATAGTAAACGGAACGGTGGTAAGTTGCATGGCAATATATCTCGGAATGGCTATGGAAATGCCATGATAGGTAGGTATGGTGGCTGTGTTCAGGAATGTATATGGTGGGTTTATGATACCGGCGAAAAGTGCGCGGTATTAAAGAGGCTAGCAATGGTGGAAGGAAGAGAGTGCGTATAATCCATGGACTCAACATTAGTCATAAAGAACTCATATACTTATTGCAAAAATCTACAAGTTATCAAAGCAAAGTATTACGCGCATGCTCCTAGGGGGATAGATTGGTAGGAAAATACCATCGCTCGTCCCCGACCGCCACTCATAAGGAAGACAATCAATAAATAAATCATGCTCCAACTTCATCACATAACGGTTCACCATACGTGCATGCTACGGGAATCACAAACTTTAACACAAGTATTTCTCAAATTCGAAATTTCTCAACTAGCATGACTCTAATATCACCATCTTCATATCTCAAAACAGTTATCAAGCATCGAACTTCTCATAGTATTCAACACACTCATAATTTTTTTTTACTAATCTTGAATGCCTATCATAATTAAAGCAAATTATCATGATGTTTTGTAGGACTCTCAAAATAATCTAAGTGAAGCATGAGAGAACAATAGTTTCTATAAAACAAATCCACCACCGTGCTCTAAAAGATATAAGTGAAGCACTAGAGCAAAAACTATATAGCACAAAAGATATAAGTGAAGCAGATAGAGTATTCTAATAAATTCCGAATCATGTGTGTCTCTCTCAAAAGGTGTGTACAGCAAGGATGATTGTGGTAAACTAAAAAGCAAAGACTCAAATTATACAAGACCCTCCAAGCAAAACACTTATCATGTGGTGAATAAAAATATAGCTCCAAGTAAATTTACCGATGGATGAGGATGAAAGAGGGGATGCCTTCCGAGGCATCCCCAAGCTTTGGCTTTTTGGTGTCCTTAGATTACCTTGGGGTGCCACAGGCATCCCCAATCTTAGGCTCTTGCCACTCCTTGTTCCATACTCCATCAAATCTTTTACCCAAAACTTGAAAACTTCACAACACAAAACTTAACAGAAAATCTCGTGAGCTCCGTTAGCGAAAGAAAAGAAAACACCACTTCAAGTTACTGTATTGAACTCATTATTTATTTATATTGGTGTTAAACCTACTGTAGTCCAACTTATCTATGGTTTATAAACTATTTTACTAGCCATATATTCATCCAAATAAGCAAACAATACACGAAAAACAGAATCTGTAAAAAAACAGAACGGTCTATAGTAATCTGTAACTAACGCAAACTTCTGGAACTCCAAATATTCTACCAAAATAGGAAGACCTAGAAAATTTGTTTATTGATCGACTGCAATTGGAATCAGTACTTTATCACGTTCTGGTGATTTTTAATAATTGTTTTCGTGAACAAAAAGTTTCTGGAATTTTCAGCAAGATCAAATAACTATCATCCAAGAAGATCCTATAGGTTTAACTTGGCACAAACACTAATTAAAACATAAAAAATCTAACGAAAGGCTAGATCAAATATCTATTCCTAAACAGAAGCAAAAAGCAAAAAAAACTAAAATAAAAATTGGGTTGCCTCCCAACAAGCGCTATCGTTTAACGCTCCTAGCTAGGCATAAAAACACGGATAGATCTAGGTATTGCCATCTTTGGGTTTAGGGTAGAAAAGAGAAAACTTGTTATGTATGGAATTAATCTTTCTATTTTGATAAAGCCTGTGGATATTAATGGTAGAAGAAAGATTAAGCACGTTGTGGAAATTTGCATCCAAGCTAGCTTTTATCTCTTTGATAGATTCGTTTTGGTAGGAGAGCAGAAGAGATGTAGATTCAACTTTCTCATTCATGGGGTGCTCAAATATGGTTTTCATCTTTTCATAAGTATCTACGACATCCCCTTCAAGAAATCCTTCTTCAAATATAGGATCTAAGACATGCTTAAATGAAGAAGGTAGGGCAACGTAAAAGCTCTTCAAGTAAATTTCAATTTGGTATTGGGGCACATAGTTAGCCCGTATCCTTAAAAGTCTATCCCAAGCATCTTTCAAAGATTCATTGAGTAAATAACGAAAAATTCCAGAATCATCTTCATCAAAATTATTAAGACTCTTATTAACAACTCCGGCAAGTTTTTCCATAGCATTATTTATGAGTCTAGATAAAATAGAAGGATCGTCCAAAGTACTAAAACTCGGGAGAGAACCCCCAACTCTTTTTGGTTCCGACATGGCGAAGGAAAGGCGAGTAGAAAAGAAGGGGCGAATAAAACAGCAAGGGTGGAGTGGGGGAGAGGGAAACGAGAGGCAAATGGCAAATAATGTAATGCGAGAGATAAGAGTTTGTGATGGGTACTTGGTATGTTTACTTTTGCGCAGACTCCCCGACAACGGCGCCAGAAATTCTTCTTGCTACCCCTTGAGCACTGCGTTGGTTTTCCCTTGAAGAGGAAAGGGTGATGCAGTAAAGTAGCGTAAGTATTTCCCTCAGTTTTTGAGAACCAAGGTATCAATCCAGTAGGAGACCACGCTCAAGTCCCTCGCACCTACACAAACAAATAAAAACCTTGCAACCAAGACAATAAAGGGGTTGTCAATCCCTTCATGGTCACTTACGAAAGTGAGATCTGATAGAAATGATAAAATAATATTTTTGGTATTTTTATAATCAAGATGCAAAGTAAAATAAAAGGCAATAAAAATAGCTAAGTGTTGGAAGATTAATATGATGGAAAATAGACCCGGGGCCATAGATTTCACTAGTGGCTTCTCTCAAGAGCATAAGTATTACGGTGGGTGAACAAATTACTGTTGAGCAATTGATAGAATTGAGCATAGTTATGAGAATATCTAGGTATGATCATGTATATAGGCATCACGTCCATGACAAGTAGACCGATTCCTGCCTACATCTACTACTATTACTCCACACATCGACCGCTATCCAGCATGCATCTAGAGTATTAAGTTCATAAGAACGGAGTAACGCTTTAAGCAAGATGACATGATGTAGAGGGATAAACTCATGCAATATGATATAAACCCCATCTTGTTATCCTCCAAGGCAACAATATTATACGTGCCGTTTCCCTTTCTATCACTGGGATCGAGCACGCAAGATTGAACCCGAAGCTAAGCACTTCTCCCATTGCAAGAAAGATCAATCTAGTAGGCCAAACCAAACTAATAATTCGAAGAGACTTGCAAAGATAACCAATCATACATAAAAGAATTCAGAGAAGATTCAAATATTGTCCCGACAAACACACCGCAAAAGAAGATTACATCGAATAGATCTCCACGAGAATCAAGGAGAACTTTGTATTGAGATCCAAAGAGAGAGAATAAGCCATCTGGCTAATAACTATGGACCCGAAGGTCTGAGGTAAACTACTCACACATCATCGAAGAGGCTATGGTGTTGATGTAGAAGCCCTTCGTGATCAATGCCCCCTCCGGCGGAGCGCCGGAAAAGGCCCCAAGATGGGATCTCACGGGTACAGAAGGTTGCGGCTGTGGAAATAGGTTTTTGGCTCCGTATCTGATAGTTTACGGGCAGGTAGGTATATATAGGAGGAAGAAGTACGTCGGTGGAGCAACGTGGGCCCCGCAAGGGTGGAGGGCGCGCCCTGGGGGGTAGGCGCCCCCCTGCCTCGTGCTCTCTTGTTTGATTTCTTGACCTGGACTCCAAGTCCTCTGGATCACATTTGTTCCGAAAATCACGTTCCCGGAGGTTTCATTCCGTTTGGACTACGTTTGATATTCTTTTTCTACGAAACATTGAAATAGGCAGAAAACAGCAATTCAGGCTGGGCCTCCGGTAAATAGGTTAGTCCCAAAAATAATATAAAAGTGTATAATAAAGCCTGTTAAACATCCAAAACATAATATAATATAGCATGGAATAATAAAAAATTATAGATACGTTGGAGACGTATCAAGCATCCCCAAGCTTAATTCCTGCTCGTCCTCGAGTAGGTAAATGATAAAAACATAATTTTTTATGTGGAATGCTACTTAGCATAATTTTCAATGCAATTCTCTTAATTGTGGTATGAATATTCAGATCTGAAAGATTCGAGATAAAAGTTTAATATTGACATAAAAATAATAATACTTCAAGCATACTAACTAAGCAATTATGTCTTCTCAAAATAACATGGCCAAAGAAAGTTATCCCTACAAAATCATAGTGTGGCTATGCTCTATCTTCACCACACAAAGTATTTAAATCATGCACAACCCCGATGACAAGCCGAGCAATTGTTTCATACTTTTGGTGTTCTCAAACTTTTTCAATCTTCACGCAATACATGAGCGTGAGCCATGGACATAGCACTATATGTGGAATAGAATGGTGGTTTTGGAGAAGACAAAAAAGGAGAAGATAGTCTCACATCAACTAGGCATATCAATGGGCTATGGAGATGCCCATCAATAGATATCAATGTGAGTGAGTAGGGATTGCCATGCAACGGATGCACTAGAGATATAAGTATATGAAAGTTCAACAAAAGAAACTAAGCGGGTGTGCATCCAACTCGCTTGCTCACGAAGACCTAGGGCATTTTGAGAAAGCCCATCATTGGAATATACAAGCCAAGTTCTATAATGAAAAATTCCGACTAGTATATGAAAGTGATATCATAGGAGATTCTCTATCATGAAGATCATGGTGCTACTTTGAAGCACAAGTGTGGTAAAATGATAGTAGCATTGTCCCTTCTCTCTTTTTCTCCCACTTTTTTATTTGTATGGGACTTTTCTATTTTTTATGGCCTCTTTTTTTCTTTCTTTTTTTATTTTTCGCCGGAGTCTCATCCCGACTTGTGGGGGGAATCATAGTCTCCATCATCCTTTCCTCACTTGGGACAATGCTCTAATAATTATGATCATCACACTTTTATTTTCTTACAACTCAAGAATTACAACTCAATACTTAGCACAAAATATGACTCTATGTGAATGCTTCCGGCGGTGTACCGGGATATGCAATGAATCAAGAGTGACATGAATGAAAGAATTATGAATGGTGGCTTTGCCACAAATACGATGTCAACTACATGATCATGCGAAGCAATATGACAATGATGGAGTGTGTCATAGTAAATGGAACGGTGGTAAGTTGCATGGCAATATTTCTCGGAATGGCTATGGAAATGCCATGATAGGTAGGTATGGTGGCTGTTTTGAGGAAGGTATATGGTGGGTTTATGATACCGGCGAAAAGTGCGCGGTATTAGAGAGGCTAGCAATGGTGGAAGGAAGAGAGTGCGTATAATCCATGGACTCAACATTAGTCATAAAGAACTCATATACTTATTGCAAAAATCTACAAGTTATCAAAGCAAAGTATTACGCACATGCTCCTAGGGGGATAGATTGGTAGGAAAAGAACATCGCTCGTCCCCGACCGCCAGTCATAAGGAAGACAATCAATAAATAAATCATGCTCCAACTTCATCACATAACGGTTCACCATACGTGCATGCTACGGGAATCACAAACTTTAACACAAGTATTTCTCAAATTCAAAATTACTCAACTAGCATGACTCTAATATCATCATCTTCATATCTCAAAACAATTATCAAGCATCGAACTTCTCATAGTATTCAACACACTCATAAGATTTTTTTACTAATCTTGAATGCCTATCATAATTAAAGCAAATTATCATGCTGTTTTGTAGCACTCTCAAAATAATCTAAGTGAAGCATGAGAGAACAATAGTTTCTATAAAACAAATCCACCACCGTGCTCTAAAAGATATAAGTGAAGCACTAGAGCAAAAACTATATAGCACAAAAGATATAAGTGAAGCAGATAGATTATTCTAATAAATTCTGAATCATGTGTGTCTCTCTCAAAAGGTGTGTACAGCAAGGATGATTGTGGTAAACTAAAAAGCAAAGACTCAAATTATACAAGACCCTCCAAGCAAAACACTTATCATGTGGTGAATAAAAATATAGCTCCAAGTAAATTTACCGATGGATGAGGACGAAAGAGGGGATGCCTTCCGAGGCATCCCCAAGCTTTGGCTTTTTGGTGTCCTTAGATTACCTTGGGGTGCCACAGGCATCCCCAATCTTAGGCTCTTGCCACTCCTTGTTCAATACTCCATCAAATCTTTTACCCAAAACTTGAAAACTTCACAACACAAAACTTAACAGAAAATCTCGTGAGCTCCATTAGCGAAAGAAAACAAAACACCACTTCAAGTTACTGTATTGAACTCATTATTTATTTATATTGGTGTTAAACCTACTGTAGTACATCTTATCTATGGTTTATAAACTATTTTACTAGCCATAGATTCATCAAAATAAGCAAACAGCACACGAAAAACAGAATCTGTAAAAAAACAGAACGGTCTGTAGTAATCTGTAACTAACGCAAACTTATGGAACTCCAAATATTCTACGAAAATAGGAAGACCTAGAAAAGTTGTTTATTGATCTAATGCAATTGGAATCAGTACTTTATCACGTTCTGGTGATTTTTAATAATTGTTTTCGTGAACAGAAAGTTTCTGGAATTTTCAGCAAGATCAAATAACTATCATCCAAGAAGATCCTATAGGCTTAACTTGGCACAAACACTAATTAAAACATAAAAAATCTAACCAAAGGCTAGATCAAATATCTATTCCTAAACAGAAGCAAAAAGCAAAAAAACTAAAATAAAAATTGGGCTGCCTCCCAACAAGCGCTACCTTTTAACGCCCCTAGCTAGGCATAAAAACACGGATAGATCTAGGTATTGCCATCTTCGGTTTTAGGGTAGAAAAGAGCAAACTTGTTATCTATGGAATTAATCTTTCTATTTTGATAAAGCACGTGGATATTAATGGTAGAAGAAAGATTAAGGACGTTGCGGAAATTTGCATCCAAGCTAGCTTTTATCTCTTTGATAGATTCGTTTTGGTAGGAGAGCAGAAGAGATGTAGATTCAACTTTCTCATTCATGGGGTGCTCAAATATGGTTTTCATCTTTTCATAAGTATCTACAGCATCCCCTTCAAGAAATCCTTCTTCAAATATAGGATCTAAGACATGCTTAAACGAAGAAGGTAGGTCAACGTAAAAGCTCTTCAAGTAAATTTCAATTTGGTATTCCGGCACATATTTAGCCCATATCCTTAAAAGTCTATCCCAAGCATCTTTCAAAGATTCATTGAGTAAATAACGAAAAATTCCGGAATCATCTTCATCAAAATTATTAAGACTCTTATTGACAACTCCGGCAAGTTTTTCCATAGCATTATTTATGAGTCTAGATAAAATAGAAGGATCGTCCAAAGTACTAAAACTCGGGAGAGAACCCCCAACTCTTTTTGGTTCCGACATGGCGAAGGAAAGGCGAGCAGAAAAGAAGGGGCGAATAAAACGGCAAGGGTGAAGTGGGGGAGAGGGAAACGAGAGGCAAATAGCGAATAATGTAATGCGGCAGATAAGAGTTTGTGATGGGTACTTGGTATGTTTACTTTTGCATAGACTCCCCGGCAATGGCGACAGAAAACCTTCTAGCTACCCCTTGAGCACTGCGTTGGTTTTCCCTTGAAGAGGAAAGGGTGATGCAGTAAAGTAGCGTAAGTATTTCCCTCAGTTTTTGAGAACCAAGGTATCAATCCAGTAGGAGACCACACTCAAGTCCCTCGCACCTACACAAACAAATAAAAACCTCGCAACCAACACAATAAAGGGGTTTTCAATCCCTTCAAGGTCAGTTACGAAAGTGAGATCTGATAGAAATGATAAGATAATATTTTTGGTATTTTTATAATCAAGATGCAAAGTAAAATAAAAGGCAATAAAAATAGCTAAGTGTTGGAAGATTAATATGATGGAAAATAGACCCGGGGGCCATTGGTTTCACTAGTGGCTTCTCTCAAGAGCATAAGTATTACGGTGGGTGAACAAATTACTGTTGAGCAATTGATAGAATTGAGCATAGTTATGAGAATATCTAGGTATGATCATGTATATAGGCATCACGTCCGTGACAAGTAGACCGACTCCTGCCTGCATCTACTACTATTACTCCACACATCGACCGCTATCCAGCATGCATCTAGAGTATTAAGTTCATAAGAACGGAGTAACGCTTTAAGCAAGATGACATGATGTAGAGGGATAAACTCATGCAATATGATATACACCCCATCTTGTTATCCTCCAAGGCAACAATATTATACGTGTCGTTTCCCTTTCTGTCACTAGGATCGAGCACGCAAGATTGAACCCGAAGCTAAGCACTTCTCCCATTGCAAGAAAGATCAATCTAGTAGGCCAAACCAAACTAATAATTCGAAGAGACTTGCAAAGATAACCAATCATACATAAAAGAATTCAGAGAAGATTCAAATATTGTCCCGACAAACACACCGCAAAAGAAGATTACATCGAATAGATCTCCACGAGAATCATGGAGAACTTTGTATTGAGATCCAAAGAGAGAGAAGAAGCCATCTAGCTAATAACTATGGACCCGAAGGTCTGAGGTAAACTACTCACACATCATCGAAGAGGCTATGGTGTTGATGTAGAAGCCCTCCGTGATCAATGCCCCCTCCGGCGGAGCGCCGGAAAAGGCCCCAAGATGGGATCTCACGGGTACAGAAGGTTGCGGCTGTGGAAATAGGTTTTTGGCTCCGTATCTGATAGTTTACGGGTACGTAGGTATATATAGGAGGAAGAAGTACGTCGGTGGAGCAACGTGGGCCCCGCAAGGGTGGAGGGCGCGCCCTGGGGTGTAGGCGCCCCCTGCCTCATGCTCTCCTGTTTGATTTCTTGACCTGGACTCCAAGTCCTCTGGATCACATTTGTTCCGAAAATTACGTTCCCGGAGGTTTCATTCCGTTTGGACTACGTTTGATATTCTTTTTCTACGAAACATTGAAATAGGCAGAAAACAGCAATTCAGGTTGGGCCTCTGGTTAATAGGTTAGTCCCAAAAATAATATAAAAGTGTATAATAAAGCCTGTTAAACATCCAAAACATAATATAATATAGCATGGAAGAATAAAAAATTATAGATACGTTGGAGACGTATCAAGCATCCCCAAGCTTAATTCCTGCTCGTCCTCGAGTAGGTAAATGATAAAAACATAATTTTTGATGTGGAATGCTACTTAGCATAATTTTCAATGCAATTCTCTTAATTGTGGTATGAATATTCAGATCTGAAAGATTCGAGATAAAAGTTTAATATTGACATAAAAATAATAATACTTCAAGCATACTAACTAAGCACTTATGTCTTCTCAAAATGACATGGCCAAAGAAAGTTATCCCTACAAAATCATATAGTGTGGCTATGCTCTATCTTCACCACACAAAGTATTTAAATCATGCACAACCCCGATGACAAGCCGAGCAATTGTTTCATACTTTTGGTGTTCTCAAACTTTTTCAATCTTCACGCAATACATGAGCGTGAGCCATGGACATATCACTATATGTGGAATAGAATGGTGGTTGTGGAGAAGAGAAAAAAGGAGAAGATAGTCTCACATCAACTAGGCGTATCAATGGGCTATGGAGATGCCCATCAATAGATATCAATGTGAGTGAGTAGGGATTGCCATGCAACGGACGCACTAGAGATACAATTATATGAAAGTTCAACAAAAGAAACTAAGCGGGTGTGCATCCAACTCGCTTGCTCACAAGACCTAGGGAATTTTGAGAAAGCCCATCATTGGAATATACAAGTCAAGTTCTATAATGAAAAATTCCCACTAGTATATGAAAGTGATATCATAGGAGATTCTCTATCATGAAGATCATGGTGCTACTTTGAAGCACAAGTGTGGTAAAATGATAGTAGCATTGTCCCTTCTCTCTTTTTCTCTCATTTTTTATTTGTTGGGGCCTTTTCTCTTTTTATGGCCTCTTTTTTTCTTTCTTTTTTATTTTTCGCCAGAGTCTCATCCCGACTTGTGGGGGAATCATAGTCTCCATCATCCTTTCCTCACTTGGGACAATGCTCTAATAATGATGATCATCACACTTTTATTTTCTTACAACTCAAGAATTACAACTCAATACTTATCACAAAATATGACTCTATGTGAATGCTTCCGGCGGTGTACCGGGATATGCAATGAATCAAGAGTGACATGTATGAAAGAACTATGAACGGTGGCTGTGCCACAAATACGATGTCAACTACATGATCATGCGAAGCAATAAGACAATGATGTAGTGTGTCATAGTAAACGGAACGGTGGTAAGTTGCATGGCAATATATCTCGGAATGGCTATGGAAATGCCATGATAGGTAGGTATGGTGGCTGTTTTGAGGAATGTATATGGTGGGTTTATGATACCGGCGAAAAGTGCGCGGTATTAGAGAGGCTAGCAATGGTGGAAGGAAGAGAGTGCGTATAATCCATGGACTCAACATTAGTCATAAAGAACTCATATACTTATTGAAAAAATCTACAAGTTATCAAAGCAAAGTATTACGCGCATGCTCCTAGGGGGATAGATTGGTAGGAAAATACCATCGCTCGTCCCCGACCGCCACTCATAAGGAAGACAATCAATAAATAAATCATGGTCCAACTTCATCACATAACGGTTCACCATACGTGCATGCTACGGGAATCACAAACTTTAACACAAGTATTTCTAAAATTCAAAATTACTCAACTAGCATGACTCTAATATCACCATCTTCATATCTCAAAACAATTATCAAGCATCGAACTTCTCATAGTATTCAACACACTCATAAGATTTTTTTTACTAATCTTGAATGCCTATCATAATTAAAGCAAATTATCATGCTGTTTTGTAGGACTCTCAAAATAATCTAAGTGAAGCATGAGAGAACAATAGTTTCTATAAAACAAATCCACCACCGTGCTCTAAAAGATATAAGTGAAGCACTAGAGCAAAAACTATATAGCACAAAAGATATAAGTGAAGCAGATAGAGTATTCTAATAAATTCCGAATCATGTGTGTCTCTCTCAAAAGGTGTGTACAGCAAGGATGATTGTGGTAAACTAAAAAGCAAAGACTCAAATTATACAAGACCCTCCAAGCGAAACACTTATCATGTGGTGAATAAAAATATAGCTCCAAGTAAATTTACCGATGGATGAGGACGAAAGAGGGGATGCCTTCCGAGGCATCCCCAAGCTTTGGCTTTTTGGTGTCCTTAGATTACCTTGGGGTGCCACAGGCATCCCCAATCTTAGGCTCTTGCCACTCCTTGTTCCATACTCCATCAAATCTTTTACCCAAAACTTGAAAACTTCACAACACAAAACTTAACAGAAAATCTCGTGAGCTCCGTTAGCGAAAGAAAAGAAAACACCACTTCAAGTTACTGTATTAAACTCATTATTTATTTATATTGGTGTTAAACCTACTGTAGTCCAACTTATCTATGGTTTATAAACTATTTTACTAGCCATAGATTCATCAAAATAAGCAAACAATACACGAAAAACAGAATCTGTAAAAAAACAGAACGGTCTGCAGTAGTCTGTAACTAACGCAAACTTCTGGAACTCCAAATATTCTACCAAAATAGGAAGACCTAGAAAATTTGTTTATTGATCGACTGCAATTGGAATCAGTACTTTATCACGTTCTGGTGATTTTTAATAATTGTTTTCGTGAACAAAAAGTTTCTGGAATTTTCAGCAAGATCAAATAACTATCATCCAAGAAGATCCTATAGGTTTAACTTGGCACAAACACTAATTAAAACATAAAAAATCTAACGAAAGGCTAGATCAAATATCTATTCCTAAACAGAAGCAAAAAGCAAAAAAAAACTAAAATAAAAATTGGGTTGCCTCCCAACAAGCGCTATCGTTTAACGCTCCTAGCTAGGCATAAAAACACGGATAGATCTAGGTATTGCCATCTTTGGGTTTAGGGTAGAAAAGAGAAAACTTGTTATGTATGGAATTAATCTTTCTATTTTGATAAAGCACGCGGATATTAATGGTAGAAGAAAGATTAAGCACGTTGCGGAAATTTGCATCCAAGCTAGCTTTTATCTCTTTGATAGATTCGTTTTGGTAGGAGAGCAGAAGAGATGTAGATTCAACTTTCTCATTCATGGGGTGCTCAAATATGGTTTTCATCTTTTCATAAGTATCTACGACATCCCCTTCAAGAAATCCTTCTTCAAATATAGGATCTAAGACATGCTTAAACGAAGAAGGTAGGGCAACGTAAAAGCTCTTCAAGTAAATTTCAATTTGGTATTGGGGCACATAGTTAGCCCGTATCCTTAAAAGTCTATCCCAAGCATCTTTCTAAGATTCATTGAGTAAATAACAAAAAATTCCAGAATCATCTTCATCAAAATTATTAAGACTCTTATTAACAACTCTGGCAAGTTTCTCCATAGCATTATTTATGAGTCTAGATAAAATAGAAGGATTGTCCAAAGTACTAAAACTCGGGAGAGAACCCCCAACTCTTTTTGGTTCCGACATGGCGCAGGAAAGGCGAGCAGAAAAGAAGGGGCGAATAAAACAGCAACGGTGGAGTGGGGGAGAGGGAAACGAGAGGCAAATGGCAAATAATGTAATGCGAGAGATAAGAGTTTGTGATGGGTACTTGGTATGTTTACTTTTGCGCAGACTCTCCGACAACGGCGCCAGAAATTCTTCTTGCTACCCCTTGAGCACTGCGTTGGTTTTCCCTTGAAGAGGAAAGGGTGATGCAGTAAAGTAGCATAAGTATTTCCCTCAGTTTTTGAGAACCAAGGTATCAATCCAGTAGGAGACCACGCTCAAGTCCCTCGCAGCTACACAAACAAATAAAAACCTCGCAACCAACACAATAAAGGGGTTGTCAATCCCTTCATGGTCACTTACGAAAGTGAGATCTGATAGAAATGATAAAATAATATTTTTGGTATTTTTATAATCAAGATGCAAAGTAAAATAAAAGGCAATAAAAATAGCTAAGTGTTGGAAGATTAATATGATGGAAAATAGACCCGGGGCCATAGATTTCACTAGTGGCTTCTCTCAAGAGCATAAGTATTACGGTGGGTGAACAAATTTCTGTTGAGCAATTGATAGAATTGAGCATAGTTATGAGAATATCTAGGTAGGATCATGTATATAGGCATCATGTCCGTGACAAGTAGACCAATTCCTGCCTACATCTACTACTATTACTCCACACATCGACCGCTATCCAGCATGCATCTAGAGTATTAAGTTCATAAGAACGGGGTAACGCTTTAAGCAAGATGACATGATGTAGAGGGATAAACTCATGCAATATGATATAAACCCCATCTTGTTATCCTCTAAGGCAACAATATTATACGTGTCGTTTCCCTTTCTGTCACTGGGATCGAGCACGCAAGATTGAACCCGAAGCTAAGCACTTCTCCCATTGCAAGAAAGATCAATCTAGTAGGCCAAACCAAACTAATAATTCGAAGAAACTTGCAAAGATAACCAATCATACATAAAAGAATTCAGAGAAGATTCAAATATTGTCCCGACAAACACACCGCAAAAGAAGATTACATCGAATAGATCTCCACGAGAATCATGGAGAACTTTGTATTGAGATCCAAAGAGAGAGAAGAAGCCATCTAGCTAATAACTATGGACCCGAAGGTCTGAGGTAAACTACTCACACATCATCGAAGAGGCTATGGTGTTGATGTAGAAGCCCTCCGTGATCAATGCCCCCTCCGGCGGAGCGCCGGAAAAGGCCCCAAGATGGGATCTCACGGGTACAGAAGGTTGCGGCTGTGGAAATAGGTTTTTGGCTCCGTATCTGATAGTTTACGGGTAAGTAGGTATATATAGGAGGAAGAAGTACGTCGGTGGAGCAACGTGGGCCCCGCAAGGGTGGAGGGCGCGCCCTGGGGGGTAGGCGCCCCCCTGCCTCGTGCTCTCCTATTTGATTTCTTGACCTGGACTCCAAGTCCTCTGGATCACATTTGTTCCGAAAATCACGTTCCCGGAGGTTTCATTCTGTTTGGACTACGTTTGATATTCTTTTTCTACGAAACATTGAAATAGGCAGAAAACAGCAATTCAGGCTGGGCCTCCGGTTAATAGGTTAGTCCCAAAAATAATATAAAAGTGTATAATAAAGCCTGTTAAACATCCAAAACATAATATAATATAACATGGAATAATAAAAAATTATAGGTACGTTGGAGACGTATCAAGCATCCCCAAGCTTAATTCCTGCTCGTCCTCGAGTAGATAAATGATAAAAACATAATTTTTGATGTGGAATGCTACTTAGCATAATTTTCAATGCAATTCTCTTAATTGTGGTATGAATATTCAGATCTGAAAGATTCGAGATAAAAGTTTAATATTGACATAAAAATAATAATACTTCAAGCATACCAACTAAGCAATTATGTCTTCTCAAAATAACATGGCCAAAGAAAGTTATCCCTACAAAATCATATAGTGTGGCTATGCTCCATCTTCACCACACAACGTATTTAAATCATGCACAACCCTGATGACAAGCCAAGCAATTGTTTCATACTTTTGGCGTTCTCAAACTTTTTCAATCTTCACGCAATACATGAGCGTGAGCCATGGACATAACACTATATGTGGAATAGAATGGTGGTTGTGGAGAAGACAAAAAAGGAGAAGATAGTCTCACATCAACTAGGCGTATCAACGGCTATGGAGATGCCCATCAATAGATATCAATGTGAGTGAGTAGGGATTGCCATGCAACGGATGCACTAGAGATATAAGTATATGAAAGTTCAACAAAAGAAACTAAGCGGGTGTGCATCCAACTCGCTTGCTCACGAAGACCTAGGGCATTTTGAGAAAGCCCATCATTGGAATGTACAAGCCATGTTCTATAATGAAAAATTCCGACTAGTATATGAAAGTGATATCATAGGAGATTCTCTATCATGAAGATCATGGTGCTACTTTGAAGCACAAGTGTGGTAAAATGATAGTAGCATTGTCCCCTCTCTCTTTTTCTCCCATTTTTTTATTTGTATGGGACTTTTCTATTTTTTATGGCCTCTTTTTTTCTTTCTTTTTTTATTTTTTGCCGGAGTCTCATCCCGACTTGTGGGGGAATCATAGTCTCCATCATCCTTTCCTCACTTGGGACAATGCTCTAATAATGATGATCATCACACTTCTATTTTCTTACAACTCAAGAATTACAACTCAATACTTAGAACAAAATATGACTCTATGTGAATGCTTCCGGCGGTGTACTGGGATATGCAATGAATCAAGAGTGAGATGAATGAAAGAATTATGAACGGTGGCTTTGCCACAAATACGATGTCTACTACATGATCATGCGAAGCAATGTGACAATGATGGAGTGTGTCATAGTAAACGGAACGGTGGTAAGTTGCATGGCAATATATCTCGGAATGGCTATGGAAATGCCATGATAGGTAGGTATGGTGGCTGTTTTGAGGAAGGTATATGGTGGGTTTATGATACCGGCGAAAAGTGCGCGGTATTAGAGAGGCTAGCAATGGTGCAAGGAAGAGAGTGCGTATAATCCATGGACTCAACATTAGTCATAAAGAACTCATATACTTATTGCAAAAATCTACAAGTTATCAAAGCAAAGTATTACTCGCATGCTCCTAGGGGGATAGATTGGTAGGAAAAGACCATCGCTCGTCCCCGACCGCCACTCATAAGGAAGACAATCAATAAATAAATCATGCTCCAACTTCATCACATAACGGTTCACCATACGTGCATGCTACGGGAATCACAAACTTTAACACAAGTATTTCTCAAATTCAAAATTACTCAACTAGCATGACTCTAATATCACCATCTTCATATCTCAAAACAATTATCAAGCATCGAACTTCTCATAGTATTCAACACACTCATAAGATTTTTTTTACTAATCTTGAATGCCTATCATAATTAAAGCAAATTATCATGATGTTTTGTAGGACTCTCAAAATAATCTAAGTGAAGCATGAGAGAACAATAGTTTCTATAAAACAAATCCACCACCGTGCTCTAAAAGATATAAGTGAAGCACTAGAGCAAAAACTATATAGCACAAAATATATAAGTGAAGCAGATAGAGTATTCTAATAAATTCCGAATCATGTGTGTCTCTCTCAAAAGGTGTGTACAACAAGGATGATTGTGGTAAACTAAAAAGCAAAGACTCAAATTATACAAGACCGTCCAAGCAAAACACTTATCATGTGGTGAATAAAAATATAGCTCCAAGTAAATTTACCGATGGATGAGTACGAAAGAGGGGATGCCTTCCGGGGCATCCCCAATCTTTGGGTTTTTGGTGTCCTTAGATTACCTTGGGGTGCCACAGGCATCCCCAATCTTAGGCTCTTGCCACGCCTTGTTCCATACTCCATCAAATCTTTTACCCAAAACTTGAAAACTTCACAACACAAAACTTAACAGAAAATCTCTTGAGCTCCATTAGCGAAAGAAAACAAAACACCACTTCAAGTTACTGTATTGAACTCACTATTTCTTTATATTGGATCACGTTTGTTCCAAAAATCACATTCCCGAAGGTTTCATTCCGTTTGGACTCCGTTTGATATTCTTTTTCTGCGAAACACTTAAATAGGCAAAAAACAGCAATTCGGGCTGGGCCTCCGGTTAATAGGTTACTCCCAAAAATAATATAAAAGTGTATAATGAAGCCCGTTAAACATCCAAAACATAATATAATATAGCATGGAATAATAAAAAATTATAGATACGTTGGAGACGTATCAAGCATCCCCAAGCCTAATTCCTGCTCGTCCTCGAGTAGGTAAATGATAAAAACATAATTTTTGATGTGGAATGCTACTTAGCATTATTTTCAATGCAATTCTCTTAATTGTGGTATGAATATTCAGATCTGAAAGATTCGAGATAAAAGTTTAATATTGACATAAAAATAATAATACTTCAAGCATAATAACTAAGAAATTATGTCTTCTCAAAATAACATGGCCAAAGAAAGTTATCCCTACAAAATCATATAGTGTGGCTATGATCTATCTTCACCACACAAAGTATTTAAATCATGCACAACCCCGATGACAAGCCAAGCAATTGTTTCATACTTTTGGTGTTCTCAAACTTTTTCAATCTTCACGCAATACATGAGCATGAGCCATGGACATAGCACTATATGTGGAATAGAATGGTGGTTGTGGAGAAGACAAAAAAGGATAATATAGTCTCACATCAACTAGGCGTATCAACGGGCTATGGAGATGCCCATCTATAGATATCAATGTGAGTGAGTAGGGATTGCCATGCAACAGATGCACTAGAGATATAAGTATATGAAAGTTCAACAAAAGAAACTAAGCGGGTGTGCATCCAACTCGCTTGCTCACGAAGACCTAGGGCATTTTGAGAAAGCCCATCATTGGAATATACAAGGCAAGTTCTATAATGAAAAATTCCCACTAGTATATGAAAGTGATATCATAGGAGATTCTCTATCATTAAGATCATGGTGCTACTTTGAAGCACAAGTGTGGTAAAATGATAGTAGCATTGTCCCTTCTCTCTTTTTCTCTCATTTTTTTATTTGTTTGGGCCTTTTCTCTTTTTATGGCCTCTTTTTTTCTTTCTTTTTTTATTTTTCACCGGAGTCTCATCCCGACTTGTGGGGGGAATCATAGTCTCCATCATCCTTTCCTCACTTGGGACAATGCTCTAATAATGATGATCATCACACTTTTATTTTCTTACAACTCAAGAATTACAACTCAATACTTGGCACAAAATAAGAGTTTGTGATGGGTACTTGGTATGTTTACTTTTGCGTAGACTCCCCGGCAACGGCGCCAGAAATCCTTCTAGCTACCCCTTAAGCACTGCGTTGGTTTTCCCTTGAAGAGGAAAGTGTGATGCAGTAAAGTAGCGTAAGTATTTCCCTCAGTTTTTGAGAACCAAGGTATCAATCCAGTAGGAGACCACGCTCAAGTCCCTCGCACCTACACAAACAAATAAGAACCTCGCAACCAACGCAATAAAGGGGTTGTCAATCCCTTCACGGTCACTTACGAAAGTGAGATCTGATAGACATGATAAGATAATATTTTTGGTATTTTTATAATAAAGATTCAATGTAAAATAAAAGGCAATAAAAATAGCTATGTTGGAAGATTAATATGATGGAAAATAGACCCGGGGGCCATAGGTTTCACTTGTGGCTTCTCTCAAGAGCATAAGTATTACGGTGGGTGAACAAATTACTGTTGAGCAATTGATAGAATTGAGCATAGTTATGAGAATATCTAGGTATGATCATGTATATAGGCATCACGTCCGTGACAAGTAGACCGACTCCTGCCTGCATCTACTACTATTACTCCACACATCGACCGCTATCCAGCATGCATCTAGAGTATTAAATTCATAAGAACGGAGTAATGATTTAAGCAAGACGGGATGATGTAGAGGGATAAACTCATGCAATATGATATAAACCCCATCTTGTTATCCTCTATGGCAGCAATACTATACGTGCCGTTTCCCTTTCTCTTACTGGGATCGTGCACCGCAAGATTGAACCCAAAGCTAAGCACTTCTCCCATTGCAAGAAATATCAATCTAATAGGCCAAACCAAACTGATAATTCAAGGAGACTTGCAAAGATAACCAATCATACATAAAAGAATTCAGAGAAGATTCAAATATTGTTCATAGATAAACTTGATCATAAACCCACAATTCATCGGTCCCTACAAACACACCGTAAAAGAAGATTACATCGAATAGATCTCCACGAGAATTATGGAGAACTTTGTATTGAGATCCAAAGAGAGATAAGAAGACATCTAGCTAATAACTATGGACCCGAAGGTCTGAGGTAAACTACTCACACATCATCGGAGAGGCTATGGTGTTGATGTAGAAGCTCTTTGTGATCAATGCCCCCTCCGGCGGAGCGCCAGAAAAGGCCCCAAGATGGGATCTCACGGGTACACAAGGTTTGGCGGTGGAAATAGGTTCTTGGCTCTGTATCTGATAGTTTGGGGGTACGTAGGTATATATAGGAGGAAGAAGTACGTCAGTGGAGCAACATGGGCCCGACGAGGGTGGAGGGCACGCCCAGGGGGGGTAGGCGCGTCCCCTGCCTCGTGCTCTCCTGGTTGATTTCTTGGCGTGGGCTCCAAGTTCTCTGGATCACGTTTGTTCCGAAAATCACGTTCGCGAAGGTTTCATTCTGTTTGGACTCCATTTGATAATTCTTTTTCTGTGAAACACCGAAATAGGCAAAAAAAACAGCAATTCGGGTTGGGCCTCCGGTTAATAGGTTAGTCCCAAAAATAATATAGAAGTGTATAATAAAGCCCGTTAAACATCCAAAACAGAATATAATATAGCATGGAACAATAAAAAATTATAGATACGTTGGAGACGTATCATGGCTTCTCTCAAGATAGCATAATCTACGGTGGGTGAACAAATTACGATCCAGCAATTGATAGAAAAGTGCATAGTTATGAGAATATCTAGGCATGATCATATATAGGCATCACGTCCGTGTCAAGTAAACCCCTTCTTTTTATCGTCGATGGCAACAATACAATACGTGCCTTGCTTCCCCTGCTATCACTGGGAAAGGACACCGCAAGATTGAACCCAAAGCTAAGCACTTCTCCCATTGCAAGAAAGATCAATCTAGTAGGCCAAACCAAACTGATAATTCGAAGAACTTGCAAAGATATCAAATCATACATATAAGAATTCAGAGAACAACCAAATATTGTTCATAGATAATCTTGATCATAAACCCACAATTCATCGGATCTCGACAAACACACCACAAAAATAATTACATCGAATAGATCTCCAAGAGAATCGAGGAGAACCTTGTATTGAGATCCAAAGAGAGAGAAGAAGTCATCTAGCTAATAACTATAGACCCGAAGGTCTGTGGCAAACTACTCACACATCGTCAGAGAGGCTATGGTGTTGATGTAGAAGCCCTCCGTGATCGATCCCCCCTCCGGCGGAGCACCGTAAAAGGCCCCAAGATGGGATCTCACGGGTACAGAAGGTTGCGGCAGTGGAAATAGGGTTTCCTGGTGCTCTTGGATGTTTTCGGGGTATATGAGTATATATAGGCGAAAGAAGTAGGTCGGTGGAGCCACGAGGGGCCCATGAGGGTGGGGGCGCGCCTACCCCCCTGGGCGCGCCTCCCTACCTCGTGGCCGCCTCGTTGCTTCCTTGATGTCCACTGCAAGTCTCCTGGATCACGTTTGTTCCAAAAATAACTCTCCCGAAGGATTCATTCCGTTTGGATTCCGTTTGATATTCCTTTTCTACGAAACACTGAAATAGGCAAAAAACCCAGCAATTTGCACTGGGCCTTTGGTTAGTAGGTTAGTCTCAAAAATAATATAAAAGTGTATAATAAAGCCCATTAAACATCCAAAACAAATAATATAATAGCATGGAACAATAAAAAATTATAGATACGTTGGAGACATATCACTATGCTTATGTGAAAAAGCTTCAACCTGATAAGCCCAAACCCAAATCGGAGAAATGTGTCTTCATAGGATACCCAAAGGAAACTGTTGGGTACAACTTCTATCACAGATCCGAAGGCAAGACATTCGTTGCCAAGAATGGATCCTTTCTAGAGAAGGATTTTCTCTCGAAAAAAGTGAGTGGGAGGAAAGTAGAACTTGATGAGGTAATTGTACCTGCTCCCTTATTAGAAAGTAGTTCATCACAGAAATCGGTTCCTGTGACTTCTACACCAATTAGTGAGGAAGCTAATGATGATGATCATGTAACTTCAGATCAAGTTACTAATGAACCTCGTAGGTCAACTAGAGGAAGATCCGCACCAGAGTGGTACGGTAATCCTGTTCTAGAGGTCATGTTACTTGACCATGACGAACCTATGTACTATGATGAAGCGATGATGAGCCCAGATTCCGCGAAATGGCTTGAGGCCATGAAATCTAAGATGGGATCCATGTATGAGAACAAAGTGTGGACTTTGGTTGACTTGCCCGATGATCGGCCAACCATCGAGAATAAATGGATCTTCTAACAGAAGACTGCCGCTGACGGTAATGTTACTGTCTAAAGCTCAACTTGTTGCAAAAGGTTTTCGACAAGTTCAAGGAGTTGACTACGATAAGACCTTCTCACCCGTAGAGATGCTTAAGTACGTCCAAATCATGTTAGCAATTGCTGCATTTTATGATTATGAAATTTGGCAAATGGATGTAAAGACTGCATTCCTGAATGGATTTCTGGAAGAAGAGTTGTATATGATGCAACCTGAAGGTTTTATCGATCCAAAGGATGCTAACAAAGTGTGCAAGCTCCAACGATCCATTTATGGACTGGTGCAAGCATCTCGGAGTTGGAATAAACATTTTGATAGTGTGATCAAAGCATATGGTTTTATACAGACTTTTGGAGAAGCCTGTATTTACAAGAAAGTGAGTGGGAGCTCTGTAGCATTTCTAACATTATATGTGGATGGCATATTGTTGATTGGAAATGATATAGAATTTCTGGATAGCATAAAAGGATACTTGAATAAGAGTTTTTCAATGAAAGACTTCAGTAAAGCTTCAATGAAAGACCTGAGTAAAGCTGCTTATATATTAGGCATCAAGATCTGTAGAGATAGATCAAGACGCTTAATTGAACTTTCACAAAGCAAATACCTTGATAAAGTTTTGAAGAAGTTCAAAATGGATCAAACAAAGAAAGGGTTATTGCCTGTGTTACAAGGTGTGAAATTGAGTCAGACTCAATGCCCGACCACTGCAGAAGATAGAGAGAAAATGGAAGTCATTCCCTATGCTTCAGCCATAGGTTCTATCATGTATGCAATGCTGTGTACCAGAGCTGATGTGTGCCTTGCTATTAGTTTAGCAGGGATGTACCAAAGTAATCCAGGAGTGGATCACTGGACAGCAGTCAAGAACATCCTGAAATACCTGAAAAGGACTAAGGATATGTTTCTCGTTTATGGAGGTGACAAAGAGCTTGTCGTAAATGGTTACGTCGATGCAAGCTTTGACACTAATCCAGAAGACTCTAAGTCACGGACCAGATACGTATTTATATTGAACGATGGAGCTGTAAGTTGGTGCATTTCTAAGCAAAGCGTCGTGGCGGGATCTACGTGTGAAGCGGAGTACATAGCTACTTCAGAAGCAGCAAATGAAGGAGTTTGGATGAAGGAGTACATATCTAATCTAGGTGTCATACCTAGTGCATCGGGTCCCATAAAATTCTTTTGTGACAATACTGGTGCAATTGCCTTGGCAAAGGAATCCAGATTTCACAAGAGAAACAAGCACATCAAGAAACGCTTTAATTCCATCCGCGATCAAGTCAAGGAGGGAGACATAGAGATTTGCATGATACATACGGATCTGAATGTTACAGACCCATTTACTAAGCCTCTCTCACGAGCAAAACATGATCAGCACCAAGACTCCATGGGTGTTAGAATCATTATTGTGTAATCTAAATTATGGACTCTAGTGCAAGTGGGAGACTGAAGGAAATATGCCCTAGATGCAATAATAAGGTTGTTATTTATATTTCCTTATATCATGATAAATGTTTATTATTCATGCTAGAATTGTATTAACCGAAAACTTAGTACATGTGTGAATACATAGACAAACAGAGTGTCACTAGTATGCCTCTACTTGACTAGCTCGTTGAATCAAAGACGGTTAAGTTTCCTAGCCATAGACATGAATTGTCATTTGATTAACGTGATCACATCATTAGAGAATGATGTGATTGACTGACCCATTCGGTTAGCTTAGAACTTGATCGTTTAGTTTATTGCTATTGCTTTCTTCATGACTTACACATGTTCCTACGACTATGAGATTATGCAACCCCCGAATACCGGAGGAACACATAGTGTGCTATCAAACGTCACAACGTAACTGGGTGATTATAAAGATGCTCTATAGGTGTCTCCGATGGTGTTTGTTGAGTTGGCATAGATCGAGATTAGGATTTGTCACTCCGAGTATCGGAGAGGTATCTCTGGGCCCTCTCGGTAATGCACATCACTATAAGCCTTGCAAGCAATGTGACTAATGAGTTAGTTGCGGGATGATGCATTATAGAACGAGTAAAGAGACTTGCCGATAACGAGATTGTACTAGGTATTGAGATACCGACGATCGAATCTCGGGCAAGTAACATACCGATGACAAAGGGAACAACGTATGTTGTTATGCGGTTTGACCGATAAAGATCTTCGTAGAATATGTAGGAACCAATATGAGCACCCAGGTTCCGCTATTGGTTATTGACCGGAGATGAGTCTCATTCATGTCTACATAGTTCTCGAACCCGTAGGATCTGCACGCTTAACGTTCGATGACGATCGGTATTAGGTGTTTACGTGTTTTGATGTACCGAAGGTTGTTCGGTGTCCTTGATGTGATCACGGACATGACGAGGAGTCTCGAAATGGTCGAGACATAAAGATTGATATATTGGATGACTATGTGTGGACTTCGGAATGGTTCCGGGTGAGTCCGGGCAATTACCGGAGTACCGGGGGGTTACCGCAACCCCCTAGGGAGTATAATGGGCCATATGGCCCTTAGTGGAGAGAGAGAGGGGAGGCCAGGGCAGGCCGCGCGCCCCCTCCCCTTTTGTCCGAATTGGACTAGGGAAGGGGAGCGGTGCCCCCCTTTCCTTCTCCATCTCTCCTCCTTCCTTCCTCTCCTACTCCAACTAGGGAAGGGGGGAATCCTACTCCCGGTGGGAGTAGGACTCCCCTTGGGGCGCGGCATGAGAGGGCCGGCCCTCCCCCTCCTCAACTCCTTGATATACGGGGAGGGGGCACCCCATAGACACATAAGTTGACTGTTGTCTTAGCCATCTGCGGTGCCCCCTCCACAGATTCCACCTCGGTCATATCGTTGTAGTGCTTAGGCGAAGCCCTGCGTCGGTACCTTCATCATCACTGTCATCACGCCGTGGTGCTGACGAAGATCTCCCTCGACACTCAGCTGGATCGAGAGTTCGTGGGACGTCACCGAGCCGAACGTGTGCAGATCGTGGAGGTGCCGTACTTTCGATACTAGGATCGGTCGGATCGTGAAGACGTACGACTACATCAACCGCGTTGTCATAACGCTTCCACTTTCGGCCTACGAGGGTACGTAGACAACACTCTCCCCTCTCGTTGCTATGCATCACCTAGATGGATCTTGCGTGTGCGTAGGAAATCTTTGAAATTATTGCATTCCCCAACAGTTGAATGGGCAACAGTGAATCCTTTTTCATAGCCAATAGCGCTACCCAAGCCACCGAGGAAGAAACCCGGGATCCAACCGAACCAATAATAGAACCGTACATGAAGATTCGACGATGATTCTGGGGAAAGAAGTGGGGGAAGGAGAGGGTGAAGCGACAAGGTGCGGCTGCCAAGTTGACAGAGAAGTTTGAGGACATCTTTTTGAAGGAGAAGGAGGCATACGTCAACGGTCTGACATCAAGGAGAAAAAAAGACGAAGAGGTTCAAAATGTTGATGGAGGCGATCGAGAACAAGTTAGCGCTATAGGAGAAGAGGGTCGTGATCAAAGAGAAGAAGGCCATGCTCGAGGAGAAGAAGGCGATGCTCGAAGAAAAGAAGGTGAAGATCATAGCCGATGCGGAGGACGCCAAGATGTTTTTTTGACTAACTACTGCAAGGCACAGCCTCACAGTCTTTTATTCCAAATGGAGCAGTAGTCCAGTACAAGTTAACTATATATAGAAAGAAACAAAAGAGAGCCAAGGGAGGCAAACTTACCTAAACCTACCTATACAAAGGAGAACTCAAGGTAACCCTTCCAACCAGGCTAGGAGGAGGGGTCTAACATGAGCCTTAACTCTATGAGAAAGCAAAGTTAGGTCATGTACAAATTTACAACGCCAAGCACTAAACGTAGGTCGTTCCCCTCTGAAAGTCCTTCCATTCCGAAGAATCCAAATGTTCCAAGCTGCTGTGAACACCACCTCAAAGAAAAAGCATTTAGCAAATCTTTGTCTGGCCAAAGAAATGCATTGATGGACATTAGAACCACCAGACCAGTCAATCTGCAAATAAGTCCAGATCCTCATACTGAAGTTACAGGAAAAAAATAGGTGTTGACGATCCTCATAAATATGCTGGTGGCACAACACACAAAGATTATCAGCATCCCCAGCCCGCCAGTGCCTCCTCACCAGCAGGTCCTTGGTGTTGAGTCTGTCAAAGAATAGGAGCCAAGCAAAAACCTTGATTTTCAGCGTACATCGACTACTCCATAACCATTTGCAAGGCTGAATGGTGACCATATGAGAGTGCATGATGGTGTAGTAGATCTTTGAAGTGTAAGCTCCCGTGGGTCCTACCCAAGACCAAACATCATTAGCCAACGGGTCCCTATCCAAATTGTTCACCCAGACAGTGAGCGAATCAAGTTCAGTAGCAGCCTGCTGGGAAATAGGCAACTGAAAGAAAGAGGCCCTATCGTGACTGTCAATGAAATCTGCCACAGAAATCTTATCATCCAAAGCATAAGAGAACAACCGAGGAAATCTATGTCTCAAAGGCATGGTTGAACCACCCAAATTCCAAGCATCAGACTAGAACAAAACCGAGTCCCCTTTGTTAACTGAAACAGAGGCAACAACTCTGTAATTATCAGTTAACTTAAAAATATCCTTCCACCAAAAGGAGCCACAAAGAATAGTGGCATGAGGGACAACTCCATCATAGTATGAATCCCACAACAAGGATACCCATGGTATATCCGCTTTATTGTAGAATTTATGTAAGTGTTTAATGAGGAGCCCTTGGTTCTGAAGCTGCAAGTTGATGACCCCCAATCCTCCTTTTTCCTTGGGTCTACAAACCATATCCCACGCTACAAGGGATTGCCTAGGTGTATCAGAGTTTCCTCTCCAAAGACATTGGCGCATAATCCACTCTAATTGCTTGATGATGCCAGGTGGAATGGATAGGGAGCAGAGGAAGTATATAGGCATGGACGAAAGAACCGATCTCAGCAACTGGAGTCTGCAACCTTGGTTCAACATAGCTGAACTTGCAGTCAAACGCCTCTCAAGTGAATCCACCAAAGGCATTAGATCAAGGATCGTGGGCTTGGTCGTTTCCAAGGGGAGGCCAAGATAGGTGAATGGCAGTGATCCTAGAGTACATTAAAAGACCTGAGAAAGCCGAAGAGCCTCAGCTTCAGGGACATTAATAGGTACCATCATGGATTTAGCAAAGTTTACTCTGAGACTAGTCGATTCAGCAAAAACCTGCAACATAGCTCTGAGGGCTACGAGCTGGGCTTCATCCGCAGGGAGTAGCATGATAGTATCATCAGCATACTGGATTATTGGAAAATCCTTGTCATTGCAATCAATCGGCAGAGAGAGAGTACCATCCAGCAACATCTTGTTAACAACCGACTGCAACAGGTCTGCTGCCAAAACAAAAAGCAATGGAGAAAAAGGGTCCCCTTGCCTAACCCCACGCTTACACTTAAAGTGATTGTCGGGGATGCCATTAAGAAGTACCTGAGAGTCACCAGAGGACAAATTTCCTTGACCCAACCAATCCATTTGGGGGGAAAACCTTTTGCCATAAGCAGAGCCAGAATGGCCTCATGCTCAACAGTATCAAAAGCCTTAGCAAATCCAACTTTAAGAGTATGATTGGTTTCTTTGATTGCTTACACTGATAGATGTACTGAAACGCCCATGCCAAACAATCCTGAATAGACCGATGTTTCAAAAAACCATATTGGTTCTTATGTATGCACTTGAGGATTACCTTTTGCAGTCGATTGGCCAACAGTTTGGTGAGGAATTTGAGGCAGGTATTAGTTAAGGAAATAGGCCTGAAATCATTAGGGCCCATTGGCGCCAACATTTTGGGGATGAGGGTGATGAAGGAAGAATTGATATTCTGCAAGCTGATCCTCCCCTCAAAAAAGTCCTTAACTAACTTTCTGAAATCTGTCTCAATAATAGTCCAACATTTCTTGACAAACATACCGTTAAACCCATCAGGTCCGGGTGCCCGATCAGTAGGCAGATCCTTAAGTACCGCAGAAATCTCATCATCAGAAAAGGGAGCGTCCAATTCCTCAAGGCCCAAGACAGGGGCAATCAGAGAGGAGAGATCAAAACCCATGGAGATGCCCTGCGCTTGGCCCATTCTGGACTTAAAGGAGTTCCATAAAATTCCTGCCATTTGGTCATGATCACTGACAACAGATCCATCCTCTCTCTGCAACGAGGAGATCGTGTTTCGTCTAAGCCTCTCTGAGGCCATAGCATGAAAGAACTTGGAGTTTTCGTCCCCCACCATGATATATCTGATGGTGCACCTCTGCTTCCAATATATATGATGCAGTTTCAGCACGCGTTCATACTGAAGCTTGACCCTTTTCCTGAAGTTGAACTCAGGTCTGGTCAGGCGTCTGAGTTCCTCAAGGTTATCAAAATACAAAACCACCTCTGAACATTTAGTGGCCAACCTTTTTAAGGAGGAAAGATTAGTGCTCCACTTCTTGAGTTCAAGTCTCAACCTCTTGAATTTAACAGACAAAGTGGCAGGTGCAGATAAGCCCACAGCAACGGGCTCCTCCCAAGAGGTCTTAACACAGTCAAGAAAACCTGGCATTTCCACCCACAAATTCTCAAAGCGGAAGATCTTCGACTTCGGAATAGTGGTATCGATTGACACAACACAAGGCACATGATCGGAGGAGGTTTTAGCCAAAGGAAATACTACTGTATTCGGATAAGCAGATATCCAGTCAGCAGTAGTAAAAAACCAATCCAGCTGCTCCAAAAGAGGCTGTTCCTGCATATTAGACCAGGTGTAGGCTCTGCCTTTCAGTGGTAACTCAAGCAAACCTAGATGGCCGATGATCTCATTGAACAAAAAAATATCATTAACATCTCCCCCAGGCCTATTCCTATTATCCAATGAACGGATAAAATTGAAATCTCCAAGTAAGAGCCAGTTTTGATCCAGAGGTATAGGAAGGTTATACAACCATTGAACAAAATCATCCCGTTGTGGCCCATGGCATGGGCCATGGACATACACCAAAGTCCAAGTTTCAGAATTATGCACAGACTTGAAAGATATAACTAGGCCAAAGCGTTGTACCTCAACCAGAGTGCCACTAAAAACTGCTGAATTCCAAATAACCAGTATACCACCTGAGGCTCCCACAGAAGGGGAAAACGCAAATCGATCGAACCTACATGGACAAAAAGCACGTATCGATCTCTGATCAAAATGCTCGACCTTAGTTTCTTGCAGACATATGATAGAACATTTGCTCTCTTCAATTTTAGCCCTAACATCCCGTTGCCTGTCTTAAGAGTTCAGGCCACGCATATTCCAGCACAACACTCGCCAATTATGATAAGATGTATGATCCATAAACGCAGTAATAAAAGCATAGTAAACTCATAACTGCATAACAGAATGAGTAGCAGAGCATAACAAGGTTCACCCAAACGACAGATAGACCCAACACACATAAGTCCAGAATAATAATGACCCAAAAGAAACGAGGTCTCTGAACCCATCCCCATCTGAAATAAACAAGATCAATCATCATTGGGAGGCTTGGTCGATTCATCAAACTCCGGGCCCGCCATAAGATTGGCCACCGTAAGATCTTCAGGAGGGATTTGCAGCGCCTCACCCAGCAACTGCAGAGTAGGGATAGGCGTCGGAGGTGGAAGCACAACTCCATCTTCGTTCGGCTCCGGCACAGGGAGGCGTGGCTTCTTAGCCCGCGGTCGACGTAGGCTTGAAGTCCTCATCGGGATGGCAGAGATGGGCTTGAAACCTGTCGCCTTGGCGCAGCTCCGAGTTACTCGTCTGGCGGAGAATTCTGGCTCTACAGCAACCAACTGGGCAGCCTTGCGTGATCTGCTAGATGTTCGCTTCCCAAGGATAGGAGGTGTCTGAGCCTGGAACTGAAAACCCCTCGAAGAAATATCCTGGCTGGGCGGCTGCTCCTCCACGTGCTGTACCTCCTGAGTAGACTGCTCTGGTTCTGTCATGGTAAGTGATTGCGGCTGTAGCGGCGCAATTATAACTGAAGACCTGTTCCTGGGAGCGCACCGGGCCGACGAGAAGAAACCAACAGCTGCCATCTGACTGATAAATTCCAGCTCAATCGCCCACCGCCAAAAGCGTCTGGGCAAGACAAAAGGTGGGAGCACTGACAAAGAAAGAGAGCAGGGGATCCGTGCAGTAACAATCTCAGGTAGCATCATACGGAAAGTTTGTTCCCAGATCATCTGAGGCGGCAGAACTGCCCGTAAACTACACGCACAATGCCCAACTGAATTGGGTCAACCACAGGCTGGTGCAATTGCTGCTGGACCTCCAAATTGAGACCCTGATGGTCATTCATTGCCACAGAGCCATAGGAACCAAAAGAAGGCGCGTCCATTACCATGGAGTTCTGTTCAACCTCTTCCTCATTCTGCGCGGTGTCCTGATTATCATCCACAGGCTGATTCTGAGCTTGATCTTCCCAAGCACCCCAGCCCTCATCCTGCTGAACATTCGGTTCCCAACCATTGAATCCTTGCTGAACTGGCTGATGATGTGGCGGGACGGCATTCCATCCTAAAGCTGGGTAAGGTGGCATAGCCCAAAATGGTTGCGGGGGGTTTTCTCCAGGCATCGGATGTGGATTGCCATCCAATGGCATCGGATCCTCATCCGCCCCAATCATGGCTTCAGCAAACTCAGCAGACAGTATATAGCATGCAGACGTCCAAGACACAATCGTACCACCCCAATTTGCAAACTTGCGGAAAACCACATCGCGAGGAACCAGAGCATTATCCGGAAAAGAAGCACGGACAAGGGAGCGGGTGCGTCGACGGTCAGTGTGGTTCCAATAATGAAACTGACCAAAAGTCCCGACCACATCAGCAAGTCCCTGCGTGTTCCGATAATCCAAAGGGATTCCGATGAACATAAGCCAGCCCGTACGATATCCATGCAGTGCACGAAACCCCTCTCCATGATCATGCGGAATAAATCTGACAAACAACTCTTCTCCCTCCTCGTCTAGGCCCAAAGGAAAAGGCGGATGCAAGGTAAAGGATCCATGGACGACTGGGTCATCCATCTCAAACAGGCCAACTCCATGAACCCATGGCTGAGCGAAACGTACCAGAACTGGCAGTGTAGGCGGCGACGGCGATGAAGAAGTAACAGATTGGGGTTTTTTGGGGGGCGGCGGTGGATTGGAAGGCGGAAAGGCCAGCTGCTCTATTCGGGCGCGAGAAACGAAACCTGGCAATGGGACTTTGGGCACCCAGATGGACGACTCGGGCGGCTGGCGGACGCAATCTTTTTTAATGTGACCAGACCTAAAGCACTTGCGGCACCGGACCAAATTTGTGCAGGTCGCTGAAGTGTGGGCCATACCCAAACAATGCTGACAGTCCCAAAACTTGGCAGCGAGGTCTTCAATCATCTCATCAAAACTCTGCAGATCGGAAACAATATACTGTGGGGATGGAATATGAGCAGCCTGAGGTCCAGCATCAATAGAATCATCATCAGATACATCGATTGGGGCATTGACAGTATCTGGGCCCAGGGTGTCAGGGCTAGGTGGGCCAGCGGTATCTAGATCAATAGGAAAATCTTTTGAACCCGAGAACTTCGGCCCAACAATAACTTTCAAAATCCCTGAAGATCCGGACGAAGAAGGAACCGAACGCGGAGATTCCGGAGAAGGTGGCAAAGATCCAAATTTGATGGCCACCGGCGGCGAGGGGGTGTGTATCTCCGGCGAGGAAGGCTCCTCATCAAAATTAACCACATAACCAGCCTCCCGAATAGTTAAACAATCTTGAGAGGAGGCAGGATAACGATAACCTTTGCACGCCTCATAGTTAATGAAGGTGGCAAACCTAAGCTTCTTCTTGGCACCCAAAGAGGTTTTAAGAGATGATTTGGCCGGAGGTTTTTTCATGGCTAACAACCCTAATTTGGCTCTAGCCTTTGAGGGACTAACCAAGATCCATTCCTGTTGACACTCTAATTGCCAACGCTTAAACTCTTGCTCCCAATCAGGACCCCCATGTCCCCAAAGATGAAAGAAACACTTAAAATGGTCGCACACAAAGGATCTTTGGTGCAGAATGAAAAACCCAACATCCTTGCAAGAGACATGAAAGGAGAATACACGGTCACGTAGGCAAGATACCTTAAGTGAAGAACAATACCCTCCAAGAGCAGCTTCAAGAGAGAGACCAACATTATCCTCATCCAGTCGGAAAGAACTCTGAGCAAAAGAGACCACCATGATGAAGTGGCCAGATCGTTCCGTAGGATGCACCGTCCTCCGAAAAGAGCGCCAGATCTCCTGAGAAAAGGCCATTCCGGGGAAAAATCCAACCCAAGCGAGATGGATGCATGCACCGCCATGAAGATGATAACCAAAGGAAAGAGAAAAGGACACCGGAGTGAATGAGCGGATCAAAAGTCCTGCCCCATGGTTGAACGTGGAGATCGCCGGCGTGGAGGGCGGCTAGGGTTTAGGTCGGTGGTGGGAGGTCAGATTCTTCATTTCCGGTGCACAAACTTATGGTTATCCTGTTGCGGACGCCAAGATGTTGTCCTTGAAGGTGGAGTCTTTGGATGCCGATGCAAAAAATGATCGTGCAAGCCGTTCACCACAATATGTTGCAGTGGCAGAAAGATGAGTTGGAGGCGGCGGACAATGAGGAGGAGGAGGCGGAGGCGGAGGTTGCATATGCGGCGGCGACGACACCTTGATCGTGGAGGAGGCTTGGATTGCCGACCTGGCAGGGCAAAAATTCCCTTTTGTTTCACGGACTGCCGGATGGATATTCTTTTGTCATCGGGCATGTAAAACCTAAGTATACTTGTCGCTTTTTGGATGTGATTGGACATGTGATCTGGTGCTGCTGTGATTCGGCGCGCGCTATGGATCGGACTTTTATTCAAATTGCACTTTACTAGTGGACATATACATAATAGCATTAGATGGCCGGCTTCCACATCAGTGTCCGCAGACTGCCCTCCTGTTCACGGATGGATGCCGAAGTATATTTGCGGGGTAGTGTTGGAGACATCTAAGGCTGGTCGTAATGGGAGTATCATAATTGGTATCATGCATGCCAACTAGAATTTTTGGATGATGCAGCACACAATTAAATGAGGAAAGAGAGGGTGTGGTATCATATCATGATACCGTATCATATTAAATATTATACTACTTTGTGTCATGCATGACAATTGTTGACCCCAGATTTTGGCATGGTCACAAATCTGGGATCGTATGCAAAAGTTAGAGGCAACACTTCGCGGGCCGGCCCTGAGTGAGAAAGTATTCGGCCTTTGCCGGCTGAATGAAACCTTTCCGAGGTAAAACCTTGCCGATGTGAGGGCTTGCCAGCGTAGAAAGCTTGCTGGCGGAGAAGCTTGCCAGCGTGGAAAGCTTGCCGGCGGAGAAGCTTGCCGGTGTGAAATCTTGCCGAGGGAGAACCTTGCCGAGGAGGAACTCTTGCCGGGGTAGAAACCTTGCCGAGCTAGGGAGGAACCCTTGCCGGTGTAAAAACCTTGCCGGGGTGAAACCTTGTCACTGCGGAAAGCTTAGCCGGGTGGAAGGCCTGCCGGGGTGGAGGTTGTGATAGTCAAGCCGACGAGAAGTTGAAGATGGGCTCAGAAGCTAATTCAAATGATCTTGGATGGAGAAATGTCCTACATGGAAGTTGTGTGTCTCGTCGAAACGATCGATTTTGATATAAAGATCGTCCAAATCCGAGTTCGTATGCAAAAGTTAGAGCAATCGGAATGCAGCCCTGTCACGAGGTGAGATGTGGCGCGCTCCACCAGACACATGTGTGATGGGTAGCGCGAGAGAATAGCCTGTTTTGCGCGACCGATTTAACCCTCAAGATGATCTCTGATCAAAAAACCTTCAACGTGAGAGTTGTTCGTCTCGTCAAAACGGTCAAGATTGCTTTTGGGCTCGTTTTCATCCGAGATGGTTTACCACCACAAAAAAGACCCGCAAGATGCAGCCAGTTTAAACCGAGCAGTTTTGGAAAGTTCGGATAAAATCAGTCCGAATTTGACTAGGGTTTTGAACGTGAATTGATGTAATTTTCTTGTAAGGAAAGCCTAGATAAATCCTTTTCTTGTACGGGAAGTCCAGCCGCCTCTTATATATGTTGGGGGTGATGACCGATTGAAACAACACACAATCGAACAAATCAATATACTACTTTTTCATCTACGTTTTATCTCTCCACCGTGTTTCTCTCTCGTCCTTCGCTGTTCTTCGTGTTTGAGAGCTGCGAATCCCGAGGCTCTAGGGGCGAGCGAATCGACCTAGGGCAGCCCATAGCCGCCGCAATCCCTGACGGGGTCCCTCCCGGGTGCGCGGGGTTTCGGGTCTGCAAAAGCGCCCGTCGACTGTCTTGCGTATCGCGCTGTCGGTCGGGTCTCCTTCAACGTGAGCTACGGTGCATCACCCCCGGCGTCGAGGGTACACGTGACGTGTTCGTGTGTCAACACACTTTTTGGCGACTCCGCTGGGGAACGAAGATCAATCGTCATCATCCACCATGTCTGATATTCCCAAGCCATCTGAGATAGACGCCGATAACATCATTAAGCCCAGTCTTGATGAGATATCGGCCGATCATCGCCAAGTTTACGAGGAGTACAAGAAGGCACGCAAGGAGAAGGACTTGCAGGAGTTCCTTGCAAAATTCAAGAAGGATCGCCAAGGCAACATCACTCCGATTGAAAAAATCAAGTTCCCTCCTCTTCAAGCCGAGCAGGTTAAACCCTCTGTATGTACTGCCTTTTCTCCTGAGCAGTGGGCTGAGATTGAAAGTCGTATTGCTGATGGTAACAATCTAGTCTACCAAACTTTCATAGAAAATACTAATGCTCAGAAGAATACATCTCAATCGTCTAGTGGTAATGATGGTGTAGCTGCTAGTGTGCAAAACCCTAATCTGGCTTTACCTATTGCATCGGCGCCTCCCGTGCCGATGGCTTATTATCCTACCAAAACAAATCAGATTGTGGCAGCACCCATTAGTCCTATCATGAGCATGCCAAACCAAACCCTACCTACAGCTGCAACCACTCGACCACTACCAAATTATGGGTCGACATACATGCCACAATTCTTACCTACAGCTAGTAACCCTACTCCTCCTATGCCACTGCCACAAGCTTCATCATCCACTATGGATGATGGTCTAGCTAATCTTAGAGAGGAGATGGCTAAGATGCTTCGAGAGAATTTTGGAGTTGAGTTACCTCGGAATCGGATTTACCAAAAGCCGTACCCCGAGTACTTTGATGCCATCCAGTGCCCTCCAGGATATAAAATTCCAGATTTTGTTAAGTTTAATGGAGAAGGCACAAAAACCACATGGGAGCATGTTAGTCAGTATTTAGCACAATTGGGTGAGGCAGGCTCATTGAATGAATTGAAAGTGTGTTTAATTCCTTTATCATTAACTGGTACCGCATTTTCATGGTTTTCTTCTTTACCCCATGGTTCCATTCGGGTTTGGTCGCAGCTAGAGCAGAAGTTTCATGATCACTTTTATAGCGGCGACAATGAACTCAAGTTATCACATCTAACATCGGTTAAACAGAAGCATGATGAATTGGTCTCTGATTACGTCAAGAGATTTAGAGAAACAAAAAACCGGTGTTTTAGTTTGGTGATAACCTAGAGGGACTTGGCAGACCTAGTGCTGAGTGGTTTGAGAACTCCCATTAGAGAAAAGCTAGAAGGCTACGAGTTCTTAAATATCAACCAAGTCTTACAAAGGGTTTGGCTCAGGAAAGTCGAAGCAAAGACCTCAGAGAAGTGCATAGATACAAAGCCGATCGTCCAAAGATGAATATGGTGGAATATGATAGTGATCACTCGGACGATGGGGGTGATGTTTTTTCTACTGAATTTGTTTGGCCATCTAAGGCCAAACCCTTTACTTGCAATGATCTGAAACCAATTCATAAGAATCGTGATGAAGAGATGAAGTTTACTTTTAACATTGCTAAGTGTGATAAGATATTTGATGCTTTGCTACAGGCTAAGATTATTAGAATATCTCATACTTTACCGCCGTTTGAAGAGCTGAAACGGCGCGCTTATTGCAAATATCATAATTCTTTTTCTCATGCTACTAACGATTGCAATGTTTTTCGACGGCAGATACAATCGGCCATTAATGACGAATGATTGAACTTTTCTGAGATGCAAGTTGATAAACAACCTTTTCCAATGAATACCATGGATTTCGAGGGAAAGAAGCTACTCATTCGGCCGGAGGTTGCCGAATCTGCTAATAAAGCTAATGTCATTGTTGGTGAGCCCAGGAAAGACAAGGAGGGAGACAAGGTCTTGGCGAGACAGGTTGTGCTTGACAAGCAACCCTGTGGCAAGGAGACAATCAAAATCACCATCAAGAACCCTACGCTCGGGGGGCAACCGCAAGCGCAAGAAAATACTCGTGTTAAATTTGTCAAGCCCAAAAGTCCAGAAGTTGGCAAGTGGAAGACGAATGAAGCTAAAGTGCAGCGCAAGAAAATCAAGCCAACTTTTGATATGTTGCTGTCCAAGTATGCCAACCACGCAGCCGGTTCTAGCTCTAATCGGTCACCAAATTTGAAGCGCTCAAGGTCACCTCCTCGGGAAGAATTTCAGCATCATGCAAGGCCATATGGGTCGTGGACGCCGGGACCATGGGTACCGTCTCTCCCCTATGTACCATATTACATGGGAGACTTCAATGGAGGATGGTGGCAGCCCCCAATGGCCCCTTATGCTTTTCATCCGGGTTGGGCAGAACAAAGGAGGCCCATTTGAACAATAGTGTCAATCGGCCAGTGCAAGATAATCAAAAAAGGGTCGGCAAGCAAGAATGGCGTGTTAAGTCGCCAAGTGCTGTAACGGTCGAGTCAAGCAAAGGCATGGAAAAAACCGATGCCGACTCACTCATCTTGGGCACCGAAACATTCGCCATACAACAGCCGATTATGCATAACGATCAGACTGAGCGATACTTGCTATCGCGCCAAAGTACTCGACTAATGACCTTCAAGGAAACACCAGCCAAGTAAAGATGAGAGATCCTAAATACACTCAGCCATAGTGGTGTCCTCCAGGGCTGACAAAAACACAAAAGAGGAAACTACAGAGGTTAAGGAGTCAAGAGATGACAAAAGAAGAAGCCGAGAAGCAAAGGGATAAGTTGTTCAATGACACTCGGCCCATGGTGCCTACAAAACAAGTGTGGAGGCCTAAACAAATACAAGATGCAGTCGCTTCTACACCTATCACAGCAGCACCTGCGCCACCAAAGGAGGACGATGCGACAGCTATTACATCGTCTGCGACCCTTCTTACTTCTCCTTCACTTGGACAAATTTCAGAATCGGTGGATGCACTTGAAGAAGAGGATGATATGTTGGACTATGAGTCTACGCCGGTTCATGAAGGTACGGATATCAATATGGTGTATTACTTACCTGCTGAGTTTCGAGCTGTAGATGAGGAAGGGGAGGTGGCCCAGCTGGATTTTGGCCCTAAAATGTAATATTCGAGAAGCCAAAAGACCCAGTAACGCATCTGAAACCGCTGTATCTCAGAGGTCATATCAATGGATCACCGCTCACTCGGATGCTTGTTGATGGTGGTGCTGTGGTGAATCTTATGCTGTATTCGGTCTTCAAAAAATTGGGGCTGCATGATGAAGAGTTGATAAAGACCAACATGGTGCTCAATGGATTTGAAGGCAAAGAGAAAACTGAAGCCAAAGGTGTGATGTATGTGGAGCTCACGGTGGGAAGTAAAACTTTGGCTACCGCATTCTTTGTCGCTGAGGTGCAAGGTAACTACAATGTCACACTAGGCCGTGATTGGGTTCATGCAAACCAGTGCGTGTCGTCCACTATGCACCAGTTTTTGATCCAGTGGGTTGATGATGAAGTGGAAGTCATTCATACGGATAGCTCGGCCTGTGTTGCTTTGGCCGAGGCATCAGTGGATTGGCAACACCCAAATGCTACTTGCTTGACAGGACGTGACTTGTCAGAGTTTGATTTTCTCAGCGCAACCAAGAATGGTTTCGTGCCCATCTCTTTAAAGCCGGCTGAATGCAATCGGCTCCAAGGTATGATATGTTTAAATGGATCCTAACTCAGAGTGGTTACAAAAGCGACTTGTAGAATATCGGTCCAATGAGAACGATATGTATGAGTCCATAGAAGAGTTAGATGATATGGATAAATTAGGACAAGGTTTTACATCGGCCGATCCATTAGAAGAGATAGATATAGGAGATGGTTCAACTCCTAGGCCGACATTTGTAAATGCAAATTTAAGAGCCGATCATAAAGCTAAGTTGATCGAGCTATTGAAAGATTATGTTTGTTGCTTTGCATGGGAATATCATGAGATGCCAGGTTTAAGCCGAGAGCTAGTGGAGCATCGGTTACCTATAAAGGCTGGTTTTAGACCATATAAACAATAGGCCAGAAAGTTTAATCCAAAAACATATGACCGGATCAAGGAAGAGATCGGTCGTTTGCTTAAAGCTAATTTTATTAGACCTTGCAGGTATGACGAGTGGATTTCTAACATTGTCCCAGTGGAAAATAAAGGATCCGGCAAGTTGAGGGTGCGCATTGACTTCAGAGATCTGAATAGGGCTACACCCAAAGATGAGTATCCCATGCCAATAGCCGATATGCTTATTAATGTTGCTTCTGGACATAAAGTTATTAGCTTTCTAGATGGTAATGCCGGATACAATCAAATTTTTATGGCCGAAGAGGACATGTCCAAGACAGCTTTTCATTGCCCTGGTTTTCTTGGTTTATTCGAGTGGACAGTGATGACATTCGGATACAAAAATTGGACGCCGGGACCATGGGTACCGTCTCTCCCCTATGTACCATATTACATGGGAGACTTCAATGGAGGATGGTGGCAGCCCCCAATGGCCCCTTATGCTTTTCATCCGGGTTGGGCAGAACAAAGGAGGCCCGTTTGTGAGAGACTTTCTTATCCCACACGAGGCCATTTGAACAATGGTGTCAATCGGCCAGTGCAAGATAATCAAATAAGGGTCGGCAAGCAAGAATGGCGTGTTAAGTCGCCAAGTGCTGTAACGGTCGAGTCAAGCAAAGGCAAGGAAAAAACGATGCCGACTCACTCATCTTGGGCACCGAAACATTCGCCATACAACAGCCGATTATGCATAACGATCAGACTGAGCCGATACTTGCTATCGCGCCAAAGTACTCGACTAATGACCTTGAAGGAAACACCAGCCAAGTAAAGATGAGAGATCCTAAATACACTCAGCCATAGTGGTGTCCTCCAGGGCTGACAAAAACACAAAATAGGAAACTACAGAGGTTAAGGAGTCAAGAGATGACAAAAGAAGAAGCCGAGAAGCAAAGGGATAAGTTGTTCAATGACACTCGGCCCATGGTACCTACAAAACAAGTGTGGAGGCCTAAACAAATACAAGATGCAGTCGCTTCTACACCTATCACAGCAGCACCTGCGCCACCAAAGGAGGACGATGCGACAGGTATTACATCGTCTGTGACACTTCTTACTTCTCCTTCACTTGGACAAATTTCAGAATCGGTGGATGCACTTGAAGAAGAGGATGATATGTTGGACTATGAGTCTACGCCGGTTCATGAAGGTATGGATATCAATATGGTGTATTACTTACCTGCTGAGTTTCAAGCTGTAGATGACGAAGGGGAGGTGGCCCAGATGGATTTTGGCCCTAAAAATGTAATATTCGAGAAGCCAAAAGACCCAGTAACGCATCTGAAACCGCTGTATCTCAGAGGTCATATCAATGGATCACCGCTCACTCGGATGCTTGTTGATGGTGGTGCTGTGGTGAATCTTATGCTGTATTCGGTCTTCAAAAAATTGGGGCTGCATGATGAAGAGTTGATAAAGACCAACATGGTGCTCAATGGATTTGAAGGCAAAGAGAAAACTGAAGCCAAAGGTGTGATGTATGTGGAGCTCACGGTGGGAAGTAAAACTTTGGCTACCGCATTCTTTGTCGCTGAGGTGCAAGGTAACTACAATGTCATACTAGGCCGTGATTGGGTTCATGCAAACCAGTGTGTGTCGTCCACTATGCACCAGTTTTTGATCCAGTGGGTTGATGATGAAGTGGAAGTCATTCATACGGATAGCTCGGCCTGTGTTGCTTTGGCCGAGGCATCAGTGGATTGGCAACACCCAAATGCTACTTGCTTGACGGGACGTGACTTGTCAGAGTTTGATTTTCTCAGCGCAACCAAGAATGGTTTCGTGCCCATCTCTTTAAAGCCGGCTGAATGCAATCGGCTCCAAGGTATGATATGTTTAAATGGATCCTAACTCAGAGTGGTTACAAAAGCGACTTGTAGAATATCGGTCCAATGAGAACGATATGTATGAGTCCATAGAAGAGTTAGATGATATGGATAAATTAGGACAAGGTTTTACATCGGCCGATCCATTAGAAGAGATAGATATAGGAGATGGTTCAACTCCTAGGCCGACATTTGTAAATGCAAATTTAAGAGCCGATCATAAAGCTAAGTTGATCGAGCTATTGAAAGATTATGTTTGTTGCTTTGCATTGGAATATCATGAGATGCCAGGTTTAAGCCGAGAGCTAGTGGAGCATCGGTTACCTATAAAGGCTGGTTTTAGACCATATAAACAATAGGCCAGAAAGTTTAATCCAAAAACATATGACCGGATCAAGGAAGAGATCGGTCGTTTGCTTAAAGCTAATTTTATTAGACCTTGCAGGCATGCCGAGTGGATTTCTAACATTGTCCCAGTGGAAAATAAAGGATCCGGCAAGTTGAGGGTGCGCATTGACTTCAGAGATCTGAATAGGGCTACACCCAAAGATGAGTATCCCATGCCAATAGCCGATATGCTTATTAATGATGCTTCTGGACATAAAGTTATTAGCTTTCTAGATGGTAATGCCGGATACAATATATTTTTATGGCCGAAGAGGACATGTCCAAGACAGCTTTTCATTGCCCTGGTTTTCTTGGTTTATTCGAGTGGACAGTGATGACATTCGGATTAAAAAATTGGACGCCGGGACCATGGGTACCGTCTCTCCCCTATGTACCATATTACATGGGAGACTTCAATGGAGGATGGTGGCAGCCCCCAATGGCCCCTTATGCTTTTCATCCGGGTTGGGCAGAACAAAGGAGGCCCGTTTGTGAGAGACTTTCTTATCCCACACGAGGCCATTTGAACAATAGTGTCAATCGGCCAGTGCAAGATAATCAAAAAAGGGTCAGCAAGCAAGAATGGCGTGTTAAGTCGCCAAGTGCTGTAACGGTCGAGTCAAGCAAAGGCAAGGAAAAAACCGATGCCGACTCACTCATCTTGGGCACCGAAACATTCGCCATACAACAGCCGATTATGCATAACGATCAGACTGAGACGATACTTGATATCGCGCCAAAGTACTCGACTAATGACCTTGAAGGAAACACCAGCCAAGTATGAGAGATCCTAAATACACTCAGCCATAGTGGTGTCCTCCAGGGCTGACAAAAACACAAAATAGGAAACTACAGAGGTTAAGGAGTCAAGAGATGACAAAAGAAGAAGCCGAGAAGCAAAGGGATAAGTTGTTCAATGACACTCGGCCCATGGTGCCTACAAAACAAGTGTGGAGGCCTAAACAAATACAAGATGCAGTCGCTTCTACAGCTATCACAGCAGCACCTGCGCCACCAAAGGAGGACGATGCGACAACTATTACATCGTCTGCGACAATTCTTACTTCTCCTTCACTTGGACAAATTTCAAAATCGGTGGATGCACTTGAAGAAGAGGATGATATGTTGGACTATGAGTGTACGCCGGTTTATGAAGGTATGGATATCAATATGGTGTATTACTTACCTGCTGAGTTTCGAGCTGTATATGAGGAAGGGGAGGTGGCCCAGCTGGATTTTGGCCCTAAAAATGTAATATTCGAGAAGCCAAAAGACCCAGTAACGCATCTGAAACCGCTGTATCTCAGAGGTCATATCAATGGATCACCGCTCACTCGGATGCTTGTTGATGGTGGTGCTGTGGTGAATCTTATGCTGTATTCGGTCTTCAAAAAATTGGGGCTGCATGATGAAGAGTTGATAAAGACCAACATGGTGCTCAATGGATTTGAAGGCAAAGAGAAAACTGAAGCCAAAGGTGTGATGTATGTGGAGCTCACGGTGGGAAGTAAAACTTTGGCTACCGCATTCTTTGTCGCTGAGGTGCAAGGTAACTACAATGTCATACTAGGCCGTGATTGGGTTCATGCAAACCAGTGCGTGTCGTCCACTATGCACCAGTTTTTGATCCAGTGGGTTGATGATGAAGTGGAAGTCATTCATACGGATAGCTCGGCCTGTGTTGCTTTGGCCGAGGCATCAATGGATTGGCAACACCCAAATGATACTTGCTTGACGGGACGTGACTTGTCAGAGTTTGATTTTCTCAGCGCAACCAAGAATGGTTTCGTGCCCGTCTCTTTAAAGCCGGCTGAATGCAATCGGCTCCAAGGTATGATATGTTTAAATGGATCCTAACTCAGAGTGGTTACAAAAGCGACTTGTAGAATATCGGTCCAATGAGAACGATATGTATGAGTCCATAGAAGAGTTAGATGATATGGATAAATTAGGACAAGGTTTTACATCGGCCGATCCATTAGAAGAGATAGATATAGGAGATGGTTCAACTCCTAGGCCGACATTTGTAAATGCAAATTTAAGAGCCGATCATAAAGCTAAGTTGATCGAGCTATTGAAAGAATATGTTTGTTGCTTTGCATGGGAATATCATGAGATGCCAGGTTTAAGCCGAGAGCTAGTGGAGCATCGGTTACCTATAAAGGCTGGTTTTAGACCATATAAACAATCGGCCAGAAAGTTTAATCCAAAAACATATGACCGGATCAAGGAAGAGATCGGTCGTTTGCTTAAAGCTAATTTTATTAGACCTTGCAGGTATGCCGAGTGGATTTCTAACATTGTCCCAGTGGAAAAGAAAGGATCCGACAAGTTGAGGGTGTGCATTGACTTCAGAGATCTGAATAGGGCTACACCCAAAGATGAGTATCCCATGCCAATAGCCGATATGCTTATTAATGATGCTTCTGGACATAAAGTTATTAGCTTTCTAGATGGTAATGCCGGATACAATCAAATTTTTATGGCCGAAGAGGACATGTCCAAGACAGCTTTTCTTTGCCTTGGTTTTCTTGGTTTATTCGAGTGGACAGTGATGACATTCGGATTAAAAAATGTTGGTGCCACATATCAAAGGGCTATGTATTTGATTTTTCATGATTTACTTGGTGTCATACTTGAAGTCTATATTGATGATATTGTTGTCAAATCGGACGCTTTTGAATCTCACTTGGCCGATTTGCGTTTAGCTTTTGAAAGAATGAAAAACTATGGACTAAAGATGAATCCTTTGAAGTGTGCATTCAGTGTGTCAGCTGGTAAGTTTTTGGGCTTCATTATCCATGAAGATGGCATAGAGATTGATCCCAAAAAGATAGAGGCCATACAGAAAGTGGAAGCTCCAACATGCAAGAGAGATATGCAAAAGTTCCTTGGCAAGGTCAATTACTTGAGGAGGTTCATAGCTAATCTGTCAGGGAAGGTTGATGCGTCTACTCCTATCCTTCGGTTAAAGAATGATGTTGATTTCATTTGGGGGGCAAAACAGCAAGAAGCATTAGATACGATCAAGAATTATTTGTGCACTCCTCGGTGATGAAAGCACCCAAGCATAGGGGACCCTTCAGGCTTTACATTGCAGTAGAAGAAGGAGTTATTGGTGCCGTTTTGACTCAAGAAACCGAAAGAAAAGAGCATGCTATTACATATTTGAGCAGGCGATTATTGGACGCCGAGACAAGGTATACATTTATTGAAAAATTATGTCTATGCTTATATTATGCTTGCACAAAATTGAGACATTATTTAGTGCCGAGTGCTTGCCTAGTAGCTTGTCAGACCGATGTCATTAAATACATGTTGCATAGGCCAATTCTTAGTGGTAGAATTGGCAAGTGGGCTTATGCTTTGATTGAATATGATTTGGCGTATGAATCTCTAAAATCCATGAAAGGCCAAATTGTTGCTAATTTCATTGTTGAACATCGGATTAATGACAAGCATGATATTGATATGAACCTTGTTTCAGTAGTACCATGGAGATTATACTTTGATGGCTCAGTTTGTAGCAATGGCCAAGGTGTGGGTATTGTTTATATATCTCCTCATGGTGCTGTTTTTGAAGCCTCGTGCCGCCTAGAATATTTTTGCACAAAGAATCAAGCCGAATATGAAGCATTGTTATTCGGCCTAGAGATGTTACTTGCTATAGGTGTTACACATATTGAGGCTTACAGTGATTCGTTACTAGTAGTGCAGCAAGTATCCAAAGTCTTTGAGTGTTTGGATGAATCACTTAATGTTTATCTTGATAAATGTCTGGATATAATTTCTACATTGGATTGTTTTAGCATTACTCATATATCTAGGCATGACAATTGGAGAGCAAATGAGTTGGCACAGCAAGCATCCGGCTATCATGTTGATCATGGCATGTTTCATATTTCTCAAAGACCGATATCTTGTCTTGCCAATTTAGGAGACGCCGAACCAGAACCCACTGATTCGGCCCTTAACAAAAAATCTAGTGCAGGTGACAATACCGACTGGACGAAGCCCATTGTTGATTACTTGTGCAATCCGAGTGAAAGGGTGGACAGATCTGTTCGGCGTATGGCTTTCAAGTATACAGTCAGAGATGACGGTCTTTATCGCCGAACAGTCGATGATGTTCTTCTAAAGTGCTTGGACGAAGACCAGGCAAGAGTTGCTATGGGAGAGGTACATGAAGGCATTTGTGGCACTCATCAGTCGGCTCCCAAGATGAAATGGTTATTGTGACGTTCTGGGTTTTATTGGCCGACTATGATTAATGATTGCTTCAGATATTATAAGGGGTGTGAAGCTTGTCAAAAATTTGGTGATATTCAATTGGCTCCTGCTGCTATGTTACATCCTATTATCAAGCCGTGGCCTTTTAGAGGTTGGGGTTTAGACTTCATTGGACAAATCCATCCATCTTCCTCAAAAGGGCATCGGTTCGTATTAGTGGCAACTGATTATTTCACTAAATGGTCTGAAGCAGTACCTCTCAAGAACATGACACATACGGAGGTAATTCAATTCATAACTGAGCACATTATTCATAGATTCGGTATTCCTCAAACGTTAACTACAGATCAAGGTTCATCTTTTATGTCACACCAAGTCAGAGAGTTTGCCGAATCTTATAATATAAAGTTGCTCAATTCCTCTCCGTATTATGCCCAAGCTAAAGGACAAGCCGAGTCTAGCAATAAAATTTTAATCAAGCTCATCAAGAAGAAGATTGAGGATAATTCGAGGAGATGGCATGAGTTGTTGTCTGAAGCTTTGTGGGCACATAGAATTTCAAGGCATGGTGCTACAAAGGTGACTCCATATGAGCTAGTATATGGTTAAGAGGTTGTTTTACCGGTGGAAGTAAATTTGAATGCTTTGAGAATAGCCAAACAAAATGATTTATCGGTAGTAGACTTTTATAACTTGATGATGGACAATATTGATGAGGTTGCCGATAAACGTTTGGCTGCTTTGAAGGCCATAGAGAAGGACAAGTTGAGGGTAGCAAGGGCTTACAATAAGAAAGTTAAGTTGAAGAATTTTCAAGTTGGCGATCTCGTCTGGAAAGTAATTCTCCCGATTGGTTCAAGAGACAGAAAATTCGGGAAGTGGTCTCCAAGTTGGGAAGGTCCTTTTAGAATTGCAAGAATAGTTCCCGAAAACTCTTATTTGGTGGAATCCGTACAAGGGGCACTGTTACCTCGAGCTCTCAATGGCAAGTACTAGAAGAAATACCACCCAAGTGTGTGGCAAGAAGCCTGAGTGGGCAATGGCCTATATATGATTATCGCCCTTAGCACAAACATGGCCGATACCTGATTATCGTCCTGAGGAAAATAAATGGCCGATGGAGTGTTGACATCGTCCTTAGAACAAACACAATACGAGTTATTTTTCGGCACACAAGCTTTACCGAAAAACAGGGGGCATGTGTTGACACCAAATTTTGGCATGGTCATGAATCCGGATTCGTATGCAAAAGTTAGAGGCAACACTTCGCGGGCCGACCCTGAGTGAGAAAGTATTCGGCCTTTACCGGCTGAATGAAACCTTGCCGGGGTAAAACCTTGCCGATGTGAGGGCTTGCCGGCGGAGAAGCTTGCCGGCGTGGAAAGCTTGCCGGCGGAGAAGCTTGCCGGTGTGAAATCTTGCCGAGGGAGAAACCTTGCCGAGGAGGAACTCTTGTCGGGGTAGAAACCTTGCCGAGCTAGGGAGGAACCCTTGCCGGTGTAAAAACCTTGCCGGGGTGAAACCTTGTCGGTGCGGAAAGCTTACCCGGGTGGAAGGCCTGCCGGGGTGGAGGTTGTGATAGTCAAGACGACGAGAAGTTGAAGATGGGCTCAGAAGCTAATTCAAATGATCTTGGATGGAGAAATGTCCTACACGGAAGTTGTGCGTCTCGTCGAAACGATCGCTTTTTATATAAAGATCGTCCAAATCTGAGTTCGTATGCAAAAATTAGAGCAATTGGAATGCAGCCCTATCACGAGGTGAGATGTGGCGCGCTCCACCAGACACATGTGTGATGGGTAGCGCGAGAGAATAGCCTGTTTTGCGCGACCGATTTAACTCTCAAAATGACCTCTGATAAAAAAACCTTCAACATGAGAGTTGTTCGTCTCGTCGAAACGGTCAAGATTGCTTTTGGGCTCATTTTCATCCGAGATGGTTTACCACGACAAAAAAGACCCGCAAGATGCAGCCAGTTTAAACCGAGCAGTTTTGGAAAGTTCGGATAAAATCAGTCCGAATTTGACTAGGGTTTTGAACGTGAATTGATGTAATTTTCTTGTAAGGAAAGCCTAGATAAATCCTTTGCTTGTACGGGAAGTCCAGCCGCCTCTTATATATGTTGGGGGTGACGGCCGATTGAAACAACACACAATCGAACAAATCAATATACTACTTTTTCATCTACGTTTTATCTCTCCACCGTTTTTCTCTCTCGTTCTTCGCTGTTCTTCGTGTTTGAGAGCTGAGAATCCCGAGGCTCTAGGGGCGAGCGAATCGACCTAGGGCAGCCCATAGCCGCCGCAATCCCTGACGGGGTCCCTCCGGGTGCGCGGGGTTTCGGGTCTGCAAAAGCGCCCGCCGACTGTCTTGCGTATCGCGTTGTCGGTCGGGTCTCCTTCGACGTGAGCTGCGGTGCATCACCCCCGGCGTCGAGGGTACACGTGACGTGTTCGTGTGTCAACAACAATTAGTAAGACAACCTAATAAAATACTAACTTATGATACTATACATTACGGAGGTAGTATTATATCGTAGTATCATATGCATGATACTATTATATTTTTTTGAAGCTTATGATACTAGTACATGATACTCCCATTAAAGAACCTCTAGCAGACCCCGCAAAACACGCAAACCAGCAAAATTCCGGCAAGTATGTGGGCTCGGCCCAATTTTCCGGCCAGTACAGAGAGCGCATACTCGCCCGGCCCGCAAATTCTTTTGCCGCGGCCCGCAAACCGCACGCCCCCACCGCTATATCTGCGGTTCTGCGGCTCGTTTGCGGGTCCAAACCCTATCCCCCGCTGCCACTGAGCCACGCGATTCCCCTTCCCCCTTTCCACATTTATCGCCGTCGGCGACCACCCGCCCCGCCTCCAGCCGTCATGTGGGGCCGAATGTGGAGCTCCGGACGCGGCTCTGGCAACAGATCTGGCGGCGGAAGGGACCCGAAGCGCGAGCGGCCCGTCCGGTCGGACGGTGCGAGGAAGCGCGTGGCCCGGAAGTGGACCAACCGCGGCCTGTCTCCGCCGGCGAGCTTCCAGTGGAGCGAGACGGAGGAGTACGACCGCCGGCGCGCGTTCTTCTCCTCCACGAGGTCTTCATACGCCGAGAGCTCCTCCTCCTCCAGTGCGGGCCTTCTCCCCATGAAGAGGGAGTGTTCGGAGGACGAGGAGGAGCCAGACGCGTTCGCCTTCGTCCCCGTGAAGGAGGAGCCCGCTCCGCTCGGCCACCGCAGAGTCGTCGGGCCGGAAGACTACGTCGTTGACGTCGACACCTTTGCGGCCGCCATCGCCGAGCGGAGCTTGCGCGAGGAGGCGGAGAGCCGGCGCCACGCCGAGGAGCTCGAAGACCTCTAGTGGAGGCAGGTGGTCGCCGCCAACCTCGCCGCCAAGGAGAAGGCCGAGGAGTGGCGCCGCATCCGCGAGGAGTACGCGGCGAAGTACGTCGACCTATGCAGCTCCAGCGAGGAGGATTGAGCGTCCTCCTCCTCCACGGCGTCGTCCATTTGCCGCGACCTCACCGCCGTCAGATCTGACCCCCTCTAGTACTAGTTAATGTAGTATGTAGTATGAACTATGCTTGTAGTTTGTTGATCATGTATGTGATGAACTATGTAGTATGTGATGAACTATGTTTATGCAATTTCTCCTGCAAAAGTGTTTTTTTTCAAATTATGCAGGTTTAGATACGGTTTCTGTTCGGCCACGCTAGTTTTCGACCCACAAACGCGATCTTCGTGAAACCGCAAACGCGTTTTGTGGGTCAAGTTTTTGCGGGGTATGCTAGAGTTGCTCTTACAACCAGCCTAAGTATTTAGCAGGAAAGTACCACGCCATCGTTATTCCTTCAGCGTCCCCAACAAATTACTCCTATATTATTACTACGTACTACATCTACGTGGTATAAGAGCAACTCCAATGGGGCAACCCATTTCGTCTGGGCCGTTCGTTAGGGTCGGCGCGGACAGAAAAGGCGGCCCAATGCGCTGACCCAAACGGACGCGCGTCCGTTTTTCATCCACAGGCGACCCATTCCCGGCCCATTTTAAGCCTGATTTGCGTCAGCGCGGACACGCGACGGACACGCGCGCGCTCGCCTACTCCTGTCCTGGGCCTGCTGGTCTGTGGCACATTGGCTCCCGTCTCACCCTGCGGCCAACAAAGCAACCCTCCCGCCTCCTCCGCCGCCGCCGCCCATTTTTCCAGCGACTCTTCAAGCTGCCGCCGCCTCCACATCCGCCCAGCAACGCCGACCCCTCCCCCTGTCGCCCTCCGCCGCCGTTTTGCCGTTGGGGAGCAAACTGCTTCCCACCGCCGCTTCCCCCACCGCACAGCCGCCCGCGACCAAGAAGCCGCCTCGTCGCCCCTGCCACATCCGACCGGCACGCTCGGCGCACGCCGTCACACTCGCCGGACGCCGACAGGGTAGCTAGCTGGTCTGTGGGTGCCGCGACTCCCTCGCCGGCCGTCTCCTTCGTCGACGCCCGCAAGCTGTTTGACTGTTTGCTAAGGTACGAGATGGACTCCGCCGACGAGTTCTTTTTCCACAATTTCCTTTGCGACTCCGACATTTCGTCGTCCGACGACGATGAGGAGATACTGGCTACCGTGTTGGTCCAGCACCACCTCAACAGCCAGCGGCCGTCGTTTCGTGGCTCCATTCTAGGCCACCTTCTGGCGTTGAATCGCAACCGAGAGAGCGGGCATTTCCTTCTCTGGAAGGACTACTTTGATACAACAAATCCGTTGTTCAAACATCACAAATTCCACCGCCGGTTCCGTATGAGTAGACATGTTTTCAACCGTATTAGAGAGGGAGTGGTCGGCGATGATGAATACTTCGAGTGCAAAGAGGATGCCGTCGGCAAGATTGGTTTCTCCTCTTATCAGAAATGCACTGCCGCCATCCAAATGCTTGCATACGGAGTTCCCGGTGATCTCATTGACGAGTACATCCGTATGAGTGAGTCTACATTCCTAGAGTCCCTGAATAAGTTCTGCAAGGCTATGCTTGCTGTGTTTGGCCCTGAGTACTTGAGAGAGCTGACAGCTGAAGATACAACCCGTTTGCTGGTGATGAATGCCAGCAGGGGCTCCCCGGGGATGCTTGGCAGCATAGACTGCATGCACTGGGAGTGGAAGAATTGTCGTTCTGCTTGGCAAGGGCGGTATAAGGGACATGTCAGGGCTTGCACTGTCATACTAGAGGTCGTGGCGTCTCAAGATCTCTGGATCTGGCACTCTTTCTTTGGAATGGCTGGATCACACAATGATATCAACGTGCTTCAGCGCTCGCCGGTGTTTGCTAGGCTTGCCGAAGGCAACAGCCCACCGGTGAACTTTACTGTCAACGGCCACAACTACGACAAAGGGTACTATTTGGGTGACGATCCTCAGTGGACAACTATTGTCAAGAAAATACCCAACCCTGTCGGAGAGAAAAGGAAAAGATTTGCCCAATAGCAAGAGAGTGCTAGGAAGGATGTCGAGCGTGCCTTTGGTGTTTTGCAATCTCGATGGGGCATCGTTCGGTATCCTACTAATACTTGGAGCACATAGAAACTATGGGAGGTGATGACTGCTTGTGTGATCATGCACAATATGATCGTAGAAGACGAGCGCCCGGAACGTCTGTACGATCAAGGCTTTTAGTTTCAGTGTGAGAATGTTGTGCCTGAGCATGGAGTAGCGGCAATATTTGAGCAGTTCACTCAGTTTCATGAAGACATGCGTGATTGGGAAACTCACGTGCAACTGCAAAATGATTTGGTTGAGCATATGTGGACTCATGTTGGCAACCAATAGATTGTATCTTTTTTTATTCGTTTGAAACTATGTGAAACATTTTTATTTGTATTTGGCTTGTAAAACTATACTATTTATTTGGGCAGCCAGACTATTTTTGCTCGTTTTAACATTTTCATTCCATAATATGTTTGAATGCAAATCAATGTAAAATTGGGCGGCCAGCCGGCCACACCTGCACATATGGGGCGGCGCCTTGGGCGCGCTGCCAACCCATATCAAAAACATAGCGGACGCCGGACGGGTGGCCGACCCAAACGGACAAAAAGCGGACGAAATCGCCATCCGTTTGGATCAGCCCGTTAGAGTTGCTCTAATGTTTATTTCTTGCGAAACACGTACGTGGTATTATGTGACGGAGTACTGATAACGATTCATAGTTAGTGGGTACGTGGGCCATTTGCTTGGGCGTTGCCACGTTGGCACGCTAGGACGGCTGCGACTACGACCGTGCTTTTCAGCAGTTAAATAAAAACTAATCCGGAGAGGTGGAGCAGATAACGAAATCTCAGGGGGGACAAAAGAAACTCGATGGGGTGTACGACATAGGACAGGAGGATGGAGAGGCCAACCCTCCAGAGAGAGCGGTAGATGGAGAGGCAGAGGATGATAATTACATGCCCTCCTCCGAAGACGAGGCAAGCCTCGACGATGACGAATTCGTCGTGCCAGAGGATCCCGTCGAACAAGAGCGCTTCGAGCGCCTGCTTATAGCCATGGCAAATAGCCTTAAGAAAAAGGAGTAGTAGCTTCAAGCTGATCAAGATCTAGTAGCTGATAGATGGACTGAAGTCCTCGCGGCCGAGGAATATAAAATCGAGCGCCCCTCCAAGAGTTCCCCAAAATGCAGGTTGCTACCCTGACTGGAGGAATAAGCGTATGACACGGCTGATCGGCCACCTCGTGGCCGCGATAGAGAGGCATTCCAGCCAAAAGCTCAGCCTGCACCCCGACACCATTCGTATAAAAAGGCATGGGGAAATACGCCAGACCTGCGAGACGTATTGGAGGACAAAGCAAAACATGCAAGATTGATCTACGTATCACGAGGGCACGCCACTATGCGAGACGATAAACGTCACGCCGGATACAATAAAAGTAAATCCGGCAGGGCCGAACACAGTGGGCAAGACTCATTGGAGCTGCGTCATGATATAGCCCAGTACGGAGGTGCCACACACCCCTTATGCTTCATAGATGAAGTAATGGACCATCAAATCCCAGAGGGTTTCAAACCCGTAAACATAGAATCATATGACGGCACGACAGATCCTGCGGTATGGATCGAGGATTTCCTCCTGCACATCCACATGGCCCGCGGTGATGACCTACACGCAATCAAATAACTCCCACTCAAACTTAAAGGACCTGCTCGTCATTGGCTCAACAGCTTTCCAAAGAGTCCATTCGCTGTTGGGAAGATCTGGAAGCCGCATTCCTCGACAACTTTCAGGGCACTTATGTGCGACCACCAGACGCCGATGACCTGAGCCATATAATTCAGCAGCCAAAGGAATCGGCCAGGCAATTCTAGACACGGTTGCTAACAAATACAAATCAAATCGTCGACTGTCCGGATGCAGAGGACCTAGCAGCTTTTAAACACAACATCCGCGACGAGTGGCTAGCTCGGCACCTTGGTTAGGAAAAGCCAAAATCTATGGCAGCCCTCACGACACTCATGACCCGCTTTTGTGCGGGAGAAGACAGCTGGCTGGCTCGCAGTAATAACATATCAAAGAACCGTGGTACTTCGGATACCAAGGACGACAATGGCAGGTCACGTCACAACAAACATAAGCGCCGCATTAACAGCGACAATACCGAGGATACGGCAGTCAATGCCGGATTCAAAGGCTCTAAACCCGGTCAGCGGAAAAAGCCATTTAAAAGAAGCACTCTGGGCCCGTCCAGTTTGGACCGCATACTCGATCGCTTGTGTCAAATACACGGCACCCCCGACAAGCCAGCCAACCACACCAATAGGGATTGTTGGGTATTCAAGCAGGCCGACAAGTTAAATGCCGAAAACAAAGATAAGGGGCCACATAGTGATGACGACGAAGAGCCCCGGCAGCCGAACACAGGAGGACAGAAGAGGTTCCCCCCACAAGTGCGAACGGTGAACATGATATACGCAACCCACATCCCCAAGACGGAGCGGAAGCGTGTGCTCAGGGACGTATATGCGTTGGAGCCAGTCGTCCCAAAGTTCAACCCATGGTCCTCCTGTCCGATCACCTTCGATCATAGGGACCACCCCACTAGTATCCGTCATGGCGGATTCGCCGCACTGGTCCTAGACCCAATCATTGACAGATTTCACCTCACTCGAGTCCTTATGGATGGCGGCAGCAGCCTGAACCTACTTTACCAAGACATAGTGCGTAAAATGGGTATAGACCCCTCAAGGATCAAACCCACAAAAATGACCTTTAAAGGAGTCATACCAGGTGTAGAGGTCCATTGCACAGGCTCAGTCACACTGGAAGTGCTCTTAAGATCCCCGGATAACTTTCGGAGTGAAGAGTTAATCTACGATATAGTCCTGTTCCATAGTGGTTATCATGCAACAGAACCGCCGTAGCAGCGGAAGCGCAAAGCAGCCTCTTAAGGCAATCCACTAGTTTGGTGTTTAAGGACCCAAACACCTTCAAGCGCGCCCGGAGTAATCAGCAACAGGACCGCCTGGCACGTTCCGAGCTTGCATAGCAATGCGGTCCCCACCCCGGCCCAAGCCAAACGACGAAATTCGTGCCACGCGTACATAATTACGCATTAAAAATGCCATGGGTATAGGCGGGGAGGGGGCATGACTACGACACACCCCAAGACCCGGCTTAAACCACACTAAGGGCTTCCCGTTTTGTTATTTTTTTTCTTTTCAGGACTTTAATGTCTGGAAACTCGGTCCGGCAGCATGATTGCCGAACATATGATGCAGCAACCAAGAAGGCAGAAAGCTACGTCACACCACGGAACTCCCAGGTGGATTACGATAACGAGTGTAATATTTGCCTTAATACTATTCTTCAGCTCGCCCTTGGAGGTGACATAGTCCTACTTATTGCTTATTGCATCGCATGTATCATTCTTCTTTAACGCACCTTTTTGAATAAACAATGCATAGCATCAAGACTATTATTGCATTCTTCTTTATATATATATGTTCATTCATGACATCCAACACCCGTACACTCTGGTACGGCCAATACGCCAGGGGCTTAAGCATACCCCACAATACGGCGTGAGAAGTCCGGACACTTTCAACAGTGCGGCACCCGGAACTTATAGCTTTATATGCATCAGCTCCGAATCATGTATTGGGTCAATAGTTGGGTTTGCCCGGCTCCCATGTTTTGGTACCTTACGTTCCGCTATATCGGCTAAGGTAGCACTAGGAGAACTACTGTGATTGTGCCCCGGTTCTGCTGGGCTAAGCACCTCAGTAGAGAAAGCTAAAACTGACTGTCATGATAAGGCGAGAGACTGGTCGTTGTTCGAGAGGTTTTTGAGTCCTTAAAGACTTATGCCGCTTAGAGCGAGGAGTCGGCCCTGTCCGGCTTAAGGCGTGTATCACGCCCCGAATTCGGCCTTCCAAATACTAGGGGCTTCGCCAAAATTTAAAATTATAGAATTCTATGGCTAAGTGAGAGTGATAACGCATTATAGTCCGATTGCCTTGTTCGTTGTGCTGAGTACCTCCCTCGAAGGACACAAAAAAGGGAACAAGAGTGCTCAGGTTTATCCCGAACACCCCAGCACTTGTGGCATGGGGGCAGAAGCCGACGACTAGCCATCTCTCAGATTTGATAAATAGCCGAATAGAAGGTAATATTTTAAATTCAAACAAGCGTTGCATAACGCATATGAACAAGTTTTCATAACTACAGGATTACACGAGCAAGTTCACTTGAATATTATATCTTTTGTACACTCGTCCGCTACGAGACGAGCACCCTTCAGGACACCCTCATAGTACATCACGAGGTGGCAATGCTCCTTGCCCTCCGGCGGCCCTTCCTTAATCAGCTTCACCGCGTCCAGCTTGGCCCATTGCACCTTCACACGAGCGAAAGCCCGGCGTGCACCTTCGATGTAGACAGACCGCTTGATGACTTCCAGCCGTGGGCAGGCATCTACAAGCCGCCTCACCATGCCGAAGTAGTTGTTGGGAAGGGCGTCGCCAGGCCACATCCGGACTATAAAGCCCTTCATTGCATGTTCGGCCGCCTTGTGCAGCTCGACCAGTTGCTTCAGCTTGTCGCTCAGAGGCATCGGGTGTTCGGTCCCAGCATACTGAGACCAGAACAGCTTCTCCATTGAGCTTCCCTCCTCGGCCTGGTAAAATTGTGCGGCATCCGACACGTTGCGGGCCAAATCTGCGAACGCTCCTGGAAGAGCTCCGGATTCGGGTAAGTAACATGTACTTTACTTTCACATGCTTGCTTTGCATATAGAATGCCTTACCTGCTGCTATCTTCTTCATCGCATCAATCTCCTGGAGGGCCTTCTGTGCTTCGGCCTTGGCACTCTTTGCACTTTCATGGGCGGTGGCAAGCTCGGACTCTCGCGTCTTCAAGTCAAGCTCCAACGCCTCGTGCTTCGTCACAAGAGTGTGGAGCTCTTGCTGCACCTCGCCCACCCATGCCTCATGCCTTTCCCGCTCGGTGTGCTCCTTGGCCGCTTTGTTTTCGGCCTCAGATTGCACTTGCTTCAGGGTCGCCACCTCAGTCGTGGCCCCTAGCACATTTACGATGATCCTATCATTTTGCAATCGCATTCTTTTTATATATATCCATAGACTAGGTACTACTTACCTTTGTTCCCCTCGAGCTGCCTCTTGGCAAGGACGAGTTCTCTCTTGGACCCTTCGAGGTCCTGCTTCAGTGTGGCGACCTCCGCAGTCAGTGCGGCTGAGGCCAGCAGCGAAGCCTGCATACGCATATTGACATACTTATATTAGACTCCTGTGAAATTGTTTGATCCTCTATTCGGCTTTTCTTTGTGAACACCGAACAGAGCATCAGTGGCTATTGTCTATGCGGTAATATTTTTCCCCATATTTCAAAAACTTACCACAAAGCCTGTTAGAAGGCTGGCACAGGCTTCAGTCAGTCCGCTCTTGGCGGACTGAACCTTCTGGACCACCGCACTCATAATAGTGCGGTGCTCTTCGTCGATGGAAGTGCTGCGGAGCGCTCCCAGCAGACTGTTCGGTGCTTCTGGATGGACAGAGGTCACCGGCACAGGCGTCTTGCCCCTTTTATAAGGAGGATGCATGCCCGAGTCCGGAACCATTGGGGGTTCTGGCGTGGTGTTCGGCTGAGGGCCAAACTCGGAGCCCTCGGGAGCCTTGCTCCCTCTGCTCCCGGAGTCCGGAAGGTCGCCTTGAGGCGCCTCCAGGATTGTCTCCCCTCGACCAGGTGCCTCTTGAGACAATACCTCGGCGTTGTCCGTAGGGCAGGGGGAGGTGGCGTTCGGAAGTGGATCGCTATCCATATCTGACGAGCCCAGGGAGCCGTCCGACGATATGTCGATACGGGCTCGAGGCGGTCTGCATAATCATAATTCGGCTTTAGAAGAAACAGTGCGACAAATGAATTCTATGAGTTACTCTGGCATCCGAATACTTACGACTTCTCCAGGGGCTTGGCCCTGAGCAGCCACTCATCTTCGCCTTCGGCGACGGTGGTAGAGTAGTCCGGAAGGAGAGTCCTTCCCTTCTTGGACCCTTCGGCCCCCCAGTTGGGGCGGCCTTCCTTTTCTTGTCTCCCCCGACTGGAGGGGGAGCGTCGTCATCTTCCTCCTCGTCTTCGTGGGAGGAGTGCACCGAGGAGTCCTCGGACGATGAGTCCGATAACACCTGGCGTCGGGAACTCTTGCGGGTTCCCTTGGCCTTCTTGGTCTTCTCCGACACCTTATAAGGGGCCGGAGTCAGCATCACCGTAAGGAGAGCGTCCGCAGTGTCTTCGGGCAGAGGGGCCGGACAGTTAATTTGCCCCGACATCTCCACCCAGTCCTATCAAAGGCATGGAGATCAGACCCCGCACATGATTAAGCTAGGGGAAATAAAATATCCTACCGGATGTATAGAACTCACCGAATGCGCTCGGCGCTTCACGCTTAGCCCGCCGTCCTCGGTGAGGGAGGGAGGGACTCGGCGCCCTTGAACAACACCTTCCAGACGTCCTTGTGCATCGTGTCGAAGAGCTCGCTCAGAGTCTGGTGCTGGGCCGGGTCAAACTCCCACAAGTTGAAATCCCGTTGTTGACATGGGAGGATCCGGCGGATGAGCATGACCTGGACTATGTTGACAAGCTTGAGCTTCTTGCTTGCCATATTCTGGATACATTTCTGGAGTCCGTCCAGCTCCACCGATGAACCCCAGGACAGGCCCTTCTCTTTCTAGGAGGTGAGCGGTGTGGGGATTCCGGATCAAAACTTGGGGGCAGCCACCCATTTGGCGTCGCGCGGCTCGGTGATATAGAACCACGTCGATTGCCATCCTTTTATGGTGTCCACGAAGGAGCCTTCGAGCCATATAACGTTGGGCATCTTGCCCACCATGGCTCCGCCGCATTCTGCTTGTTGGCCGCCCACTACCTTCGGCTTGATATTGAAGGTCTATAACCACAGGACGAAGTGGGGCCGGATGCGGAGGGAAGCCTCACACACTACGATGAACGCCGAAATGTTGAGGATGAAGTTCGGGGCCAGATCATGGAAGTCCAGCCCATAGTAGAACATGAGACCACGGACGAATGGATGGAGGGGAAACCCCAGTCCGCGGAGGAAGTGGTGGACGAAAACTACCCTCTTGTGAGGTTCAGGGGTAGGAACGATCTGCCCCGCAGCGGGCAGCCGGTGCGCGATATTCGCGGCCAAGTATCTGGCTCCGCACAGCTTCTTGATCTGTCCCTCCGTAACGGAGGAAGCCATCCATTTACCTCCCGCTCCAGACATGATTGGAGGAGGTTGTGGGGAAGGATGTGGGCTTGGGCGTTAGAGCTCGAGTGCGCAAGAATGGACGAGCAAGGAGGAAGAAGGCGTGGGTAGAAAAAGGTTAAACCTTGTCCCTTTATAAGGGCGGCCGAAACTATGCGTCCCCACTAGCCTGGTAAAACTCACTTATCCCCCAAGCGCCGTAATCGATGGCGTAGTTGGGTTACCCACGCCCGTATTGATGAGAATCCCGTAATAAGGGGGACACGATCTCTACTTTGACAAGACATGTAAAAAAACTGCCTCGCGTTATGTGCGGGGCTAGTTAAAGGAAATGGTTCGAATAATCGTCGGGCCATGGCATAATGTCATGTTTCCAAAACAAGTCAGTAGATTAGATTCATGGAAATATTATTCTCTCTACGGTGGTATGTGGAACTTATTTTGCAGGGTCGGACACTATCCTTGTATTCAAATTTTTCTGTGGTGTATTAGGAGGAGGAACCCGCCTTGCAATGCCGAAGACAATATTGCGTGCCGGACTCATTGTCATTGAAGCCTGGTTCAGGGGCTACTGTGGGAGTCCTGGATTAGGGGGTCTACGGACAGCCGGACTATATCCTTTGGCCGGATTGTTAGACTATGAAGATACAAGATTGAAGACTTCGTCTCGTGTCCGGATGGGACTCTACTTGGCGTGGAAGGCAAGCTAGGCAATACGGATATGTATATATCCACCTTTGTAACCAACCTTGTGTAACCCTAGCCCTTTCCGGTGTCTATATAAACCGGAGGATTTTAGTCCGAGGACAACATACAATCATACCATAGGCTAGCTTCTAGGGTTTAGCCTCTCCGATCTCATGGTAGATCAACTCTTGTAATACTCATATCATCAAGAATAAATCAAGCAGGACGTAGGGTTTTACCTCCATCAAGAGGGCCCGAACCTGGGTAAAACATTGTGTCCCCTGCCTCCTGTTACCATCCGCCTTAGACGCACAGTTCGGGACCCCCTATCCGAGATCCGCCGATTTTGACACCGACAGGAAGCATTATACATCAAAAATTCTGTTTTTATCATTTACCTACTCGAGGATGAGCATGAATTAAACTTGGGGATGCCTGATATGTCTCCAACGTATCTATAATTGTTTATTGTTCTATGATATTATATTATCTGTTTTGCATGTTTAATGGGCTTTATTATACACTTTTATATTATTTTTGGGACTAACCTACTAACCAAAGGCCCAGTGCAAATTGCTGTTTTTTTGCCTATTTCAGTGTTTCGCAGAAAAGGAATATCAAACGGAATCCAAACGGAATGAATCCTTCGGGAGAGTTATTTTTGGAACAAACGTGATCCACGAGACTTGGAGTGGACGTCAAGGAAGCAACGAGGCAGCCACAAGGCAGGGAGGCACGCCCCCACCCTCATGGGCCCCTCGTGGCTCCACCGACATACTTCTTTCGCCTATATATACTCATATACCCCGAAAACATCCGAGAGCACCATGAAACCCTATTTACACCGCCGCAACCTTCTGTACCCATGAGATCCCATCTTGGGGCCTTTCCCGGCGCTCTGCCGGAGGGGGAATCGATCACGGAGGGCTTCTACATCAACACCATAGCCTCTCCGACGATGTGTGAGTAGTTTGCCACAGACCTTCGGGTCCATAGTTATTAGATAGATGGCTTCTTCTCTCTCTTTGGATCTCAATACAAAGTTCTCCTCGATTCTCTTGGAGATCTATTCGATGTAATTCTTTTTGCGGTGTGTTTGTCGAGATCCGATGAATTGTGGGTTTATGATCAAGATTATCTATGAACAATATTTGGTTATTCTCTGAATTCTTGTATGTATGATTTGATATCTTTGCAAGTCTCTTCGAATTATCAGTTTGGTTTGGCCTACTAGATTGATCTTTCTTGCAATGGGAGAAGTGCTTAGCTTTTCAATCTTGCGGTGTCCTTTCCAGTGACAGCAGGGGCAGCAAGGCACATATTGTATTGTTGCCATGGAGGATAAAAAGATGGGGTTTATATCATATTGCTTGAGTTTATCCCTCTACATCATGTCATCTTGCCTAATGCGTTACTCTGTTATTATGAACTTAATACTCTAGATGCATGCTGGATAGCGGTCGATGTGTGGAGTAATAGTAGTAGATGCAGAATCATTTCGATCTACTTGACACGCACGTGATGCCTATATACATGATCATGCCTAGATATTCTCATAAGTATGCGCTTTTCTATCATTTGCTCGACCGTAATTTGTTCACCCACCATAGATTATGCTATCTTGAGAGAAGCCACTAGTGAAACCTATGGCCCCCGGGTCTATTCTCCATCATATAAGTTTCCGATCTATTTTACTTTGCAATCTTTACTTTCCAATCTATATCATAAAAATACCAAAAATATTTATCTTATTATCTCAATCAGATCTCACTTTTGCAAGTGGCTGTGAAGGGATTGATAACCCCTTTATCACATTGGTTGCAAGGTTCTTATTTGTTTTTGTAGGTACGAGGCGATTTGCGTGTATCCTCCTACTGGATTGATACCTTGGTTCTCAAAAACTGAGGGAAATACTTACGCTACTTTGATGCATCACCCTTTCCTCTTTAAGAGAAAACGAACGCATGCTCAAGAGGTAGCACATAGCAGCCCCAAACTTTAAGAAACGACAACTTGGGTTTCTTGCAAAACCACACTTCATATCTCTCAATCCGGGCATTTGCTTGAAATAATAACTTCAACTCCTGGAACATCTCATATGCTCAAGAGGTCCCCTATTTAATGTGAATGCAGCCGTCTCTAAAGCATATCCCCAAAATGACAATGGTAAATCAGTAAGAGACATCATAGATCGCACCATATCTAGTAAAGTACGATTACGGCGTTCGGACACACCATTATGCTGTGGTGTTCCCGGTGGCGTGAGTTGCGAAACTATTCCACATTGTTTCAAATGAAGACCAAACTCGTAACTCAAATATTCTCCTCCACGATCAGATTGTAGAAACTTTATTTTCTTGTTATGATGATTTTCCACTTTACTCTGAAATTCTTTGAACTTTTAAAATGTTTCAGACTTATGTTTCATTAAGTAGATATACCCATATCTGCTCAAATCATCTGTGAGGGTCAAAAAATAACGATACCCGCCGTGAGCCTCAATGTTCATTGGACCACATACATCAGTATGTATGATTTCCAATAAATTTGTTGCTCTCTCCATTGTTCTAGAGAACAGAGTTTTAGTCATCTTGCCCATGAGGCATGGTTTGCAAGTACCAAGTGATTCATAATCAAGTGATTCCAAAAGTCCATCAGAATGGCGTTTCTTCATGCGCTTTACACCAATATGACCTAAACGGTAGTGCCAAATAAGTTGCACTATCATTATCAACTCTGCATCTTTTGGCTTCAATATTATGAATATGTGTCTCACTACTATCGAGATTCAACAAAATAGACCACTCTTCGAGGGTGCATGACCATAAAAGATACTACTCATATAAATAGAACAACCATTATTCTCAGATTTAAATGAATAACTATCGGTGTCAAAACCGGTGGATCTCGGGTAGGGGGTCCCGAACTATGCGTCTAGGCCGGATGGTAACAGGAGGCAGGGGACACAATGTTTTACCCAGGTTCGGGCCCTCTTGATGGAGGTAAGACCCTACGTCCTGCTTGATTAATATTGATGATATGGGTAGTACCAGAGTAGATCTACCACGAGATCGGAGAGGCTAAACCCTAGAAGCTAGCCTATGGTATGATTGTATGTTGTGGTTGTCCTACGGACTAAAACCCTCCGGTTTATATAGACACCGGAGAGGGTTAGGGTTACACAAGGTCGGTTACAAAGGAGGAGATATACATATCCGTATTGCCTAGCTTGCCTTCCACGCCAAGTAGAGTCCCATCCGGACACGAGACGAAGTCTTCAATCTTGTATCTTCATAGTCCAACAGTCCAGCCAAAGGATATAGTTCGGCTGTCTGGAGACCCCTAATCCAGGACTCCCCCAGTAGCCCCTGAACCAGGCTTCAATGACGATGAGTCCGGCGCACAGTGTTGTCTTCGGCATTGCAAGGCGGGTTCCTCCTCCGAATACACTACGGAAGAATTTGAATACAAGGATAGTGTCCAACCCTGCAAAATAAGTTCCACATACCACCATAGAGAGAATAATATTTTCGCAAATCTAATTTGTTGACTTGTTTTGGCAGCATGACATTATGTCATGGCCCGGTGATTATTCGAACCATTTCCTTTAACTAGCCCCGCACATAACGCGAGGCAGTTTTTTGACACGTCTTGTCAAAGCAGAGATCGTGTCCCCTTATTACGGGATTCTCATCAATATGGGCGTGGGTAACCCAACCGTGCCATCGATTACGGCGCTTGGGGGATAAGCGAGTTTTACCAGGCTAGTAGGGGGCGCATAGTTGCGTCCGCCCATATAAAGGGATAAGGATTCACCTTTTCATCCACGCCTTCTTCCTCCTTTGCTCATCCATTTTCGCACACTCGAGCTCTAGCGCCCAAGTCCGCACTTCCCACCTCAACCTTCCCCCACCATGTCTAGAGCGGGAAGTAGGTGGATGGTCTCCTCCGTCACGGAGGGAGACATCAAGAAGCTGAGGAGAGACGGATGCCTGCCCGACGACATCACGCACCGGCTCCCAGATGAGGGGCAGCTCATCCCCACCCCTGGGCCCCATGAGAGGGTAGTGTTCCTTACCCATTTCCTCCGCGGGCTGGGATTCCCTCTCCACCCATTCGTCCGGGGGCTCATGTTCTACTACGGCCTGGATTTCCACGATCTGGCCCCGAATTTCATCCTCAATATCTCGGTGTTTATCGTCGTGTGTGAGGCCTTCCTCCGCATCAAGCCCCACTTCGGCTTATGTTTGAAGACCTTCAATGTCAAGCTGAAGGTTGTGGGCGGCCGCCAGGCGGAGTGCGGAGGCGCCATGGTGGGCAAGATTCTCAACGTTACATGGCTCGAGGGATCCTTTGTGGAAACCATAAAGGGGTGGCAATCGGGGTGGTTCTACATCACCGAGCCGCGTGACCCTGCATGGGCAGCGGCCCCCAAGTTCCGATCTGGCATCCCCACGTGGCTCACGTCCTGGAAAGAGAAAGGCCTGTCCTAGGGTCATTCGGGAGAGCTGACCAGACTCCAAACATGTATCCAAAACATGGTGAACAAGAAGCTCAAACTCGTCAACGTGGTCGAGGTCATGCTCCACCGCCGTGCCAACTACGGGACTTCAACTTGTGGGAGTTCGACCCGGCGCAGCACCGAACTCTGAACAGGCTCTTCAACACAACTCACGAAGATGCCTGGAGGGTGCTGTTCAAAAGCGCCAGTGTGGTAAGCTGCTTTACCTTTCACAAGATACTTATTTTTTATAGATTGACTCCATGCGGGATCTAAACTCCCGTACCTTTGACAGGACTGGCAGGAGACGGCCGGACAGATCGACTGTCTGGCTCCTTTGCCCGAAGGCCCAGCGGACGCTCTTCTGGTGAAAATGCTGACTTCGGCTCCTTATACAGTGCCGGAGAAGAACAAGAAGGCCAAGGGAACCCGAAAGAGTTCCCAACGCCAGGCGTCGTCGGACTCACCGTCCGATGACTCTGCGGTGCACTCCTCCCCCGAAGACAAGGAAGAAGAAGAAGATGCTCCCCCTCCAGCCGGGGGAGATAAGAAAAGGAAGGCCGCCCCAAATGGGGGGGCCGAAGGGTCCAAGAAGGGAAGGACTCTCCTTCCGGACAATTCCACCGCCGCCGACGAAGGCGAAGACGAGTGGTTGCCCAGGGCCAAGCCCCTGGGGAGATCGTAAGTATTCCGATACCAGAGTAACTCATAGCATTCCTTTGTCGCACTCCTTTCCCCAACGCCGAACATAATTATGTAGGCCGCCACGAGCCAGTATTGATGTATCATCGGACGGCTCCCTGGGCTCGTCGGACATGGATAGTGATCCAGTTCCGACCGCCACCTCCCCTCATCCTGCTGACGACGCCGAGGTGCTGTCTCAAGAGGCACTGGGTCGAGGGGAGACAGTCCCGGAGGCGCCTCAAGGCGACCTTCCGAACTCCGGGAGCCGAGGGCACGAGGCCCCCGAGAGCTCCGAGTTCGGCCCTCAGCCGAACACCGCGCCGAAACCTCCAGTGGTTCCGAGCTCGGGCAGGCGGCCTCCGCCGAAGAGGGGCAAGACGCCTGTGCCGGTGACCTCTGTCCATCCAGAGGCGCCGGACAATCTACTGGAAGCGCTTCGCATCGCTTCCATCGACGAGGAGCACCATACTATTATGAGTGCGGTGGTCCAGAAGGTTCAGTCCGCCAAGAGCGGATTGACTGAAGCCTGTGCCAGCCTTCTAACAGGCTTTGAGGTAAGTGTTTTGAAATATAGGAAAAATATTACCGCATAGACAGTAGCCCCTGATGCTTTGTTCAGTGTTCACAAAGAAAAGCCGAACAGGGGATCAAATAATATCGCAGGAGTCTAATATAAGTATGTCAATATGCATATGCAGGCCTCGCTGCTGGCGTCCACCGCACTGACTGCGGAGGTCGCCGTACTGAAGCAGGACCTCGAGGGGTCCAAGAAAGAGCTCGGCCTTGCCAAGAGGCAGCTCGAGGAGAACAGGGGTAAGTAATACCCTGTCTATAGATATGTATATATAAAAAAAGACGCGATTGCAAAATGACAGGATCATCGTATATTTGCCAGGGGCCACGATCGAGGTGGCGACCCTGAAGCAAGCGCTAACCAAGGCCGAAGATAAAGCGGCCAAGGAGCGCACCGAGCGGAAAAAACAAGAGGCTCGGGTGGGCAAGGCGCAACAAGAGCTCCAGGCTCTCGTGACGAAGCACGAGGCGTTGGAGCTTGACTCGAAGACATGAGAGTCTGAGCTTGCCACGGCCCTCGAGAGCACGAAAAGTGCCAAGGCCGAAGCCCAAAAGGCCCTCTAGGAGATCGACGCAATCAAGAAGATAGCGGCGGGTAAGGCATTCTATATGCAGAGCAAGCATGTAAAAGTAAATTGCCGATTACTTACCCGAATTCGGAGCTCTCCAGGAGTATTCGCAGATTTGCCCCGCAGCGTGTCGGATGCCGCATAGTTTTACCAGGCCGAGGAGGGAAGCTCAACGGAGAAGCTGTTCTGGTCTCAGTATACTGGGACCGAACACCCGATGCCTCTGAGCGACCAGCTAAAGCAGCTGGTCGAGCTGCACAAGGCGGCCGAACAGGCCATGGAGGGTGTCGGTGTCAAAACCAGCGGATCTCGGGTAGGGGGTCCCGAACTGTGCGTCTAGGCCGGACGGTAACAGGAGGCAGGGGACACGAAGTTTTACCCAGGTTCGGGCCCACTCGATGGAGGTAAAACCCTACATCCTGCTTGATTAATATTGATGATATGGGTAGTACAAGAGTTGATCTACCACGAGATCAGAGAGGCTAAACCCTAGAAGCTAGCCTATGGTATGATTGTCGATGTGTATGTTGTCCTATGGACTAAAACCCTCCCGTTTATATAGACACCGAATAGGGTTAGGGTTACATAGAGTCGGTTACAATGGTAGGAGATCTGAACATCCGTATCGCCAAGCTTGCCTTCCACGCCAAGGAAAGTCCATCCCGGACACGGGACGGAGTCTTCAATCTTGTATCTCCAGGAGTCTGGCTCGGAGGTATAGTTCGGCTAGCCGAACACCCCCTAATCCAGGACTCCCTCAGTAGCCCCCGAACCAGGCTGAGTCCGGCACGCAGATTGTCTTCGGCATTGCAAGGCGGGTTCTCCTCCATATTTCGGGTACCTGTTTGAATAAAGTCTGGTTTCTTGTAGATGTTGCGCTCCTTGGCTTCTATGCCCAATAATGGCCGTTTTCCACGTGTCAAACGAATATGAAAAGTCTGAGTGTTTTTACGTTCACACCCCTAGCCATGTAAATGAGCTGCACTTTTTAAAGGGACGAGGATTTAGATCCAATCCACACCTTCTCCCCTCCACGAGTGTTCATCAGAGCGCATTCGACAAAGGTCCATTCCACCATGGCCAGCCACCGCAACTCCTCCTCTCGCCCTCCTAGCCCTACGCCTGGATATTGGGAGAGATGTTCTACTCCGCTTAGCGAGCTAGTGATGCTTTAGACCAAGGGATTTATCCCCCCGGCCTATATGGTCTCGGTCCGAGCCGGTCTTGCTGTCTACAACGGCAGAGAGCAAGCAGAGAATGCCCCTAATCCATCCAAAGGAGAGCGGGTGTGCCTTGTTCCTTACTTAATAAGGGGGCTCGGATTTCCCATCCACCCGTTTCTCTGGGGGCTGCTGGAGTTCTACGGCCTCGAGCTACATCATCTCACGCCTGCCTCAATATTGCATATCACGGGCTTGGTAGCCCTCTGCAAGCTGTTCTTGGGTATTGAAGCTCATTTCGGACTGTGGAAGGAGCTATTTTGCCTCGTGCCCTGTTCCAAGAAAGGGTCAATGTATCAAGTGGGCGGAGCCGAAGTATGGCGCATCGCCGGGACCGGATATCTATCCGGAACCCCAAAGAAGGCATCCGAAGACTGGCCCTCGGAATGGTTCTATATAGAAGACGTCCCGCTGCCGGATCCTGTCCGGATCGGCCTCCCAAAGTTCGATAGTGCTCCTTTAAAGAAGCGCCTAAGCTGGCGTCCACGGAGCCCTCAAAGGGAAAGTGACAGGGACATCGTTTATCTCATGGGCCGAATAAGATTGTTGGCCCATTCCGGACTAACCATGATCGGAGTTATGGCCGAATGCATCATGCGGGGGGTGAAGCCGCTTCAGTACAGAAGCCACCCCATGTGGGATTTCAACAGGAGGACGACCCCACCCGCTACGGCCGTAAAGGGCCAGATTCAGTTACCGCTCCATTATTGATCTTGTCCACTTTGTACAAGGGAGAAGAGGAGGAATTTCCCCGCGTCAACCCACAGGGTGGATTCCCTATGCACAATCCCCCAAGCTGGGTAAGTGGTCGCATTTACTTGCTCATCCGTTTACTGTTCCCAATATTAAATACTTAGTCTGATGACTTCATCGCAGGAACTGCGCCAGGCCGTTAAGGACATAAGCAGCCCGCCTCCACAACCCGAGGACTCAGGACGGTCTCTCGGCCCGGCCTCTCAAGAGGATCCGGACATATCTGTGGAGCTGATCGATGGAGTGTTCCATCAATTGAGCGAGGACAACGCCTTGGTGGCCATTACGGCCGATTACCCAGGGCTAATCCGAACACCCCAGGTACCTAAGACTGAAGTCCCTGTACCCCGGACAGGGGTCCGTCCACGCATGTTTAATTTCCTGATTGCAACTGAACTTTGCAGGGGAGGTTTTTGAGGCAAAAGGCCGAACCTGCGGCGACAAACCAACCAGGGGCCACAGGGCCCCATGGGCAGAAAAGAGGTGCAGTCCGGACCGAGGCATCAGCGCGAAGGTATGGCGCGCCCCTTTATCCCAGTTGTTATACCTTCGAGGCACACTTGACGCTCGTGCCCTTTTCAGGACAAAGAGACCTCGCCAGACTATATCCGGAGAGGCTGTGAATCGCGCCTCCACCAGCCAGGCTCCAAAGCCTGGTCCGGGGGTGGAAGCGAACGCAAGGGATGTGCTAGACGTTCCTCCGACGGAGGATGTGGATGGGTTATCTGCCACCAACTCAGAGGTGGAAAGTGCCATGAACCACAGGCATCGCCGGACAATTCTTTGCGACGCTTGCTTCTCCCAAGAGGCATTAGATGCCTTCAATTCGGGAGATGCGCACCTCCGTGCCGCTCAAAATGGTCTAGCCAGAGCCACGGAGCAATATGTAAAAGACATACGGGTAAAAAAATTTGGTAAATATATATGTAGCAGTAGCCCCCGAGACTGAAAACAGTTAGAATAACTGGTTTAAGGATCATTTGAAATGCAGGTTCTTACAGAAAAGAATTCCCTACTGACCCAAGAGCTGGAAGAGTGCAAAGCCCAACTGGGGGCCGCACTAGCCGCGGCAGGGGAGCCGAAGGAGACCCCCTCTGGTAATATACATTTCGAAAGATAAGTATATGGTGAAGCACGGCTTTTGTGCGAATCTGACAATTAAATTGTAGATGGCGCCGGATTGAATCCGGAAAGGAAACACCTCGAACGCCAACTGAAGGCTGGTGAGAGAGTGCTATTAAAGGTGATGGGGGAGAAGAACGTTCTCCAAGATGCCAACACCCGGCTGGGCGTCGAGCTAAAAGATGTTCGTGCCCAGCTGTCAGACTCCGTGAAGGAGAATCAGTGGCTTCGACGCGGCATATTTAGTAAGTGCTTGAACGAACCTTTTAAAAGAAAGTTCGGCGGTGCCGTTGATTAACAGAGCGATATCCGTAGGTATGTTAACAGGTCGTCCTGCAGAGGAGATGCCCGGTCCTACGGGTGACCTTCTTCCCGAGCTCTTGCAATTGCTCGATCGAGCTCGGCAGGCGATGCGAGGCGTCGCCCAGGTCCTGTGGCCATCGGTCTCCACACCCGAAGGCCTTGGAGAGCTTGCGGAGAAGCTGAGGGGAGCACGGCGGCGCTTCCAGTTGTGGAAGATATCAGCCTGCCGTCAAGGCGCTAGGGAGGCCTGGGCCATGGTGAAGACGCGGCATTCACAGGCCGACCCCAACCATATGGCCGAGGTTGGTCCTGTAGGGCCCGATGGGAAGGAGATCCTTGTGAGCTTAGTGTACGGCCAAGTAGAATTGGCCGCAAAGTATTCCCAGCAGGACTGTAAATTAGACAACCTGTTAGATGGTATTGAAGAGGAGCACAATCAGTCAAAATGACTATGTAATTTAATTGACATTTATAATGCCTTCTAGCAGGATTGTAGATCATTTGTCATGGCCAACCTTTTCGCTTCAGCCTCGGGACCTGACGGTCCAGAGTGTGTCCGAATTCCCATGCGGTTATATAGGAACCGGGGAATGCGTGGAGACCATGCGTAGGGGTCATTATGGTGTGAACAGACAAGTGCCCGACTAGTTATGTTATATTACATGGTTAGTAAGAAACATCTTCCAGGGAGAATAGTTCCATTAGGGGTTCCTTTCCCTAGGAGGCATGCCCTAAAGTGCATGTCCATGCTGCGAAGAGAAACGCAGGAAAAACATCTGGGGGCACGTGGAAAAAATAAAAAATATCGTCTTTAGTTCACCGACCGAATATTCCCTTAAGAACTCTAGCTTTCGACTTCACCCAGTCTGAGGTACACGTCCGACTGACCCGGCAGTAACAATCGCAGAGGTGCTCCCTTTACCGCCTAGCCGAACAATCGGGAGCGTAGGGGTAAGCATAGGAGCCAGGCAACCCAGCTTGGCCAAAACTTAAGTCATATCGATGCATATAGTGGTGAATAAAAGGTACACGCAGAAGTTTGACACATGTGTTGGGCGTGAAGCCCGTAGAAATAAGCTTCTGTTGAAAGAGGCCCCCAGGTTTGCTGAGCGCGGATAGCGCGTCACTTTGTGAGCCTCTACAGGCTATAAGAGGGAAAGAGAGAGAGAAGGAGAGAAATGTAAGACAGAAGGTATATATAAAAAAATGGACAGAGTAAGGAGACGAACACAGGATCCGGTGCTAGGCATAGAATCTTCGGAGGCGGGCTGCGTTCCATGGGTTTGGCTCGAGTCGGTTATCCGATGCACTTCGCAGGCGGTACCCACCACCAGTCAGGACTTGGTCGATGATGAAGGGACCTTCCCACTTGGGCTTGATTTTGTCCTTTTTCTTGTCCGATAGGCGTAGAACTAATTCGCCAATGTTGTAATTTTTGGCCCGTACTTCTCTGCTTTGGTATCTTCGAGCCTGCTGCTGATAAAGTGCGGAACGGGCTTTTTCCACGTCACGCTCCTCCTCTAATGCATCCAAAATGTCCTGCCGATCGAGCTCGGATTCTCTTTCTTCGTACATGCGCACTCGAGGTGAGTCATGAATTATGTCGCAAGGCAAAACTACCTCCGCGTCGTACACCATGAAGAATGGTGTATATCCGGTGGTGCAATTTGGTGTGGTCCGCAGCCCCCAGAATACGGAGTCGAGCTCCTGTACCCAGTGTGTGTTAGATTCGTTGAGGGATCGTCCTAATCTGGGTTTAATGCCGCTCATGATAAGACCGTTTGCATGTTCGACCTGGCCGTTAGTCTGTGGGTGATAGACAGAAGCGTAATCGAGCTTGATGCCCAAGTTTTTGCACCAGAGTTTTACCTCGTCGGCCGTAAAGTTCGTGCCATTATCAGTGATGATGCTGTGGGGGACGCCGTAACGGTGTACAACCCAGATATGAAATCTATCACAGGCTCGGATCCAGCCGTCTTAACAGGCTTGGCTTCTATACATTTGGTGAACTTATCCACCATGACGAGTAGGTACTTGTGCTTGTGGGTTCTGCCTTTAAGGGGTCCAACCATATCAAGCCCCCAGATCGCAAAGGGCCAAGTGATGGGGATAGTTTGGAGGGCGGTGGGTGGCATATGGCTTTGGTTTGCAAAGAGCTGGCAACCGGTGCATCGCTGGACTAAGTCCTGAGTGTCGTGGTTTTGTCACGGCAGATGTCCTAGAGAAAGGACTTAGTCGTGGAGCCATCGCTACAGGTTAGCTTGAAGGGGTTAAAGAGGACACAGGGACGCAAGAGAGTTTATACTAGTTCGGCCCCTTAAATGAAGGTAAAAGCCTACGTCTAGTTGTGATGGAATTGATGGGGTTTCGATGACTAGGGAGCAAACAAGCTTCGCCTAAGTCTCGAGTTGTTGTCTGTTGTCCTTGAACCGCCGCCGGGTCGTCCCCTTATATACACGGGTGACGCGTCGGTTCACAGAGTCCTAATACCGGCTCATAGATGTGTCTGGTTTGGTCTCTACTTATTCCTAACTTACAATACAAGTTAAATCCCAACACCGGTTTACGGCTACAGGCCTTGAACCGACCATGGGCCTTGAGCCCTCCTCTGCCTTCTTGGGATTTAACATACTTAACTACTGACGAAGTTAACCCAGCCCAGATAGGCCGGTTTACGCCCGGTAGTGATATCCCCAACATTAGGCCCCAGATTGATTTGAACATGTTCATGTCAATCCTTTAGCAAAAATCTCATCTTCTTATAGTTTGTTGAACCGTCGTGATGTCATCTTCTCTGGTCGTTGTAAACTGGCATGACGTCACCTGTTATAAAGGACCTTAATAGGTCTCCGACAATTAAGGCGATATCTTCATTTCCTGGCCCACGGTCCCTTGATTTTCGCGCCTCACTCCTGTCCCTTTCCTTATAAATAGGACCAAAGGGTCATTTATTTTTCCCCTCCGTGCCCTTCTGCTTCGTCTTCCTCGCGTCGCCCAGCTTCGGAGCTCCGCCACCACCGTCAACCTCTGCATCAACCTTGGCCGCTACATCAACCTGGGCGCACCAGAGCACCGCGGCAACCTTCCGCGTATTTCTCATCTCAAGTAAGTCTTCTGTTCTTTTCAACACAGATCTGTTCTAGGGTTTCATGTTCTTCTAGTGTTCATCGCCTGTTTCGTGTTCATACGATAGCTCCTAGATGCATCTGTGAATCCTTGCTCTGTGTAGCGGTAGGTTTTAGCATCCGCCTTCAGTTTCATGCCTCAAGACCATAGATCTATATGTATCTCTGCCGATTGATTCAATATTGTTCTTTTTTTTAACCTTGAATATTTTCCTTCTTTTCTGAACTTGCTTTAGATCCGTCGCTGTAGAGAAGTCTTGTGAAATCTGTTTCTGTAAACTTACTCATCTGCTTCAATGTTTAGACCAGGCGGTTTAACTTTGTAGAAAAAATTGCCAAACCGGTATATACCATTAGTCCCCTTGTTGAACCGCCAGATGTTGTTGCTTCATAAAACTCCGATTTAAATAGATTTGTCTCCGGTTTAACATTGCACATACCAATGTACCTTAATCAATGCATTTTTGAACCGGGATCACCTACCTTGTAGATTTCATCATGGCCAAGCAAGTATATAAGTGCAACCGGGTTCCTTCTCGCGTCACAAAGGCTCAACTGGACGATTTAGTCCTGATCGGCGCCTTAGGCAGCAAAGATACCATCCATTGGAGGGTTCCTGGCAAAGAATGCCCTCCCACACCTCAAGAAGGAGAGGTCATCGTTTTAGTAGATCACTTAGCCCGGGGCTTTAAGCCGCCCGGTTCTAAATTTTACCGGGACGTTTTAGCCGATTTTCAACTCCACCCACAAGACACTGGTCCCAACTGTTACAAACATGTGTCACTTCCAAGTGCTCTGTGAGGCGTTCTTTCAAGAGGAGCCCACAGTGGAGTTGTTCAGAGACTGTTTCCATCTAAACCGCCGTACTGAGTTTTCTGATGGTTCCAATACGGAATTGGGCGGTGTGGCGATTCAGAAAAGGAAAGAGGTCACATATCCTCATGCCAAGCTTCATAGCCACCCCAAAGAGTGGAATCAAACATGGTTCTATTGCAAAGACACCTCCCCTGCTGGTGAAAATCCTTTGCCTGGCTTTCGTCCGGAGCGGCTCAGCAATACACACCCCTTTCCGCAAAGGTTGACTGCCAAGGAGAGAAGCAAATACGCTCCTCAACTGTCCAAGCTCAGAGCCTTCATGGCCAACGGTTTAACTGGGGTTGATCTCGCTCGCTGTTGGATATCATGGAGCATACTACCCCTTAGTCAGCGCTCCGGTTTGATGTGTGAGTATACTGGTAGTGTTGATGACCCACTGCGACATGCTAACATCCAGCTCACCGACGAAGAAATCACAGAAGCTGTGAATAAGATGCTGAATGAACCAGAACACATTTGTGCTAAAACCGGCCTGCTTCCCTTCTGTGCCACCAACAAACCGCCAGCTGTAAGAGTTTGATTTTTCCTTTTGCTGAACCTGTTATTGATATGTCTGGTCATTGTTTTAATATCAGTGTCTGTGTAACCTGGGCAATGATCCGTTTTGGAGCAAGAAACTGCCGCAGGAGAAACCAGAAAAACCAGACAAACCGGAAAGATCAACCCGGCAAAAGACTAAAGCTGTGAAGAAGACTGTCCACAGGAAAAGAACCACTGCATCCTCTAATCCGGCCCCTGATGATGATATGGATAATCCGGACCTTGAGGTAGGGCTTGACTCACTTGGCTTATTTTTCATGCGTCTTATTGATGGTGATATTTGTCAGGATGATGCCAAAGCCAGCCATGCTGATGCTGTAGAGGTAATTATTCTCTCTTCCGATTCAGAACCTTTTCCTTCACTAAAAATCCGCCAGGCAAACCGGAAAGTTAAATTTTCTCATCCTCTCGCTTACTTGGATCCCAAATTTCTTATGAAGACCCAACAGCATGAAGCTCGCCGCACAACCCGGCACAGCGGCCAGGTAGTTACCTCCACCGGTTTACGGAACAGTCCGGTTCAGAATCGCCGTTCAGAGGTCTATAATTTGCTCGTCAGTGCTTGTCCTAAAGCGGGCTGTTTTCGTCAACCTCTTAATCCATCTGACTCCAATTATCAGGTTACTTCCCACTCATCCTCTGGCGAGTCATCGGCCACTCAGCTACCACCGCTCAAAACGGTGCTTGGGTAAGCCATACTTATCTTAATATTTCCGGTACATCACCTTGGAACATATGCTGTATTTGACTTTGTTATTCCTTTCAGGGCCAAGCCTAGGCCGAGTAAGAAGGCTCGCCTGGATAAAGCGGCCGAGTTGGATGCCGTCCCTGAACCGGGCAAAACACTAGATCTTGAAGCGGCTATTCCTGAAGACATACCCAATGATCCACCGCAGCGAGATGACGATCTTATTGCTGAAGAGAGGCCTATTGATACCTCAAGTCCTGTCAACCAGCCCACAAGCCCCATCCGGATTGAGAAATCGACCAATCCAACAAAGCCTACTGATAAGCCAACGGCCCCAGTTCAAACCAGTGATGCCAAGGATGATGAGGTTGTCATTACTGGCATTGGTCGCACAGAGCCAGGCAATCCTGTCGCTTTGTCTAAACATACTGCCAAGGAAGAATTTGCTGCCTTTGGCAAAGGCAAGTGGAATGTTGATCTGGCGACTTACGCTGCTCTGAACGCCCAAGACACCCATTCCGGCTATCTGAACCGGCTGTATACCAGTCGTGACTATGAAGCCGGTCTGGTTAACATGATGAAAGATAAGTATGAGGTAACTTCCATATGCTCTTTCCTGCTTGTATGCTTCAATTCTTGCTGACTCTCCTAGCCCCCAAGGGCTGGTTTGTAATCTTCTTTCACACTGGGACTTACTAATATAAATCTTAATGCCTCGAAATTTGCTGATGTAGCCCCCAAGGGCCGGTTTAACTAAGTGTAGTTAAACCGGGACTTAAGTAATTAATATCTCCGCATCAGAACTTTTTTGAACAAATAGCCATTAGCCCCCAAGTGCCAAGTTGAATACTTGTATTGAGCTTGGGACTTTGTAATCAATTGAAAGATGACGATCAAATAGGCATTAGGCCCCAAGCACCAAGTTCATAACTTGTTATGTGGTTGGTGCTTCAATTCTTGCACTGCTTGCTGAATCATATAACTATCTGTATGCAGGCTGAGCTGAAGACAAAAGAGACCCAAATCGCCGATCTCCAAGAAAATCTAAAGTCCCAACAGACTGAAACCTCAAAAGCAAAAGAGGAGTTGACCAGCGCCCTAAGCGTCATGGAACAGCTTAAGAAGGATTTCAAGAAGGAGCGGGCGGATTGGGCTACTGAAAAATCCGCTTTAACCAAATGAGCAGAAGACGCCGAGGCTGCACTAAAACCGGTAGTGGATGAACTGACCAGCATAAAGCGGCACGTGCATGCCATGACCGCTGCTATCTTTGGTAAGCCAGTTTGATTTCTGAATTGATTCTGCCATCTTACAGAGCTACCGGTTTGTTAACCCTTGGTGATATTTCAGGGACACGCATTGGTCACTTGGGGTCAGATGTGCGGAAAAAATTGAAAGCCGCTTACACGTTGATTGAACAACTGTACACTGGTGCACAGCGGTTCATCTGTACTGCATCCCACAACAAGCCGGCGCCCACTTTGATTCAGGACACTCTGATGAAACTGTCGGTGCTTCCTGCCCGGGTTGAAGAGCTGAAGAAATCTACTGCTTGAACCGGTGCGATCAATGCCTTAATCCGGGAAAAAGCTTGGGTGCCGGATTTTGATCCTATTGAAGCGGCTCAGGGCTATCCCAGCTTGAAGGAAGACGGGTCAGAGTTTAGTGAAGCGGATTTGTGAGCAATAAACCGGGAGGTGCGTCCGCTAACTTGTTAATTGGTCGCAGAAGCAGACTTGTCTCATTATCAAGCCCAATATGACAATCAAAACAAGCGAATAGCTGCACCAATTCATGAAGCGGAAAATCTTATCCCTCCAATCCGTAAGCATACTTATGCTCCCGATATTGACCCGTCGTTGCTGATCCATGATGAAGCTGTCTTTCAAGCATTAATTGGAATCGACTGGACAACTGTTGATTTCCAGCCGCTGGGTAGAGAAACTGAAGCTGAAGCGGCGTGGGATGACCCCCAACCATCAGACCGGGCTGGTGACCAAGCTTGAACCGGAAGCCAGTTTAAAACTGCTTCTCCCTTGCGAAAAACAATGACCTTATTGTGGGCACCTTGTTGCCTTGTAATAGGCTAGCTGATACTTTTGATGCTGATATGCCTTCGTGCATAATTACTGCAACTTGCTCTTCCTTTGGGTGATGAACTTTCCAAAGTGCTTTCTGCAAAAAATCTTAAAGTGCCACCGCGGTTGTACCGTCAGGCAGAATATGATGTCTGCATACATGAAATCAAAACATCCAAAAATTTTAAGTATATGACCAAATTTTGAGATACATAATACCTGCCATCGTTGGACATGAAGTTGGCTTGGCCAATCTAGAAGTGGAGTTTTATAAACCCACACTGTTGGAGGAGATAGCAGCTCCTGTATATATATGATGCCGGTTTACCATGTAAACCGTGCCGTGTTATAATAAACACCGTGTTACTCTGTAATAGGATGTTAACAAAAGATCAAACCGAGCAAATAGTCTCCGGATTAAAATGGACCGTGTTCTGTCAATTGACAGTTTGAACCGGCTTAAAACTTTGTCGGTTTAAAAAACGTAATAAAAAGAAAGAAATATCTTTCAAAGAAAAGTGTGAAGCAAAGGCAATGACAAAACCATTTGCAAAAAGAGGCTTATTTGAGCTGATCAGATGGCGTTACCATGGTCGAACACGACCAAGCTCCCGATAGGTGTAGCTATGGTTCAAGTCAGCCAGGTCCCCAAATGAAACCGTGGCATTTATGCCGATCAAGTGGCATGGCAATGGTTCGGGTTCGACCAAGCCCCCAAGTGATTTTGTGGCCTTAGGCCGATCAAGAGGCATGACTGGTTCAGACGTGACCAAGTCCCCAAGTGATCTGGTGGCTCTCGCCTATCAAGAGGTATTGCATTGGTTCGGACACGACCAAGCCCCCAAGTGATATAACATGATGCTTTTTGAAAAGCTAACTCAAGGGGTAAACCGGAGGCCGCTTTAGAACAACTCCGTGTAACCACACATGATGTAAAAGCATAGATACCCCGCTTTAGCTGAGGTTCCGGTTTATTATATTTAATCATAATATATACATCATCGTAATATGTACACAAGTAGAGCCAATGGCTCAGGTATAGTAAGGCCGAAGATGAGCTATGTTCCACAGCCTGTTGGTCTCCTCCTCTGATGTACGTGAGTCTTTCTGCTCTCGAATATGGATCAGATAGTATGACCCGTTGTGCAGATTCTTGCTGACCACGAAAGGTCCCTCCCAAGGTGGGGATAGCTTATGCATATCAGTGTGATCTTGGATGAGCCGAAGCACCAAATCTCCTTCCTGAAAGGTTCTGGTTCTGACTCGGCGACTGTGATAACGACGAAGATCCTGTTGGTAAATCGCCGAGCGGGCGGCTGCTATGTCACGTTCTTCATCTAACAGGTCCAAAGCGTCTTGCCGTGCTGTCTGATTGTCCGCTTCAACATAAGCTGCCACACGGGGTGAATCATGACGGATATCACTGGGGAGAACCGCCTCCGCTCCGTAAACCATGAAGAACGGTGTGTATCCTGTTGATCTTTGGGTGTAGTATTGATGCTCCATAACTCAGATGGTAACTCTTCTACCCAACAACCCGGTGTTCTCTGCAAAGGAACCATAAGCCGGGGCCTGATGCCTCTCAAGATCTCTTGATTAGCCATTTCTGCTTGACCATTGGATTGTGGGTGTGCCACCGATGAAACGTCGAGACAGATGTGCTCCCGTTCCCAGAACTCCTTCATGGCACCTTTGGACAAATTGGTACCATTATCTGTGATGATACTGTGTGGAAAGCCAAACCGGAAAATCTATTTTTTGATGAACTGAACCACCGTGGCCGCATCACACTTGCTAACAGGTTCTGCCTCCACCCACTTTGTAAACTTGTCAACCGCCACCAGGAGGTGGGTCTTCTTATCTTTGGACCTTTTGAAAGGCCCAACCATATCCAGCCCCCAAGTCTCAAACGGCCAAGTAATTGGAATCATTGTCAATTCTTGAGCCAGCACATGAGCACGTCTTGAAACCTTTTGGCAACCATCACATCGTCTGACCAGATCCTCCGCATCAGCATGAGCAGTTAACCAATAGAAGCCATGGCGAAACGCTTTAGCCACCAGAGATTTTGAACCGGCATGGTGACCACAATCTCCTTCGTGGATCTCACGCAAAATTTCATGGCCTTCTTTAGGAGACACACAGCATTGAAACGCCCCTGACACACTGCAATGATGCAACTCGCCGTTTGATAATAGTCATGGACTTGGATCGCCGGATTATGTGTCGGGCCAGAGTCTCATCCTCTGGTAACTCGCTCCGGTTCTTGTACACCAGGTAAGGAAACGTCCAATCCGGAATAACATGAAGAGCTGCCACCAATTGAGCCTCCGGATCAGGAATAGCCAAATCCGCTTCACCAGGGATCTTGGCCGACGGGTTGTGCAGCACATCCAGAAAAACATTGGGCGGGACCGGTTTGCGCTGAGAACCCAGCCGGCTTAAAGCGTCCGCCGCTTCATTCTTCTGCCGGTCCATGTGGTCCACCTGATAGCCTTTAAAGTGACCTGCAACAATATCCACCTCACAACGATATGCTGCCATGAGTGGGTCCTTGGAGTCCCAACTGCCAGATACTTGCTGAGCCACAAGGTCCGAGTCACCGAAGCACTTAACTCGACTTAGATTCATCTCCTTAGCCATCCGGAGACCGTGGAGCAAGGCTTCATACTCAACTGCATTGTTAGTACAAGGGAACATTAAGCGGAGAATGTAACAAAACTTATCACCTTGTGGGGAAGTTAATACGACTCCAGCCCCCGAGCCTTCCAATTGCCTGGATCCGTCAAAATGGATGGTCCAATATGTGTGATCCGGCTTTTCTTCAGGTGCTTGCATTTCCGTCCAATCATTGATGAAATCAACAAGTGCTTGAGACTTAGCCGCCGTCCGAGGCACATACTTTAAACCGTGCGGCCCAAGCTCTATAGCCCACTTGGCAATCCGGCCAGTCACTTCCCGGTTCTGGATGATATCCCCCAAAGGAGCAGAACTGACCACCGTAATTGGGTGCCCTTGGAACTATTGTTTAAGCTTCCGGCTTGCCATAAAAACTCCATACACCAGCTTCTGCCAATGCGGATACCTTTGCTTGGACTCAATGAGTACCTCACTGATATAATAGACCGGACGTTGAACCGGATGCTCCTTACCTGCCTCCTTTCGCTCCACCACAATAGCCACGCTGACCGCACGAACATTAGTAGCAACATATAGCAGTAACGGCTCCTTGTCAATGGGAGCGACGAGCACAGGCGGATTGGCCAATTGCCGCTTTAAGTCCTCAAATGCTTCATCAGCAGCGGAACTCCAGACAAACTGATCCGTCTTCTTCAACATCTGATACAAAGGGATTGCCTTCTCACAAAGACGACTGATAAACCGGCTTAACGCGACAATCCGGCCTGCCAGGCGTTGAACATCATTGATACACTTCAGTTTAGCCAGGGAAGTGATGGCTGTGATCTTCTCCGGATTAGCCTCAATTCCCCTATTGGACACCAGAAAACACAATAACTTGCCCGCCGGTACACCAAAGACACACTTGTCCGGATTAAGCATCATCTTATACGTCCTCAGGTTATCAAAGGTTTCCTTCAAATCATCAAGCAGAGTCTCCTTCTCCCTGGACTTAACCACGATATCATCCACGTAAGCATGTACATTACGGCCAATCTGCTTGTGAAGACAATTTTGTACACACCGTTGATAAGTTGCCTGGGCACTCTTGAGCCCAAAGGGCATAGACACATAGCAGAAGGCTCCAAAAGGAGTTATGAATACCGTCTTCTCCTGGTCCTTAACTGCCATTTTGATCTGATGATAGCCAGAATATGCGTCCAAAAAACTTAAACGCTCACAACCCGCCGTAGCATCAATAATTTGATCAATACAGGGGAGGGCAAAAGGATCTACTGGACAAGCTTTATTAAGATCTGTGTAATCCACACACATGCGCCAGGTGCCGTTTTTCTTAAGGACTAGCACCGGATTGGCAAGCCACTCAGGGTGAAAAACTTCAACAATAAAACCAGCTGCTAAGAGCCTGGCTACCTCTTCTCCAATCGCCTTGCGTCTTTCTTCGTTAAACCGGCGGAGGAACTGTTTCACCGGTTTGTATTTAGGATCCACATTAAGGGTGTGCTCAGCGAGTTGCCTCGGTACACCTGGCATGTCAGAGGGCTTCCATGCAAAAATGTCCCGATTCTCACGGATGAACTCGATGAGCGTGCTTTCCTATTTCGGATCCAAGTTGGCACTAATGTTGAACTGCTTGTACGACTGGCCAGGTACGAAGTCAACAAGCTTAGTTTCTGCTGCCGATTTGAACTTCAGGGCCGGATCATGCTCTGTAGTTGGCTTCTTTAATGGAGTCATGTCCGCCAGATCAACATTGTCCTTATAATACTTCAGCTCCTCGGTGGCACAAACCGACTCTACGTAGGCCGCATCTCCTTCCTCGCACTCCAAAGCGATTTTACGGATTCTGTGAATCGTTATTGTCCCCTTGTGACCCGGCATCTTGAGCTGCAAATACACATAACAGGGCCGTGCCATAAACTTGGCGTAGGCCGGTCGCCCAAATAGGGCGTGATATGGACTTTGGATTTTCACCACTTCAAACGTCAATGTTTCCAACCTGGAATCATGATCATCCCCAAAGGCCACTTCCAGAGCTATCTTACCAACAGGATATGCTGATTTGCCAGGTACCACACCGTGGAACACCGTATTAGACGGTTTGAGATTTTTATCTGTTAGTCCCATACGACGGAAGGTCTCATAGTACAAGATATTAATACTGCTCCCTCCATCCATGAGCACTTTGGTGAACTTGTAACCTCACACCTGAGGCGCCACCACCAGAGCCAACTGACCCGGATTATCAACCTGGGGAGGGTGATCCTCTCTGCTCCATATGATTGGCTGTTCAGACTAGCGTAGATAACGGGGCACGGCCGGTTCAACAAAGTGGACTGCCCGCCTCTGAACCTTCCGGTCTCGCTTGTCCAAGCTAGTGGTGAAGACATGGTACTGCCCACTACTCAACTGCTTTGGGTTGCTCTGGTAACCTGACTGTTGCTGCTGTTGGTTGTAACCACCCTGGTTGTCCTGATTATTTTGATTATTATGTCCGCCCGGATTACCATTAAATCCTAAACCGGAATTTCCTCCACCGTATCCCGGCCCGGATCCTGAGCCACCGCCGGAGCCATGATCATACCGGAAAGCATTAGAATTCTTGAACTCCTGCATAATGAAGCAATCCTTCCAAAGGTGGTTTGCTGGCGCCTCCTTCGTCCCATGTCTCGGACAGGGCTGGCTCAGTAGATAGTTTAGGCGGTCCAGGTTAGGGTTGGGTGCCCCACTGCGATTTTTCGGTTTACCCTTGCGTCGCTGGCCATTGTCCTGCGTGTTGGTATTAGCCACAAAATCCATGTTACCATCCGCTTTACGCTTGCCTCCACCACCATTGCCTGCCCAGTGATGCTGCTGACCTTTGGAGTTGTTGTTCCTCTTTCCCTTCCCTGCCTTGTCATCATCAGATTCGGGATCCTTGGTACTATCAGAATCAGCATACTTTACCAAAGCAGCCATGAGGGTCCCCATGTCAGTGCAATGGCGCTTCATCCGTCCCAACTTCAGCTTTAGGGGCCCAAACCGGCAGTTGCCTTCTAGGGTTAAGACTGTGGTGTCAGCGTTGATCCGGTCTGATGAATGCAACACTTGTGAGACCCGGCGCACCCAATGAGTCGTCGATTCTCCTTCCTCCTAGACACAGGCAGCTAAGTCTACTATCGACATGGGCTGCTTACATGTATCCTTGAAATTATTGATAAATCGGGCTCGTAATTGGGCCCATGAACTGATAGAATTGGCCGGTAAGCTTTTTAACCAAGTGCGGGCCGTTCCTTCAAGCATCATGGTGAAGTACTTTGCACATGACGCGTCATCCACATCCAGCATCTCCATGGCCTTCTCATAGCTCTCCACCCATGTCTCTGGGGGTTGATCCGCCGTGTAATTTGGTACCATGCACGGGCCCTTGAAATCCTTGGGCAGGCGCACATTGCGTAAAGCGGGGACAAGGCAAGGCACTCCCAAAGAGCTAGAAGTAACACCGGGTTCGACCGAAACAGTTGGACAAATTGGCGTAAGCTGCCGAGCCTGATATTGTGCGGCTAACTCGGCCTCCCTGCGTGCTCGGGCCTGGTCCACCACTTCCTGAGTGTTATCAGCACCACCCGCCGGGTTGTTGCCACGGGGTGCTCCACGTCGTTCATTACTCGACACTGCCGGTTCATTCATATGCCTGCTATAGCTCCGGCTTGGACGGGGGGTCGAGTGGATCCGGTCGCGGCTGTACGAGTATGCTTCCTATTGGACCAAAGATGTCCTCAGAAGCTCCTTGACCCGTCGCGTCTCTACTGCCTGCGGTGAGTCACCTTCAATTGGAATGGCCTCCAGCCGTGCAGCAGCGGCGACGAGATTGTCCATTGGGTTGGAGTAGTGACCCGGAGGTGTTGAAACAGCCTGAGGTATAACGGTGTTTTGACGAGGCAGATCCATCCGACGGGGCTGAACCGGCGCGCCGGTCGCAGGGGCTTCCGCCCGGTTTACCTCTAGCGGATTATTGGTTCCTGCTCCTGGGGTGTTGAAAAGGTCTCTGGCCTCGAAAACTGAAGGCAAACGGGATCGGTACTTCCTCTTCATGACTTCATGCGACGCATTCTGGTCCAACATGAGCCTGTAGGCTTGTGCGTCTAAAGCGGCCCGCTTTGCAGTCATCCTGGCATCCTCAGCTACCGGGTCCGCCTTGGCCTGGGTGATCTGTTCCTTCACCTTTGCAATCTCCGCGTTGTGGACTTCCTGATCTGCCGGATTAGCTTCAGCCATAAGCACAGCCAACGCATCAAATAGATCTGATAGAACTTGAGTCGGCGGGCGCGCAGAGCTCCCTGCCCCAGCAGCTGTCGCTGCTGCTGAACCGGAGGTTATTGGCGCAGCGGTCGAAGAATGAAGTGCTGCTTGTGTGCCAGCCATGAATATTCCCACTCGGTTGGGTAGATCAGAGGGGTCCGAAATACTGTCACCATCGGAACAGCCCCCAATCCGGCCGTCTTGTAGCTGATATAGAGATTCAGTTTCTCCGGTTGATGACTCGTCGTTGGAACAAACGACGGTCTCACCGCGGGATTCCGATCCACCCTCATAACTTCCTCCGTGGATGACTCCCACGAAGGCACGCCTCATGGCCGGTTTAACCCGGGCGGACCGCGCATGCTGAGCCGTTTCGACGAGGTCGGTGCAGATGCCCGGCCCAGGGCCCGGTTCATCGATCTTGCCGATGAAAACATGTATGCCACCAAAGGGGACCCGGTACCCGTACTCAACTGAGCCGGCCTCGGGGCCCCAGCCTGCATCGTCGATGTAAAGCTTGCCGCGACGACTCTTCGTCATCCGGCCTACGGCGTAGCCCTCGAGTCCTTCAAAGCGGCCCTCCAAGAACTTGAAACCATCGTGCGATTGCCCCACGGTGGGCGCCAACTGTCGTGGTTTTGTCACGGCAGATGTCCTAGAGAAAGGACTTAGTCGTGGAGCCATCGCTACAGGTTAGCTTGAAGGGGTTAAAGCGGACACAGGGACGCAAGAGAGTTTATACTAGTTCGGCCCCTTAAATGAAGGTAAAAGCCTACGTCTAGTTGTGATGGAATTGATGGGGTTTCGATGACTAGGGAGAAAACAAGCTTCGCCCAAGTCTCGAGTTGTTGTTTGTTGTCCTTGAACCGCCGCCGGGTCATCCTCTTATATACACGGGTGACACCCGTTGGTTTACAGAGTCCCAATACCTGCTCATAGATGTGTCCGGTTTGGTCTCTACTTATTCCTAACTTACAATACAAGTTAAATCCCAATGCCGGTTTACGGCTACAGGCCTTGAACCGACCATGGGCCTTGAGCCCTCCTCTGCCTTCTTGGGATTTAACATACTTAACTACTGACGAAGTTAACCCGGCCCAAATAGGCCGGTTTACGCCCGGTAGTGATATCCCCAACACTGAGCGTCTGCCCGGGCCGTCGGCCAATAAAAACCTGTATGGAAGGCCTTGCTTACCAGAGATCGGGCTACATCGTGATGACCGCCAAGTCCGGCATGGATTTCGGCTAGGAGATTCCGCCCCTCCTCTTCGGAGATGCACCTTTGAAGGACTCCGGTAGTGGTTTTCTTATAAAGCTCCCCTCGTGGACTCTGTAGGCTTTGGATCGCCGCACTATGCAGCGTGCCTCATTCTGGTCCTCGGGGAGTACCTGCCTAGTAAGGTAGGCGAGGAATGGTTCCATCCATGGGGCAATGACGGCCATTATTACGTGGGCTGAAGGTGTTACTTCAATGGCAGAGCCACCGATTGTGTCAGAATGCTCGGAGTCGGGCGGTGCGGTTGGGTCCGGGCTGTTATTGTTCGGCTCCCCTTCCCATGCCACGGATGGCTTAAAAAGCCTTTCCAAGAAGATGTTGGGGGGGGGGGGACTACATCATGTTTTGCGCCGATGCATGCCAGGACATCTGCCGCCTGATTATTTTCCCGGGCTATATGGTGAAATTCAAGCCCCTCGAACCGAGCTGACATTTTTAGGACGGCATTGCGGTAAGCTGCCATTTTTAGATCCTTGGCATCGAAGTCTCCGTTTATTTGGGATATTGCGAGGTTCGAGTCCCCGCGCACCTCTAGGCGTTGTATGCCCATGGATACTGCCATCCGGAGACCATGTAGAAGAGCCTCGTATTCGGCTGCGTTGTTGGAGTCCGTGTACAGAATCTGTAGTACGTATTGAACTGTGTCTCCTGTGGGGGATGTCAGAACGACACCAGCCCCCAGTCCGGCCAACTTTTTGGAGCCGTCGAAATGCATGATCCGATTTGAATATGTGTTATAATCTTTAGGGAGTTCGGCCTCCGTCCATTCTGCGACGAAATCAGCCAAAACTTGTGACTTGATGGCTCGTCGTGGCTTATAAGTTATGTCGAATGGGAGGAGCTCGATGGCCCATTTCGCGATCCGGCCCGTTGCGTCACGGTTGTTGATAATGTCATTAAGTGGTACTTCCGAGGCTACTGTTATCGAACACTCTTGAAAGTAGTGTCGTAGCTTCCGGGATGCCATGAATACTGCGTACGCAATCTTTTGATAATGCGGGTACCGTGTTTTGCAGGGAGTGAGGACAGTGGACACATAATATACAGGCCTTTGAAGGGGGAATTTGTGCCCGTCCGCTTCTCGTTCGACGACGAGCACTGCGCTTACAACCTGATGTGTTGCTGCGATGTACAATAGCATTGGTTCGCCGGTGTTTGGCGCGGCCAGGACTGGGTTTTTTGCCAGTATGGCTTTTATTTCGTCGAGTCCGGCCATGGCTGCGTCCATCCATTTGAAGTGTTCGGTGCGCCGAAGGAGGCGGTAAAGGGGAAGGGCCTTTTCTCCCAGGCGGGAGATAAAGCGGCTTAGAGCCGCCACACATCCGGTTAACTTTCGTATTTGTTTGAGGTCCTTTGGGATATCCAATTACGACAGAGCTCGGATCTTGGCTGGATTTGCTTCAATTCCTCTATTGGATATAATGAAGCCCAAGAGCTTTCCAGCTGGGACGCCGAAAACGCATTTTTCCGGGTTGAGCTTAATGTCGTATGTTCGGAGATTATCAAATGTGAGCCTCAAGTCGTCTACTAGAGATTCAACATGTCTTGTTTTGATGACCACATCATCTACGTATGCCTCCACTATTTTGCCGATATGGCTTGCCAGACATGTCTGAATCATGCGCTGATATGTTCCGTCGGCATTTTTGAGCCCGAAGGGCGTCGTGTTGAAGCAGAATGGCCCGTATGGTGTGATAACTGCCGTTGCGGCTTGGTCTGATTCTGCCATCTTGATTTGATGGTAGCCAGAATATGCGTCAAGGAAACACAACGAATCGTGTCCTATGGTGGCATCGATAATTTGATCGATGCGGGGGAGAGGTAAGGGATCCTTTGGGCAAGCCTTGTTGAGGTCTTTAAAATCGACACACAGGCGCCAAAATTTGTCCTTCTTTGGTACCATCACCAGGTTTGCTAGGCAGTCCGGATGTTTTATATCTCTGATGAATCCGGCCTCCAATAGCTTTGCTAGCTCCTCTCCCATAGCCCGTCTCTTAGGTTCGGAAAAACGCCGAAGAGCCTGTTTGACAGGTTTGAATCCTGTTTGGATATTTAAGCTGTGCTCGGCTAGCCTGCGTGGGATTCCTGGCATGTCCGAAGGATGCCAGGCGAAAATGTCCCAGTTCTCCCGTAGGAACTCTCGCAATGCGGCGTCGACATCAGGGTTTAACTGTGCCCTGATGGAAGCTGTTTTGTTGGGGTCCGTTGGATGGACTTGGAATTTGACTATTTCGTCCGCTGGTTTAAAGGAGGTGGACTTGGATCTTTTGTCGAGTACCACGTCGTCCCTATTCATGGTAGAGCGTAGCGCAGTCAGTTCCTCGGCCGCTAGGGCTTCGGATAGTGCCTCGAGGGCCAGTGCGGCTGTCTTGTTTTCGGCGCGGAGTGCTACATCTAGATCACTAGCGAGAGTGATGATCCCGTTAGGCCCGGGCATCTTGAGCTTCATGTACCTGTAATGGGGTATTGCTTGGAAGATTGTGAATGCCTCCCGCCCTAGCAAAGCGTGATAACCACTGATGAACGGGGCCACGTGGAATGTGACTTCTTCGGACCTATAATTGTCCGGCGTGCCGAACACCACATCTAGTGTGATTTTTCCTGTGCAGCGCGCTTCCCGACTGGGGATTATTCCTCTAAAGGTTGTGCTGCTTCGCGTTATGCGGTTCCAGTCTATATCCATTTTTTGGAGGGTTTCCTCATAGATGAGGTTCAATCTGCTGCCGCCGTCCATGAGTACCTTGGTGAGACGAAAGCCGTCCACTATTGGACTGAGGACCAATGCGGCTAGTGCTCGGACTGTTCGGAATTTAGGTTCATCACTGGCATTGAAGGTAATGGCCGTGTCACTCCATGGGTTTATTGTTGCTACTTGGTAGACTTCGGCAAGGCTGCGGAGTGTTCTTTTTCGCGTGTTATTTGATGCGAAGGTCTCGAAGACTGTTAATACCGTTTTGGTGTCTCTGGGGTGGCTTTCTGTGGCTTCTAGGATTAGGAGGTTTTCGCCAATTTTGGCCACCTGCCGGAGTATCCAACATGCTCTAAGGCTGTGAGTTGGTGTGGCGTCCTCTGTACTATGAATTTTACAGGGTCCATTAAGCCATCCTTCCAGTACGGTTCCACGCCCTGTAGAGGGTTTTTGCCTTTTGGTGTTTGGCCCGGCTGTCTGGTGATGATGCACCCTTTTATTTCGGACTGAGCTTGCATTAAGGGCCGGATTGTCCCAAAATTTTGTTTCGATTTTCCGGGTGCTTTCCTTTCACAGTACTTTCATACTATGTACGCTAAGTCAACGAAGCGTGTAATATCACGGAGACTTATGGCGTTGAGTATTCCCTTGTCCGTGCAATTATTGCAGAAGGATGAAATTGCGTCTTCCTCGCGGCAGCCCTTTATCCTGTGCATAACCAGGAGGAATCTGGCCCAGTAATGATGTACTGTTTCTTTGGGCTCTTGCCTGATTTGGGATAGATCGCTAATGTTCGGGTGGGTGGGTGGAATTGAATCCGAAGCCTTACCCCTTCTGAGGCTCAGAGGCCGAGGAATTTCCGAACTCGAAAGTTTGGATTCCTGGATGTCGTCCAATGAATCCAGTCCGTTGCCTGATTCTCGGTTCAGGTCTTGAGTGATATCCTCCCCTCCGCGGACATCCGGCTTGGAGGGATCGGTAATCCAGACGTAGAGAGTCCTTAGGATAGATGAAGGGTCGCCGCACTGTCCCTCTACCACGGCAACGTGATGGGTGACTTGGGGAGAGTTAATCTCTCTCAAATCGGTTTTAGGCCCAATCTGGTCGTAATCCGTAGCGACTCCCACGGCGGCGAAGCGATCCAAGAGCTCGTTTATGGAGGAAAGCTCTATTGGATTTAACTGCTCGACAAGTTCTGAGTTGACATGAAGATTGTTTTCGATGGCTCGAGAGGTCATCGTCGGCATAGAAGCCGAATAGGTGGTCATAAGAAAACCACCTAGCCGGAGGGTTTGGATGACAGCCAAAGCTCCCTTAGCAACGGTGCCATCTTTACAGACGGGGCGAGGCATCCTTCCTGATGGCGACGACAGAGAGGAACTCTCAATGAAAGCACCAATGTCAGTGTCAAAACCGGCGGATCTCGGGTAGGGGGTCCCGAACTGTGCGTCTAGGCCGGACGGTAACAGCAGGCAGGGGACACGAAGTTTTACCCAGGTTCGGGCCCTCTCGATGGAGGTAAAACCCTACGTCCTGCTTGATTAATATTGATGATATGGGTAGTACAAGAGTTGATCTACCACGAGATCAGAGAGGCTAAACCCTAGAAGCTAGCCTATGGTATGATTGTCGATGTGTATGTTGTCCTATGGACTAAAACCCTCTGGTTTATATAGACACCGGATAGGGTTAGGGTTACATAGAGTCGGTTACAATGGTAGGAGATCTGAACATCCGTATCGCCAAGCTTGCCTTCCACGCCAAGGAAAGTCCCTCCCGGACACGGGACGGAGTCTTCAATCTTGTATCTTCATAATCCAGGAGTCCGGCTCAGAGGTATAGTTTGGCTAGCCGAACACCCCCTAATCCAGGACTCCCTCAGAGGGCTTTATAGTCCGGCTGTGGCCTGGCGACACCCTTCCGAACAGCTACTTCGGCCTGGTGAGGCGGCTTGTAGATGCCTGCCCACAACTGGAGGTCGTCAAGCGGTCTGTCTGCATCGAAGGTGCACGCCGGGCTTTCGCCCGTGTGAACGTGCAGTGGGCCAAGCTAGACGCCGTGAAGCTGATCAACGAAGGGCCGCCGCAGGGCAAGGAGCATCGCACCCCCGAAATTTATTATGAGGGTGTCCTGAAGGGTGCCCGTCTTGTGGCGAACGAATGTTCAAAGGATGTAATGTTTGAGTAAACTTGCTCGTGTGATCCTGTATGATGAAAACTTGTTTCATATGCACTATGCAACGCTTGTGTGAGTTTAAAATATTACCTTCTGTTTGGCTGTTTATCCAATCTGAGAGATGGCTAGTCATCGGCTTCTGCCCCCATGCCACTAGTGCTAGGGTGTTCGGGATAAACCTGAGCACTCTTGTTCCCATGTTTGGGTCCTTCGAGGGAGGTTCTCAGCACAACGAACCAGGCAACCAGACTAATAATGCTTTATCACTCTCACTTAGCCATAGAATTCTATAATTTTAAATTTCAGCGAAGCCCCTGGGATTCGGAAGGCCGAATTCGGGGCATGATACACGCCTTTAAGCCGGACAGGGCCGGCCCCTCGCCCTAAGCGGCATAAGTCTTTAGGGACTCGAAAACCTCGCCGAACAGCGACCAGTCTCTCGCCTTATCATGACAGTCAGTTTTAGCTTTCTCTACTAAGGTGCTAAGCCCGGTAGAACCGGGGCACAATCGCAGTAGTTCTCCTAGCGCTACCTTAGCCGATAGAGCGGAATGTAAGGTACCAAAACATAGGAGCCAGGCAAACCCAACATTTGACCAAAGACATGATTCGGAGCTAATGCATATAATGCTATAAGTTCGGGGTGCCGCACTTGTGAAAGTGTTCGGACTTTTCACACCATATTGTGGGGTACGTAAGCCCCTTGTGTATTGGCCGTACCAAAGTGTACGGTTGCAAGGCGTCATTAATGAACACACACACACACACACACACACACACACACACATATATATATAACAAGAATGCAATAATAGTCGTAATGTTATGCATTGTTCATTCAAAAAGGTGCGTTAAAGCAGAATGATACAGATGGTGCAATAAGCAAAGAGTAGGACTATGTCCCTTCCAAGGGCAAGCTGAGGAATAGTATTAAATCAAATATTTCGCTTGTTATTGTAATCCACCTGGGAATTCAGTGGTGTGAGGTAGCTTTCCGCCTCCTTGGTTGCTGCATCATGTGTTCGGCAATAGTGCTGCCAGACAGTGTTTCCAGAGATTAAGGTCCTGAAAAGAGAGAAAAATAACCAAACGGGAAGCCCCTAGTGTGGTTTAAGCCGCGTCTTGGGGCGTGCCACAGTTGTGCCCCCATCCCCACCTGTGCCCATGGTATTTTTAATGCGTAATTATGTACGCATGGCACAAGTTTCGCCGTTTGGCTGGGACTGGGGTGGGGGCCGCATTGCTACGCGAGCTCAGATCGCGCCAGGTGGTTTATTTGCCGATTGCTCCGAGCACGCTTGAAGGTGTCCGGGTCTTGAAACGCCGAACTGGTTGATTGCCTTGAGAGGCTGCTTTGCGCTTCTGCTGCGGGGGCCGCAGTGTGCTCCTCTGTTCGGAGAGAACGCTCTATGTTTCCATTGACTGTGATAACCCCGCGAGGTCCTAGCATCTTGAGCTTGAGGTATACATAATGCGGTACTGCATTAAATCTCGCAAATGCGGTTCGCCCGAGCAGTGCATGATAACCACTGTGGAACGGGACTATATCGAAGATTAGCTCTTCGCTTCAGAAGTTGTCCGGGGATCCGAAGACCACTTCCAGTGTAATTGAGCCAGTGCAATGGGCCTCTACGCCTGGAATGATGCCTTCAAAGGTCATTTTTGTGGTTTGATCCTTGAGGGGTATATACCCATTTTGCACACTGTGTCCTGATAAAGCAGGTTCAGGCTGCTGCCGCCATCCATAAGGACTCGAGTGAGGTGAAATCCGTCAATGATTGGGTCCAGAACCAATGCGGCGAATCCGCCATGACGAATACTAGTGGGATGGTCCCTACGATCGAAAATGATCGGATAGGAGGACCACGGGTTGAACTTTGGGGCGACTGGCTCCAACGCATATACGTCCCTGAGCGCACGCTTCCGCTCCCTCTTGGCGATGTGGGTTGCGTATATCATGTTCACCGTCCGCACTTGTGGGGGAAGCCTCTTCTGTCCTCCGGTGTGTGGCTGCCGGGCTCCTCCTCGTCATCGCTATGTGGCCCCTCGTCCTTGTTTTTGGCGATTAACTTGCCGGCTTGCTTGAACACCCAACAATCCCTGTTGGTGTGATTGGCTGGCTTTTCTGGGGTGCCGTGTATTTGAGATGAGCGATCGAGTATACGGTCCAAGCTGGACGGTCCCGGCGTACTTTGCTTGAAAGGATTTTTCCGCTGACCACGTTTAGAGCCTTTGAATCCGGCATTGACTGTCATATCCTCGTTATTATCGCTGTTAATGCAGCGCTTATGTTTGTTGCAACGTGACCTGCTATTGCCGTCCTTGGTATCCGAAGTACCATGGTTCTTTGATATGTTATTACTACGAGCCAGCCAGCTGTCTTCTCCCGCGCAAAAGCGGGTCATGAGTGTCGTGAGGGCTGCCGTAGATTTCAGCTTTTCCTGACCAAGGTGCCGGGCTAGCCATTCGTCGCGGATGTTGTGTTTGAAAGCCGCTAGGGCCTCTGCATTCAGACACTCGACAATTTGATTTTTCTATGTTAGGAACCGAGTCCAGAATTGCCTGGCCGATTCTTCTGGCTGCTGAATTATGTGGCTCAGGTCATCGGCATCTGGTGGCCGCACATAAGTGCCCTGAAAGTTGTCGAGGAATGCAGCTTCAAGATCTTCCCAATAGCTGATGGACTCGGCTTGCAAGATGTTAAGCCAATGCCGCGCTGGTCCCTTGAGCTTTAGTGGGAGGTATTTGATGGCGTGTAAGTCGTCACTGCGGGCCATGTGGATGTGGAGGAGGAAATCCTCGATCCATACTGCGGGATCTGTTGCACCGTCGTATGATTCAATATTTACAGGTTTGAAACCTTCTGAGATTTGATGATCCATTACATCATCTGTGAAGCATAAGGGGTGTGCGGCGCCTCTGTATTGGGCTATATCGTGACGTAGCTCGAATGGGTCTTACCCGCTGTGTTCGGCCCGACCGGATTTGCTTTTACTGTATCCGGCGTGACGTTTATCGTCTCGCAGAGTGGTGCGCCCTTGTGATTCGTAGATCGATCTTGCATGCTTTGCTTTGTCCTCCAATATGTCTTGCAGGTCTGGGGTATCTCCCCATGCCTTTTTATTTGAATGGCGTCGGAGTGCAGGCTGAGTTTTTGGCTGGAATGCCTCTCTATCGCGGCCACGAGGTGGCCGATCAGCCGTGTCATACGCTTCTTCCTCCAGTCGAGGTAGCAACCTGCACTTTGGGTAACTCTTGGAGGGGCGCTCGAGTTTATATTCCTTGGCCGCGAGGACTTTAGTCCATCTGTCAGCTAGCAGATCCTGGTCAGCTTGAAGCTGCTGCTGCTTTTTCTTAAGGCTATTTGCCGTGGCTATAAGCCAGCGTTTGAAGCGCTCTTGTTCGACGGGATCCTCTGGCACAGCGAATTCGTCATCGCCGAGGCTTGCCTCGTCTTCGGAGGGGGGCATGTAATTATCATCCTCCTCTTCTCCATCTGCCGCTCTCTCAGGAGGGCTGGCTCCTCCATCCTCCTGCTCTAAATCTTGCTGGAGGGGATTGTTGTTGTCTTCGGCAATATCCAGAGTATTATTATCTCCTGTGCCGGTATCACCACTTTTGCTTTGGCGGGAATTAGAGCAGCGCCGCTGACGTCGGCGCTTGAGTTGCTTCTTGGAGGGGTCATCCTCCGATGTCTCGTCGCCATTGCCTTCTTTGGGTATATCCACCATGTATATATCGTATGATGAGGTGGTTGTCCAGTGCCCTGTGGGTGGTGGTTCCTCTTCGCCTCCCACATCATCGTCCATGCCGTCGATGTCTTCGGAGTCGAAGTCGAGCATGTCGGTTAAATCATCGACAGTGGCTACTAAGTGGGTGGTGGGTGGGCCTCGAGTTTCTTCGTTGTCCGCATCCCAGTCCTGCCGGACATAGTTCGGCCAGGATCCTCCTGACAAGGAGAGAGACCTTAAGGAATTCAGTATGTCACCAAAGGGCGAGTGCTGAAAAATATCCGCGGAGGTAAACCCCATGATCGGCACCCAAACGGATTCGACAAGAACGGGCGCAAGCGGTTCGGAGTCCCTGGCCGGGGAAGGATCCGGCAGTTTAACAGCACGGCTCTAGTGCAAGGTAAGGTCGATGTTTGGCTCGATCGCCGCTGAGGGTAAGGCCTCCGTGGCGGGGTCCATCCACCCGTCTGCGGAAGGCGCACCTGGCACCGAATTGAGGGTCGGAGCGGCTGCCTGTGCGATCTCTTGAACACTATCCGATGGTACAGCTAAATCGTACTCATTGTGACCGCGTGACGCACAAGGCAGAGGCTCGAATCCGTCGAAGATCAAGTCTCCATGGATATCGGTCGTGTATTTTAAGCTTCCAAACCTGACCTGGTGGCCAGGGGCGTAACTTTCAATCTGCTCCAGATGGCCAAGTGAATTGGCCCACAGTGCAAAGCCGCCGAATACGAAGATCTGTCCGGGGAGAAAAGGCTCACCCTGGACTGCATCGCCATAGATGATAGTAGGAGCCATCAAGCCTAACGGCGACGACACATAGGAACTCCCAATGAAAGCACCAATGTCGGTGTCAAAACCAGCGGATCTCGGGTAGGGGTCCCAAACTGTGCGTCTAGGCTGGATGGTAACAGGAGGCATGGGACACAATGTTTTACCCAGGTTCGGGCCCTCTTGATGGAGGTAAGACCCTACGTCTTGCTTGATTAATATTGATGATATGGGTAGTACAAGAGTAGATCTACCACGAGATCGGAGAGGCTAAACCCTAGAAGCTAGCCTATGGTATGATTGTATGTTGTGGTTGTCCTACGGACTAAAACCCTCCGGTTTTATAGACACCGGAGAGGGTTAGGGTTACACAAGGTCGGTTACAAAGGAGGAGATATACATATCCGTATTGCCTAGCTTGCCTTCCACCCCAAGTAGAGTCCCATCCGGACACGAGACGAAGTCTTCAATCTTGTATCTTCATAGTCCAACAGTCCAGCCAAAGGATATAGTCCGGCTGTCTGGAGACCCCCTAATCCAGGACTCCCTCAATAACCGTCTCGCATCAAACAAGATCCAGATATAATGTTCGTGCTTAATGCTGGCACCAAATAACAATTATTAAGGTCTAAAACTAATCCTGAAGGTAGATATAGAGGTAGTGTGCCGACGGCGATCACATCGACTTTGGAACCATTTCTCACGTGCATCGTCACCTCGTCCTTAGCCAATCTTCGCTTCATCCATAGTTCCTGTTTCGAGTTGCAAATATTAGCAACAGAAACAGTATCAAATACCCAGGCACTACTACGAGCATTAGTAAGGTACACATCAATAACATGTATATCACATATACCTTTGTTCACCTTGCCATCCTTCTTATCCGCCAAATACTTGGGGCAGATCCGCTTCCAGTGGCCAGTCCCTTTGTAGTAGAAGCACTCAGTCTCAGTCTTAGGTCCAGACTTGGGCTTCTTCACTTGAGCAGCAACTTGCTTGTCGTTCTTCTTGAAGTTCCCCTTCTTCCCTTTACCCTTTTTCTTGAAACTGGTGGTCTTGATGTCGGTGTCAAAACCGGCGGATCTCGGGTAGGGGGTCCCGAACTGTGCGTCTAGGCCGAATGGTAACAGGAGACAGGGGACACTTTGTTTTACCCAGGTTCGGGCCCTCTCGATGGAGGTAAAACCCTACTCCTGCTTGATTGATATTGATGATATGGGTAGTACAAGAGTAGATCTACCATGAGATCAAGGAGGCTAAACCCTAGAAGCTAGCCTATGGTATGATTGTTGTGTATGGAGTTGATTCTGTCCTACGGACTACAACCCTCCGGTTTATATAGACACCGGATAGGGTTAGGGTTACACAGAGTCGGTTACAATGGTAGGAGATCTTGAATATGGCAGCGCCAAGCTTGCCTTCCACGCTAAGGAAAGTCCCATCCGGACACGGGACGAAATCTTCAATTAGTCCAGGAGTCCGGCTGAAGGTATTGTCCGGCTACCCGAACACCCCCTAATCCAGGACTCCCTTAGTAGCCCCTGAACCAGGCTTCAATGACGACAAGTCCGGCGTGCAAATTGTCGTCGGCATTGCAAGGCGGGTTCCTCCTCCAAGTCCTTCATAGAAGATTGTAAACACCAAGAGTAGTGTCCGGCTCTGCAAAATAAGTTTCCACATATTGCCATAGAGAGAATAATATTGACACAAATCAAATCTGCTGACGTATTCTGCAGTGCGCCATCACACTACAGCCAAGTCCTTTACTCAAATCGTTTTTACTTTCCCACCTCAGCATGTTTTGCGAGGTGGTTTTCTTGGCACGTCTTGTCAAAGCAGAGATCGTGTGCCCCCCCCCTTTACGGGATCCTCGTCAATACGGACGTGGGTAATCCAATCGTGCCCGTTAGCATGTTTTCTCGATTAAAGGCGAGTCCCAAACGGTTACGGGGAGGGCTCTTGGTATTCAACCTCTTATAAAGAGACCAAGGCCTTACTCCCTTTTTCAATCTTAAACGAATTCGCCCGTCGCCTCGAGTTCCAACACCCTAGGCTTCAGATTTCAGGCGCTTCGGACCTTCGACAATGTCCGGTTCCGACCTCCAAGGCCGATGGATGCCCTCCTCCGTCACGGAGGGGGACGTGCTAAAGTTGAGAGAGGCTAAGTTCTTGACCGCCGAAATTCCGCATAGGTTGCCTGTTCAAGGGCAAGCTATTCCTAGTCCCCAGCCTGGCGAGAGCGTAGTGTTCATGTCTCACTTCCTTTGGGGGTTAGGCTTCCCGATGGATCCCTTCGTGAGGGGACTGCTGTTTTATTACGGGCTGGAATTTCATGACTTAGCTCCGAAGTCCATCCTCCATATTTCCTCATTCATTGTTGTATGCGAAGCGTTCCTCCGTGTTACCCCTCACTTCGGATTGTGGCTCAAGACCTTTGGAGTGGAGCCGAAGATGATCGAGGGACGGCATGCAGAGTGCGGAGGTGCTGTCATAAGTAAGAATGTTGATGCTCCATGGCCCGAGGGCTTCTTTCAAGAGCTGCTCGGCTTGTGGCAACGAGAATGGTTCTATATCACTGCTCCCAGGAGCGCCAAGTGGGCGGCGCCTCCTGCCTTTCGCTCGGGTCCCCACCACAGCTGGCGTCATGGGTCAACAAAGGATTAGATTGGGGGTTATCCAAAGACGTGCCCCTGTTGCAGGGCCGCATTAGGGATCTCCTAGAAGGAGACCTCAACCTGGTCAAGGTGACACAGGTCATGCTGATTCGCCAAATACTGCCCGGCAAACGTCGCCCCCTTCGCCTGTGGGAGTTTAATCCAGAGGGACCGCGAACTCTCCAGAACTTCATGGGCGCAACGCCCGCGGAGATGTATAGACTGTTCTTCGGATCACAAGAGATGTGTCCGGATTTAACCGAGGACGCAGGTCTAAGCTGCAATCGTCCAGATATCAAGTAAGCAACCTCGTGCCCGGACCTTCTATCCGTATAATTGTCATAAACTTGCCCCTAAAAGAGCCGTCCTTTTGAGCAGGAGTGGATAGCGAAGGAAAAGCTGATCAGGTGTCCGGCTCCCCTTCCTGAAACCAGGCCGGATCCTGTGCTGGTCAGGATGCTGGAGACAATGCCTTTGGTGGGGGAGGACAAGGAAGCTATGGCCTCCTCGAAGGAGGCTGCTCCGAAGGGAGGAACCGACAATTCCTTTCCTGAGGGGAACAAGAGAGCCACCTCTGACGACCCGGGAACCGTGGTCTCCAAACGGGGGAAAAAATCCTCGTCAGAGGGTCCGGCGCCGGGGAGTTCCTCGGCCGGACTATGCCCTCAAGGGGATCAGCCCTCTAGCGAGCCGTAAGTAGAGAGAGGTGTTTCTTTTGAAGGATGAGAGAAATCTTTGATTTATATCTGAGAAGACTAACTGAAATTTTACCTTGTAGCTCGGACCTCAGCCCTTCTCAGCAGAGTTCATCTTCGGGGGATCTTCTTCCGGAGATGATGGAGAGCGGGACGCCTCCCCCTGCCATGCCTCCTAGCGAGGCGGGCGACCCTGAGGTGTCGTCGCGGAGAGTTTCTCCGAATCCGGCAGGGGCGGAAGGTGGCAGTGCGGTCCCCTGAAGTTCTCCGCGTCCAGCCTTCGAAAGGGGCCATTGGAAAAGTCCGGCATCGTCTGGTGCTCGGCCGGAGGAGCTAAAGGTTCTGCTGGGGCGAGCTTCTATCTCAGAGGAGCATCGTGCATTGATGGGCACGGTCATTGAAAGGATTTCATCCGCAGAAAATGGATTGCATGAGGCCGTCAAAAGTTTACTGACGGGTTTTGAGTTACGTTAGATAATGTACAGTTTTGTCAGTTGCGCATAAATAAGATGCGCCCTGTGTACATAGTAGCCCCTGAGACTCTGCGTGTTGTGAAGAAATGACGGCACGTAGAGGATCATAATCCCAGGTCTAAGATGTCGCCTTTGAATGTAGGTGGCGAGGTGTCCGGAATCAAGCCGGACTAATGATGTGGCCGAACTAAAGCGGCAACTGGACGTGGCGGATGCCGACATCGCGCTTGTCAACAAGCGGCTTGATGAGGCTCAAGGTATGTAATTCTTCGGGCGGCGCCAGGTAAGAGGAGCTTCATGCCAGTGTCTTACAATGTGTGTGCTTGGCGCAGATGGTGCGGCCGCCGTGGAGAACCTTAGGGCAGAGTTTGCCCGAGCGAAGGAGCAAGCCAGAAAAAGCGATGCGGCTGCCAAGAAGGCCCTTGAAGAGCTGAGAGCCGAACAGACTGCTCATTGCCGAAGCAAAGAGGAGATGGTCGAGATGGCCGAAAAGTTAAGAAGCGCTACCGACCGTTGCAAACTTCTTGAAAAAGAAGACCAGGCAAAACAGACGGATTTAGAAAAGGCTGTTGCCGATGCCAAGGACGCTCGCTCTGCGATGAGAGCTGCGAAAGAGGAGCTGCGTCAGGCCGAACAGATTGCGGCTGGAAAGCCCTTTATGCTGCGGAGGAAGTTTTGTGATCCGAAGTTTGCTCCGTTGGACCGGATGTGGAGTGTGAAGGACACCTATCTGGACTTGGCAACAAGTGCCGCTGATGCGACCGAACACTTTCGAGATCAGAAAGATTGCGAAGTGGAAAAGCTTTTCTGGTCGCAGTTTCATAATCCAGAGCGTCCACTGGCAGTGGATGATCGTTTGGCTCAATGGGCCGAACTGAATAGGTTGTCCGGACTCGCCATGAAGTACGTCATGGATCATCTGTGGCCGGGGAGATCGGAGCCGAAGAGTTATTTCAGCTTGGTGCAGCAATTCCTTGACGCGGTGTCGCGTATCAATGCAATTAAGAGGTTAGCATGCATAGAGGGCGCACGGATGGCTCTTGCCCGTGTTAAGACATACTGGGCAGAGATGGAGACCACTGTTGTTGCGTCCTGAGATTCGGACCAAAGCCGAGTACCTTCCGAGCACTATTTCCAGGAAGTTCTTGAAGGCGCTCGTGTAATAGAGACGCAGTGCTCGAAAGATGCTATGTTATGATAGCATATGTAATTATAAAGTAATATTTTGATAAACTGTAGTGGCTTATTTTATACTTGTGCCTCCAAGTATTGTAAACACCTTCTAATCGGCCGTTTTAAGATATATATATATATATATATATATATATATATATATATATATATATATATATATATATATGTATAGAATCTGAAAGATGGCAGTCGTTGGCTTCAGCACCCACGCACATAGTGCGGGGTGCTCGCAGAAGACGCATTCTCACACTTAGCCCAACGTCTTGGTCCTACAAAGGAGGTGATAGTGCAGCGGGCCAGGCAACCAGACTATAATGCTTTAACACTTTCACTTAGCCATAGGAGTTTGAAAATGAGACTCTTTAGGTAGCTCCTTGGTGGCAACTGCGCTCGTCCGAATTCGGGGCGCGTATGTGCCTGACCGGGAAGCGGTCCTTCGTCAAAGCGGAGGAATCTGATAGATTCCGATTGGTCATCGAGTGGCTGACCAGTCTCGCGCTACATCATGACAGTCAGTTTTCGGCTTTCTCTACTGAGGTGCTCGCCCTGGCCGAACCGGGGGCACAATCGCAGTAGTTCTCCTGGTGCTACCTTAGCCGATAGAGCGGAACGTAAGGTAGCCGAACTCAGGAGCCGGGCAACCCAACATTTGACCAAAGACATGATTCGGAGCTGATGCATATAGTGCCAAAACTCGCGACGCCGAACACTCCCTAAGGTGTTCGGTCTTTATGAGTGCGGGCCAAGCAACACTCTTTATTGAAAAAACCCCTAGTGTCCAGGTACGTGCAAAAATTATGACGTGGCCATATGCCAAGACGCCATCCTCCTCCTTGGTTATGTTAGAAAGAAAGAACCAGGGGATGGGTAGCAACAAGAGACAGTAAAAAAGGTTTACGCAGGGTCTTATCTAAAAAGAATCCTTTAGGACGGGTCCCAACTGCACGTCTGCGCCTGTGTCTCTGTTGTGCCGTATCCTGGACGGGCGCCGCATGACGTTTATCTGTAAAAGAGAGGAACTGAGTTCAAAACGAGTCGTGCCGAAAAAGTTTAAAATAAGCAAAGTATAAAGTAAGATATGTAAGTTTGAGCTTTATTGTCTCTTATTGTATATGCGTGGAGCCCCTTGTGCAGGGGTATATGGCTTCTAGGCCTGCATCAATGATGATTATGCACCGAACTCGTCTATCCGCGTTCGTGGTCTTTAAAGGACCTATTTTGAAGTTTTTTTGGCCGGTGAGGCCATTTTGCTGTGGGGCTGTTAAAGCGGCCACACTGTCCTCCGCTTGGGGAGGCGCACTTTAGTGCTTCCCCACCAAAGAGATGATGCCTCGTGGACCGGGCATCTTAAGCGTAAGACATGCATAATGTGGTATTGCGTTAAATCGAGCGAAAGCTTCACGTCCCAGTAGTGCTTGATAGCGACTTGAGAACGGTACGACGTGGAAGGTCAGCTTTTCGCGGTGGAGGTTATCGGCAGAGCCGAATGTTACTGTGAGCCAGAGAAAACCCGTACAATGGGTGTCCGGACCAGGTATTACCCCTTGAAAGGAGGTTTTGCTGCGGCGGATTCTTGCTGGGTTTACCTCCATGTGCTGTATTGTATCCTGATATATCAGGTTTAGTCCGCTGCCGCCGTCCATAAGGACATTTGAGAACTTGAGTCCGCCAATTGTTGGATCGAGTATCAAGGTAGTACATCCTACATTCTTGATATTCCTAGAACAATCTAGCTTATCGAAGGTGATCGGTTTTAACAACTAGTGGCAGGATCCTTTGGGGATGGGCCGTGTGGTGCGTACCTTTACGGGCACCGCACGTTTTGTTATGTGAACTGAGTTCACTGTTTTTACTTCTTGTGGGAAGTTCTTTTGTTTCCTGGTGCTCTGCTGTTGGGGTTCGTCCTCGTCTTCGCTTGGTGTGTCGAGCCCCTTGCGTTCGGCATTGAGTCTGCCAGATTGTTTGAAGACCCAACAGTCTCTGTGGGTATGATTAGCAGGCTTCTCGGGGGTGCTGTGTATCTGACATATCCTGTCCAGGATTTTATTTAAGTTGGATGGATCATCCCTATTATTCTGGGAGGGCGATTTTTCCTGATTTTGGCGTGAGCCTTTGAATCCGGCATTGATTGCCGTGCTCTTCGGACTTTTGTCCTTAGTCCGGCGACGGTCCTTGTTGCGTCGCGGTCTTCCGTTTCCATCCCTGGTTTCGGATGTACTTGGGTCGCTGGGGCCGCACCTTGCCAACCAGCTATCCTCTCCTATGCAAAAGCGGGTCATGAGGCTTGTTAGTGCGGCCATTGTTCTTGGCTTTTCTTGGCCGAGGTGTCCGGCGAGCCATTCGTCTCGGACGTTATGTCTGAAAGCTGCTAAGGCTTCGGCGTCCGGACAGTCGACTATCTGATTCTTTTTAGTGAGGAATCTATTCTAGAACTGCCAAGCTGATTCTTCGGGTTGTTGAGTTATGTGACTAAGATCGTCTGCATCCGAAGGGCGGACATAGGTCCCTTGAAAGTTTGCTCGGAAAGCATCCTCGAGCTCTTCCCAGCTTCCAATTGAGTTTCCGGGAAGGCTTTTAAGCCAATGCCGGGCTGGCCCTTTAAGCTTGAGGGGTAGATATTTTATGGCGTGGAGATCATCTCCTCTAGCCATGTGTATGTGGAGGATATAATCCTCGATCCAGACTCCAGGGTCTGTTGTTCCATCGTATGCCTCTATGTCTACGGGTTTGAATCCCTCTGGGAATTCATAGTCCAGGACCTCATCGGTGAAACATAGGGGGTGTGCGGCACCCCTGTATTTGGGTATGCCGGTCTCTGATGATGGCTTCATAGCGTTGCTTACGAGAGCTTGCTTTCTTGGCCCATAAATGGACCTGACTGGGCCATGATGCGAATCCTTAAGAGGGTCGCATGCCGATTTAGATGCGGCGCCGCTTGTCGCTTTATGGGGTCGTCTATCCGACCGTGTGGCTTTTTCGTTTTTTGAATGCGAGGGCTCTGAGGCCTCTTCGTCGAATTCAGGCAGTAGCTTTCTTTTCGGATAGCTTTTAGTGCGGCGACTATCGCCGTACTTATCTGTGGCATTGATTACCTTGCTCCATCTGACCCGGAGTGCATCTTCCGCTGTTTTTAGCTTCCGCTTCTGCTTTTTTAGACTGCGTGTAGTTGCAACGAGCCTTTCATGGAGATTTTTCTGCTCCATAGGTTTATTTGGCGTGAGGTCGTCCGGAATGCCGTTTTCGCCGGGGGAGGGATGTTCGGTTTCTCTATCCGTGTTGCCCTGTTCGGACGGTTGCTCTAAGGCCTGCTCATCGTCTACTGGCTCGTCCTGCTCTATGGCTGGGTTTTTGTCGAGGCGGGGCTTGGGCCGGCGTTTGCGCCGACGCCTTGATTGCTTTTTGGGGGGTCGATCTCTCGTCCCATCCCCTTTTTCCTCGTTGTCGCTTCCCTTAGGGGTGTCCACCATGTACACATCGTGAGATGAGGTGGCTGTCCAATGCCCTATGGGCGTTGGTTCATCGGTATCTCCTCCATCGTCATCCATGCTGTCGATGTCTTCGGAGCCGAAGTCAGGCATGTCGGTTAGATCGTCGACAGTGGCTATAAAGTGGGTGGTGGGTGGGTTTTGGATTTCTTCATCGTTCGCATCCCATCCTTGCTGACCGTAGTCTGGCCAGGGCTCTCCTGATAAAGAGAGAGACTTAAGAGAATTCAGGATGTCTCCTAAAGGCGAATGCTAAAAGATGTCCGCTGCTGTGAACTCCATTGCCGGCGCCCAATCGGATTCGATTGGCAGGGGCGTGGGGGGCTCGGAGTTCGGAGAGGAATCCGGCTCCTCTGAGTCACGGGCCATGCGGAGTGCGGGGCTGGAGTTCGGCTCGATCGCCTCTGAGATCGCAGCCCCTGAGGCAGCGTCCAACCGCTGATCCTCGATCGGCGCAATAGGTTCCGAATCAATTGTCGAAACCGATGCGTGTGCGGCCTCCAAGGCGCTGTTCGGCGGCAGAGCTATATCATGCCCATCGAGACAGTGCGGCACGCTTGGCTATGCCTCGAATCCATCGAAGATCAAGTCTCCGCGGATGTCAACCGTGTAGTTTAGGCTTCCAAACCTGACCTGATGGCCAGGGGCGTAGCTTTCGATCTGCTCAAGGTGGCCAAGCGAATTGGCCCGCAGTGCGAAGCCGACAAAGACGAAGATCTGTCCGGGGAGAAAAGTCTCACCCTGGACCGCATCGTTGTTGAAGATCGAAGGATCCATCGGGCCTAAAGGCGACGACACAGAGGAACTCTCAATGAAAGCACCAATGTCGGTGTCAAAACCGGCGGATCTCGGGAAGGGGGTCCCGAACTGTGCGTCTAGGCCGGATGGTAAGAGGAGACAGGGGACACTTTGTTTCACCCAGGTTCGGGCCCTCTCGATGGAGGTAAAACCCTACTCCTGCTTGATTGATATTGATGATATGGGTAGTACAAGAGTAGATCTACCACGAGATCAAGGAGGCTAAACCCTAGAAGCTAGCCTATGGTATGATTGTTGTGTATGGAGTTGATTCTGTCCTACGGACTACAACCCTCCGGTTTATATAGACACCGGATAGGGTTACGGTTACACAGAGTCGGTTACAATGGTAGGAGATCTTGAATATCGCATCGCCAAGCTTGCCTTCCACGCCAAGGAAAGTTCCATCCGGACACGGGACGAAATCTTCAATTAGTCCAGGAGTCCGGCTAAAGGTATAGTCCGGCTACCCGAACACCCCCTAATCCAGGACTCCCTCATTGACCATCAACACTTGATGCTCCTTCTTGATTTCTACCTCCGCAACCTTTAGCATCGCGAAGAGCTCGGAAATTGTCTTATCCATCCTTTGCATATTATAGTTCATCACGAAGCTCTTGTAGCTTGGTGGCAGTGATTGAAGAACTCTGTCAATGACACTATCATTAGGAAGATTAACTCCCAGCTGAGTCAAGTGGTTGTGGTACCCAGACATTCTAAGTATATGTTCACTGACAGAACTATTCTCCTCACTTTTGCAGCTGTAGAACTTATTGGAGACTTCATATCTCTCAATCCGGGCATTTGCTTGAAATATTAACTTCAACTCCTGGAACATCTCATATGCTCCATGACGTTCAAAACATCGTTGAAGTCCCAGTTCTAAGCCGTAAAGCATGGCACACTGAACTATCGAGTAGTCATCAGCTTTACTCTGCTAGACATTCTTAACGTCATCAGCAGCATCTGCAGCAGGCCTGGCACCTAGCGGTGCTTCCAGGACGTAATTCTTCTATGCAACAATGAGGATAATCCTCAAGTTACGGACCCAGTCCATGTAGTTGCTACCATCATCTTTCAACTTAGCTTTCTCTAGGAACGCATTAAAATTCAAAGGAACAGTAGCACGTGCCATTGATCTACAACAACATAGACATTCAAAATACTATCAGGTACTAAGTTCATGATAAATTTAAGTTCATTAATCACATTACTTAAGAACTCCCACTTATATAGACATCCCTCTAATCATCTAAGTGATCACGTGATCCAAATCAACTAAACCATGTTCGATCATCATGTGAGATGGAGTAGTTTTTAATTGTGAACATCACTATGTTGATCATATCTACTATATGATTCACGCTCGACCTTTCGGTCTCAGTGTTCCGAGGCCATATCTGCATATGCTAGGCTTGTCAAGTTTAACCCGAGTATTCCGCGTGTGCAAAACTGGCTTGCACCCATTGTATGTGAACGTAGAGCTTATCACAGCCGATCATCACGTGGTGTCTCGGCACGACGAACTTTCGCAATGTTGCATACTCAGGGAGAACACTTGTACCTTGAAATTTAGTGAGAGACCATCTTATAATGCTACCGTCGAACTAAGCAAAATAAGATGCATAAAGGATAAACATCACATGCAATCAATATAAGTGATATGATATGTCCATCATCATCTTGTGCCTTTGATCTCCATCTTCAAATGACCGTCATGATCACCATCGTCACCGGCTTGACACTTTGATCTCCATCGAAGCATGGTTGTCATCTCGCCAACTATTGCTTCTATGACTATCGCTACCGCTTAGTGGTAAAGTAAAGCAATTACATGGCAATTGCATTTCATACAATAAAGCGACTGTTGACACCAGATTTTGGCATGGTCAAGATTCTGGGTTCATATGCAAAAGTTAGAGGCAACACTTCGCGGGCTGGCCCTGAGTGAGAAAGTATTTGGCCTTTGCCGGCTGAATGAAAACCTTGCTGGGGTAAAACCCTGCCGGTGTGAAGGCTTGCCAGCGTGGAAAGCTGGCCGGCGGAGAAGGTTGCCGGTGTGGAATCTTGCCGAGGGAGAAACATTTCCGGGGAGGAACTCTTGCCGCGAAGGAACTCTTGCCGGGGTAGAAACCTTGTCGAGGTAAAACTTGCTAATGTGAAATCTTGCCGGGGGAGAAACCTTGCCAGGGAGGAACCCTTGCCGAGGTACAAACCTTGCCGGGGTTAAACCTTCCTGATGTGAAAGCTTGCCGGGTAGAAACCTTGCCGGTGTGGAAAGCTTACCCGGGTGGAAGGCCTGCTGGGGTGGAGGCTGTGATAGTCAAGCCGACGAGAAGTTGAAGATGGGATCAGAAGGTTATTCAGATAATCTTGGATGGAAAAGTGTTCTACACGGAAGTTGTGCGTCTCGTCAAACGTTTGATTTTGATCTAAAGATCGTCTCAATCGAAGGTCGTATGCAAAAGTTAGAGCCCGCACAACAAGACCCTCCAGTGGGCAAAATATGACGCCCGGAACCAGACACATATGTGGGTATGTCTGATGAGCTGCGTGAGTAATTAGCTGTTTTGCGCAAGCGATTTGACCCTCGAGATGACCTCTGATGAAAAAACGTTCAACATGAAAGATGTTCGTCTCGTCGAAACGGTCAAGATTGCTTTTGGCTCCTTTCCATCTGAGGTTGTTTCTCACCACAAAAAGGACACTCAAACTATAACCAGTTTAAACCGAACAGTTTTGGAAAGTTCGGATAAAACCAGTCCGAATTTGACTAGGGCTTTGGACGTGAATTGATGTAATTTTATTGTAAGGAAAGCCTAGATAAATCTTTTGCTTGTACGGGAAGTCCAGCCGCCTCTTATATATATGTTGGGGGTGACGGCCGATTGGAACAACACACAATCGAACAAATCAATATACTACTTTTTTCATCTACGTTTTACCTCTTCACCGTTTTTCTCTCTCGTTCTTCGCTGTTCCTCGAGTTTGAGAGCTGTGAATCCAGAGGCTCTAGGGGCAAGCGAATCGACCTAGCGCAGCCCATTGCCGCCGCACTCCCTGACAGGGTCCCTCCCGGGTGCGCGGGGTTTTGGGTCTGCAAAAGCGCCTGCCGACTGTCTTGCGTATCGCTCTGTCGGTCGGGTCTCCTTCGACGTGAGCTGCGGTGCATCACCCCCGGCATCGAGGGTACATGTGACGTGTTCGTGTGTCAACACACTTTTTGGCGACTCCGCTGGGGAAAGAAGATCAATCATCATCATCCATCATGTCCGATCTTCCCAAGCCATCTGAGGTAGACGCCGATAACATCATTAAGCCCAGTCTTGATGAGATATTGGCCGATCATCGCCAAGTCTATGAGGAGTACAAGAAGGCGCGCGAGGAGAAGGACCTGCAGGAATTCCTTGCAAAATTCAAGAAGGGTCGCCAAGGCAACATCACTCTAATTGAAGAAATCAAGTTCCCTCCTCTTCAAGCTGAGCAGGTTAAAACCGCTATGAGTACTACCTTTTATCCTGAGTAGTGGGCTGAGATTGAGAGTCGTATTGCTGATGCTAACAATCTGGTCTATCAAACTTTCATAGAAAATACTAATGCTCTGAAAAATATATCTCAATCATCTAGTGGTAATGATGGTGTAGCTGCTAGTGTGCAAAACCCTAATCTGGCTTTACCTATCTCATCGGCGCCTCCCATGCCGATGACTTATTATCCTACTCAAACAAATCAGATTGTAACTGCACCCATTAATCCTATTATGAGCATGCCAAGTTCGGTGGCAACGCCGAACCAAACCCTACCTACAGCTGCAACCACTCGGCCATTACCGAACTATAGTTCGGCATACATGCCACAGTTCATACCTACTGCTAGTAGTCCTACTCCTCCTATGCTGCTGCCACAAGTTGCATCGTCCATTGTGGATGATGGTCTAGCTAATCTTAGAGAGAAGATGGCTAAGATGCTTCGAGAGAATTTTGGAGTTGAGTTACCTCAGAATCGGATTTACCAAAAGGCGTACCCCGAATACTTTGATGCCATCCAGTGCCCTCCAGGATATAAAATTCCAGATTTTGTTAAGTTCAATGGAGAAGGCACAAAAATCACATGTGAGGCAGGCTCATTGAATGAATTGAAAGTGCGTTTATTCCCTTTATCATTAACTGGTACCACTTTTTCATGGTTTTCTTCTTTACCACATGGTTCCATTCAGGTTTGGTCGCAGCTAGAGCAGAAATTTCATGATCACTTTTATAGCGGCAACAAGGAACTCAAGTTGTCACATCTAACATCGGTTAAATAGAAGCATGATGAATCGGTCTCCGATTATGTCAAGAGATTTAGAGAAACAAAAAACGGTGTTTTAGTTTGGTGATAACCGAAAGGGACTTGGCGGACCTAGTGTTGAGTGGTTTGAGAAATCCCATTAGAGAAAAGCTAGAAGGCTATGAGTTCTTAAATATCAACCAAGTCTTACAAAGGGCTTTGGCTCAGGAAAGCCGAAGCAAAGATCTCAAAGAAGTGCATAGATATAAAACCGATCGTCCAAAGATGAATATAGTCAAATATGATAGTGGTCACTCGGACGATGAGGGTGATGTTTTTGCTACTGAATTTGTTTGGCCATCTAAAGCCAAACCATTTACTTGCAATGATCTAAAACTGATTCATAAGAATCGTGATGAAGAGATGAAGTTTACTTTTAACATTGCTAAGTGTGATAGAATATTTGATGCTTTGCTGCACGCTAAGATTATTAGAATATCTCATACTTTACCGCCGTTTCAAGAGCTGAAACGGCGCGCTTATTGCAAGTATCATAATTACTTTTCTTATGCTACTAATGATTGCAATGTTTTTCGACGACAAATACAATCGGCCATTAATGATGGGCGATTGAAATTTTCTGATATGCAAGCTGATAAACAACCTTTTCCAATGAATACCATTGATTTGGAGGGGAAGAAGCTACTCATTCGGCCGGAGGTAGCCGAATCTGCTAATAAAGCTAATGTCATTGTTGGTGAGCCCAGGAAAGACAAGGAAGGCGACAAGGTCTTGGGGAGACAAGTTGTGCTTAATAAGTAGCCCGATGGCAAGGAAGTGATCTAAATCACCATCAAGAATCCTACACTCGGGGGGCAACCGCAAGTGCAGGAAAACACTCGTGTTAAATTTATCAAACCCAAGAGTTCAGAAGTTGGAAAGTGGAAGGGGAATGAAGTTAAAGTACAGCGCAAGAAAATCAGGCCAACTTTTGATATGTTGTTCTCCAAGTATGCCAGTCAAGCAACCGGTTCTATCTCTAACCAGTCATCAAGTTTGAAACGCTCAAGGTCACCTCCTCGGGAAGATTTTCAGCATCATGCAAGGCCATATGGGTCGTGGGCGACGGGACCATGGATGCTGCCACCCCCCTATGTGCCATACTACATGGGAGACTTCAATGGAGGATGGTGGCAGCCCCCAATGGCCCTTCATGCTTTTCATCCGGGTTGGGCAGAACCAAGGAGGTCTGTTCATGAGAGACTTTCTTATCCCACACGAGGCCGTTTGAACGATAGTGTCAATTGATAACCCACAAGTATAGGGGATCGCAACAGCTTTCGAGGGTAGAGTATTCAACCCAAATTTATTGATTCGACACAAGGGGAGCCAAAGAATATTCTCAAGTATTAGCAGCTGAGTTGTCAATTCAACCACACATGGAAACTTAGTATCTGCAGCAAAGTGTTTAGTAGCAAAGTAATATGATAGTGGTGGTAACTGTACCAAAAGAGTAATGAAAGCAAAGTAATATTTTTTGTATTTTGTAGTGGTTGTAACAATAGCAACAGGAAAGTAAATAGCGTAAACCAGTATATGGAAAGCTCGCAGGCATTGGATTAGTGATGGATAATTATGCCGGATGCGGTTCATCATGTAACAGTCATAACATAGGGTGACACATGCTACCTCTTGAGCACTACGTTGGATTTCCCCGAAGAGGAGAGGATGATGCAGCAAAGTAGCGTAAGTATTTCCCTAAGTTTTTGAGAACCAAGGTATCAATCCAGTAGGAGACTACACGCGAGTCCCTCGTACCTACACAAAAACAATAGCTCAACGCAACCAACGCGATTAGGGGTTGTCAATCCCTTCGTGGTCACTTACGAGAGTGAGATCTGATAGAGATGATAGATAATATTTTTGGTATTTTTGGTATACAGATGCAAAGTGAAAAGTAAAAGGCAAAGTAAAAAAGCAAAGCAATAATAAAGTGATGGAGATTGATATGATGAGAATAGACCCGGGGGGCATAGGTTTCGCTAGTGGCTTCTCTCAAGAGCATAAGTATTCTACGGTGGGTGAACAAATTACTGTTGAGCAATTGACAAAATTGAGCATAGTTATGAGAATATCTAGGTATTATCATGTATATAGGCATCACGTCCGAGACAAGTAGACTGACTCCTGCCTGCATGTACTACTATTACTCCACTCATCGACCGCTATCCAGCATGCATCTAGAGTATTAAGTTAAAAACAGAGTAACGCCTTAAGCAAGATGACATGATGTAGAGGGATAGTTTCATGCAATATGATAAAAAAAACCATCTTGTTATCCTCGATGGCAACAATACAATACGTGCCTTGCTGCCCCTACTGTCACTGGGAAAGGACACCGCAAGATTGAACCCAATGCTAAGCACTTCCCCCATTGCAAGAAATACCAATCTAGTAGGCCAAACCAAATTGATAATTCGAAGAGCCTTGCAAAGATAACCAATCATACAAAAAAAGAATTCAGAGAAGATTCAAATATTATTCATAGATAGACTTGATCATAAACCCACAATTCATCGGTCTCAACAAACACACCGCAAAAAGAACATTACATCGAATAGATCTCCACGAGAGAGGGGGAGAACATTGTATTGAGATCCAAAAAGACAGAAGAAGCCATCTAGCTAATAACTATGGACCCGAAGGTCTGAGGTAAACTACTCACACTTCATCGAAGGGGCTAGGATGATGTAGAAGCCCTCCGTGATGATGGCCCTCTCCGGCAGAGCTCCGGAACATTAGTCATAAAGAACTCATATACTTATTTCAAAAATCTACAAGCCATCAAAAACCAAAGCATTACACACATGCTCCTAGGGGGATAGATTGGTAGGAAAAGACCATCGCTCGTCCCCGACTGCCACTCATAAGGAGGACAATCAAATAACACCTCCTGTTTCAAATTTGTTACATAACGCTTACCATACGTGCATGCTACGGGACTTGCAAACTTCAGCTCAAGCATTTCTCAAATTCGCAACTACTCAACTAGCACAACTTTGATATTATCACCTCCATATCTCAAAACAATTATCAAGCATCAAACGTTTCTTAGTATTCAACGCACTCAAAAGAAAGTTTTACAAATCTTGAATACCAAGCATATTATTATTATTAAGCAAATTACCATGCTATTTAAGACTCTCAAAATAATGTAAGTGAAGCATGAGAGATCAATAGTTTCTTTAAAACAAATCCACCACCGTGCTCTAAAAGATATAAGTGAAGCACTAGAGCAAAAACTATAAAGCTCAAAAGATATAAGTGAAGCACATAGAGTATTCTATCAAATTCTAATTCATGTATGGCTCTCTCAAAAGGTGTGTACAGCAAGGATGCTTATGGCACACTAACAAACAAAGACACAAATAATACAAGACGCTCCAAGCAAAACACATATCATGTCGTGAATAAAAATATAGCTCCAAGTAAAATTACCGATGGAAGTAGACGAAAGAGGAGATGCCTTCCGGGGCATCCCCAAGCATTGACTTTTTGGCGTCCTTGGATTATCTTGGGGGTGCCATGGGCATCCCCAAGCTTAGGCTCTTGCCACTCCTTGTTCCATAATCCATCAAAAGATTTCACCCAAAACTTGAAAACTTCACAACACAAAACTCAATAGAAATCTCGTGAGCTCCGTTAGCGAAAGAAAACAAAAGACCACTTAAAGGTACTGTAATGAACTCATTCTTATATTGGTGTTAAACCTACTGTATTCCAACGTCTCTATGGATTATAAACTATTTTACTATCCATAGATTCATCAAAATAAGCAAACAACACACGGAAAACAGAATCTGTCAAAAACAGAACAGTCTGTAGTAATCTGTAACTAGCGCAAACTTTTGGAACTCCAAAAAACTACCAAAATAGGACGGCCTATACAATTTTTTTATTGATCAGCAGTAATTGGAATCAGTATTTTATCGCGTTCTGGTGATTTTTAACAATTGTTTTTGTGAACAGAAAGTTTCTGGAAATTACAGCAAGATCAAATAACTATCATCCAAGAAGATCCTATAGGTCTAACTTGGCACAAACACTAATTAAAACACAAAACCACATCTAAACAGACGGTAGATGGACTATTTATTCAACAACAGAAAGGAAATATATTGGGTTGTCTCCCAACAAGCGATTTTCTTTAAAGCCTTTTTAGCTAGGCATTGAGATTTCAATGATGCTCACAAAAAGGCAAGAATTGAGGCACAAAGAGAGCATCATAAAACATGTGACAAACACACTTAAGTCTAACATACTTCCTATGCATAGGCATATTATGGGCAAACAAATTATCGTAGCAAGAAAAAACTAGCATATGCAAGGAAGCGGAAAGGAACAATAGCAATCTCAACATAACGAGAGGTAATTTAGTAACATGAAAATTTCTACAATCATGTTTTCCTCTCTCGTAATAACAACATGTAGGATCATAAGAAAATTCAATAATATAGCTATCACATAACATATTCTCAACACGATCCACATGCATGCGAAGTTGACACTCTTCCAAAATATTGGGATTATCATTAACTAAAGTCATGATTTCTCCAAGCCCACTTTTATTAACAAAATCATAAGATTGAATGTTATCCAAATATGTGAGATCTAAAGTTGACACTCTTCCAAACCCACTTTCAATATTATTACGAACACTATTATCAATCTTATATTCATCATGGGGCTTAAATAAATTTTCAAGATCATAAGAAGAATCTCCCTAATCATGACTATTGGACATAGCAAAACTAGCATCCCCAAGCTTAGGGTTTTGCATATTATTAGCATAATTTACATCAATAGAATTTATAATAAAATCATTGCAATCATGCTTTTTATTCAAAGATCTATCGTGAAGCACTTCATCACAATTTTCAGATTTACGGATTTTAGGAAAAAGCTTATAAAGATAATCTAGTGCGTCCACATCACTAGGAATTGGTTCACCATAATTGTATCTCTTAAAAAGATTGGCAAGTGGATGAGGATCCATAGATATTAGCTACTCTGTTCAGGAATAAATACCCAACTATTTCAACCAAACAAGCAAACGAGCCAAGTAAGACATCAAGGCAAACAAAAAGACGAACGGAAAAGAGAGGCCAAATAAAATGGCAATGGTGAAGTGGGGGAGAGGAAAACGAGAGGCAAATGGCAACTAATGTAATGCGAGAGATAGGGATTGTGATGGGTACTTGGTATGTTGACTTTTGCGCAGACTCCCTGGCAACAGCACCAGAAATTCTTCTTGCTACCTCTTGAGCACTGCGTTGGATTTCCCCGAAGAGGAGAGGATGATGGAGCAAAGTAGCATAAGTATTTCCCTCAATTTTTGAGAACCAAGGTATCCAGTAGGAGGCTATGTGTGAGTCCCTCGTACCTACACAAAAACAATAGCTCAACGCAACCAACGCGATTAGGGGTTGTCAATCCCTTCACGGTCACTTACGGGAGTGAGATCTGATAGAGATGATAGATAATATTTTTGGTCTTTTTGGTATAGAGATGCAAAGTGAAAAGTAAAAGACAAAGTAAAAAAGCAAAGCAATAATAAAGTGACGGAGATTGATATGATGAGAATAGACCCGGGGCCATCGGTTTCACTAGTGGCTTCTCTCAAGAGCATAAGTATTCTACGATGGGTGTACAAATTACTGTTGAGCAATTGACAACATTGAGCATAGTTATGACAATATCTTGGTATGATCATGTATATAGGCATCACGTCCGAGACAAGTAGACTGACTCCTGCCTGCATCTACTACTATTACTCCACTCATCGACCGCTATCCAGCATGCATCTAGAGTATTAAGTTAAAAAAAGAGTAACGCCTTAAGCAAGATGACATGATGTAGAGGGATAGTTTCATGCAATATGATAAAAACACCATCTTGTTATCCTTGATGGAAACAATACAATATGTACCTTGCTGCCCCTACTTTCACTGGGAAAGGACACCGCAAGATTGAACCCAAAGCTAAGTGAGGGAGTCCTGGATTAGGGGGTCTCCGAACAGCCGGACTATATCCTTTGGCCGGACTGTTGGACTATGAAGATACAAGATTGAAGACTTTGTCTCGTGTCCGGATAGGACTCTACTTGGCGTGGAAGGAAAGCTACGCAATACAGATATGTATATCTCCTCCTTTGTAACCGACCTTGTGTAACCCTAGCCCTTTCCGGTGTCTATATAAACCAGTGGGTTTTAGTCCGTAGGACAACATACAATCATACCATAGGCTAGCTTCTAGGGTCTAGCCTCTCCGATCTCGTGGTAGATCAACTCTTGTAATACTCATATCATCCAGAATAAATCCAGCAGGACGTAGGGTTTTACCTCCATCAAGAGGGCCCGAACCAGGGTAAAACATCGTGTTCCCTGCCTCGTGTTACCATCCGCCTTAGACGCACAGTTCGGGACCCCCTACCCGAGATCTGTTGGTTTTAACACCGACATTGGTGCTTTCATTGAGAGTTCCTCTGTGTCGTCATCATCAGGCTTGATGGCTCCTTCGATCATCGTTAGCGATGCAGTCCAGGGTGAGACTTTTCTCCCAGGACAGATTTTTGTATTCGGCGGCTTTGCACTGCGGGGCAATTCGCTTGGCCATCTAGACCAGATTGAAAGCTAAGCCCCTGGCCATCAAGTCAGGTTTGGAAGCCTAAACTACACGGTCGATATCCGCGGAGACTTCATCTTCGACGGATTCGAGCCCCTCCCGAGTGCGCCACGCTGTCACGAGGGGCATGATTTAGCTCTGCCACCGAACAGTGTCCTGGAGACCGCACCTCCAGCCGCCCTGACCTTTAATTCAGAGCCAACTGCGCCATCCGAGGGCGGGTGGTTAGACCCCACCACGGAGGCAGCAGCCTCAACGGAGATCGAACCGAACACCAACCTTATCCTTCGCGAGGCCCGTGACTCCCCATCGCCGGACTCTTCTCCGGACTCTGGACCATCCGCGCCCCTGCCAATCGAATCCAATTGGGCGCCGATCATGGAGTTCACTGCCGCGGATATCTTTCAGCACTCGCCCTTCGGCGACATACTAAATTCACTAAGGTCTCTCTCTTTGTCAGAAGAGTCCTGGCCGAATTATGACCGGCAGGATTGGGATGCGGACGACGAAGAAATTTGCTGCCCACCCACCACCCACTTAGTAGCCACTGTCGACGACTTAACCGACATGCTCGATTTCGACTCCGAAGACATCGACGGTATGGACGACGATGCGGGAGACGAAGAGGAACCACTGCCCACAGGGCACTGGACAGCCACCTCATCATACGATATATACATGGTGGACACACCCAAAGAAGGCAATGGCGACGAGACAGCGGAGGATGACCCCTCCAAGAAGAAACCCAAGCACTGACGTCAGCGGCGCCACTCTAAGTCCCGCCAAAGCAAAAGTGGTGATACCGGCACAGGAGATAATAACACTCCGGATAGTGCCGAAGATGGCAACAATCCCCTCCAGCACGATCTAGGATAGGAGGATGGAGAGGCCAGCCCTCTTGAGAGAGCAGCAGATGAAAAGGAGGAGGATGACAATTACATGCCTCCCTTCGAAGACGAGGCAAGCCTCGACGATGACGAATTCGTCGTGCCAGAGGATCCCGTCGAACAAGAGCGCTTCAAGCGCCAGCTTATAGCCATGGCAAATAGCCTTAAGACGAAGCAGCAGCAGCTTCAAGCTGATCAAGATCTGCTAGCTGACAGATGGACTGAAGTCCTGGTGGTCGAGGAATATAAACTCGAACGCCCCTCCAAGAGTTACCAAAAATACAGGTTGCTACCCCGACTAGAGGAAGAAGCGTATGACGCGGTTGATCGGCCACCTCGTGGCCGCGATAGAGAGGCATTCCAGCCAAAAGCTCAGCCTGCACCCCGACGCCATTCAAATAAAAAGGCGTGGGGAAATACGCCAGACCTGCGAGACGTATTGGAGGACACAGCAAAACATGCAAAATCGATCTATGGATCTCGAGGGCGCTGAGGGAGTCCTGGATTAGGGGGTCTCCGGACAGTCGGACTATATCCTTTGGTCGGACTGTTGGACTATGAAGATACAAGATTGAAGACTTCGTCTCGTGTCCGGATGGGACTCTACTTGGCGTGGAAGGCAAGCTAGGCAATACGGATATGAATATCTCCTCCTTTGTAACCGACCTTGTGTAACCCTAACCCTCTCCGGTGTCTATATAAACCGAAGGGTTTTAGTCTGTAGAATAACATACAATCATACCATAGGCTAGCTTCTAGGGTTTAGCCTCTCTGATCTCGTGGTAGATCTACTCTTGTACTACCCATATCATCAATATCAATCAAGCATGACATAGGGTTTTACCTCCATCAAGAAGGCCCAAACCTGGGTAAAACATCGTGTCCCCTGCCTCCTGTTACCATCCGGCCTAGACGCACAGTTCGGGACCCCATACCCGAGATCCGCCGGCTTTGACACCGACATCGGTGCTTTCATTGAGAGTTCCGCTGTGCCATCGCCACCAGGAAGGATGTCTCATCCCGTCTTTAAAGATGGCACTGTTGCTAAAGGAGCTTTAGCTGTCGTCCAAACTCTCCAACTAGGTGGTTTTCTTATGACCGCCTCTTCGGCCGCTGCTCCGACGATGACTTCTTGGGTCATCGAAAGCAATCTTCATGTCAACTCGGAACTCGCCGAGCAGTTAGATCCAATGGAGCTCTCTTCCCTGAACGAGCTCCTGGATCGCATCGCCGCCCTGGGAGTCGCTACAGACTACGATCACATTGGGCCTAAACCCGATCTGAGAGAGATGAACTCTCCCCAGGTCACCCATCACGTTGCAGTGGTGGAGGAACAATGTGGCAACCCTTCATCTATCTTAAGGACTAGCTATGTCTGGATTCTCGATCCCTCCAAGCCGGATACCCGCAGAGGGGAGGACGTCACTCAAGGCCTGAACCTAGAGTCAGGTAGTGGGCCAGATTTATCGGAAAACATCCAAGAATCCAAACTTCCGAGTTCGGAAACTCCTTGGCCCCTGAGTCTCAAATTGGGTGAGGATTCGGGCTCAATTAAACCCACCCACCCAAACATAAGCGATCTATCCCAAATTAGGCAAGAGCCCGAAGAAACAGTACACCATTACTGGGCCAGATTCCTCCTGGTCATGAACAGGATAAAGGACTGCCACGAGGAAGACGCAATTTCATTCTTCTGCAATAATTGCACGGACAAGGGAATCCTCAACGCCATAAGTCACCGCGAAATTACACACTTTGCCGACTTGGTGTCCATAGTACGAAAGTACTGTGCGATGGAAAGCGCCTGGAAAACCAAAATAAAATTTTGGGATAATCCGGCCCTAAATACAAACCCAGTCCGAAATAAAAGGGGACATTATCACAATACACCTGGGTTAACTACCAAAAAGCAAAAGCCCTCTACGGGGCAAGGAACTGTACTGGAGGGATGGATCAACGGACCCTGCAAAATTCATAGTACAGCGGATGCAATACCAACGCACAGCCTTAGAGCATGTTGGATACTCCGGCAGGTGGCCAAAAGTGGTGAGGGTCTAATCCTCCCAAATACCACAGAGCACCATCCCGTGGACAACAATACGGTGTTAACGGTCTTTGAGACCTTCGCGTCAAATAATAGATGCAAGCGAACACTCCGCAGCATGGCCGAAATCTGCCACGTAGCAGAAATAAATCCTTGGAGTGACACGGCTATTACCTTCAATGCCAATGATGAACCCAAATTCCGAAAAGCCCGAGCACCAGCCGCACTAGTCCTCAGTCCAACCGTGGACGGCTTTCGACTCACCAAGGTACTCATGGACGGCGGCGGCGGATTAAACCTCATCTATGAGGAAACTCTTCAAAAGATGGAAATATACTGGAGCCGCATTGAGCAAAGTAGCACAACCTTTAGAGGAATCATCCCCAGTCGGGAAGCATGCTGTTCTGGGAAAATCACACTAGATGTGGTATTCGGCATGCCGGATAATTACAGGTCCGAAGAAATTACATTCCAAGTGGCCCCGTTCAGCAGCGAATACCACGCTCTACTAGGGCGGGAGGCATTTACAATCTTCCAAGCCATACCCCATTACGGGTACATGAAGCTCAAAATGCCCGGGCCCAACGGAATCATCACTCTTGCTAGTGATCCGGACATAGCACTACGTGCCAAAAATAAGACAGCCGCACTAGCCCTCGAGGCACTATCCGAAGCCCTAGCGGCCGAGGAACTAACTGCGCTGTGCTCCACGGTGAACAGGTACGATGTGATACTCGATAAAAGATCCAAGTCCACCTCCTTTAAACCGGCGGACGAGATAGTCAAATTCCAGGTCCATCCAAAAAACCCTACAAAAACAGCTTCCGTCGGGGCACAATTAAACCCTGATGTCGACACCGCACTTCGAGAGTTCCTACGCGAGAACTGGGACATTTTTGCCTGGCACCCTTCAGACATGCCAGGAATCCCACGCAGGCTGGCCGAGCACAACCTAAATATCCTAAAAGGATTCAAGCCAGTTAAGCAGGCTCTTCGGCGTTTCTCTGAACCTAAGAGACAAGCCATGGGAGAGGAACTAGCCAAGCTATTGGAGGCCAGATTCATCAGAGACATAAAACATCTGGACTGGCTAGCAAACCTAGTGATGGTACCAAAGAAGGACAAATCCTGGCGCTTGTGCGTTGATTTTAAGGACCTTAACAAGGCCTGCCCAAAGGATCCTTTCCCCCTCCCCCGCATCGATCAAATCATCGATGCCACCGCAGGACACGGTTCATTGTGTTTCCTCGACGCATACTCCGGCTACGATCAAATTAAAATGGCAGAGCCAGACCAAGCCGCAACGGCATTCATCACACCATACGGCCCATTCTGCTTCAACACAATGCCCTTCGGGCTCAAAAACGCCGGCGCAACATATCAGCGCATGATTCAGACATGTCTGGCAAACCAGATCGGCAAAACAGTGGAGGCATACGTAGATGACGTGGTCGTTAAAACCAAGCATGTCGAAACTCTAGTAGATGACTTGAGGCTCACATTCGATAACCTCCGAACATATGACATCAAGCTCAATCCGGAAAAATGTGTTTTCGGCGTACCAGCCGGAAAGCTCCTGGGATTCATTGTCTCCAGTAGAGGTATTGAAGCTAATCCGGCGAAAATCCGAGCGTTGTCACAGTTGGCTACCCCAACAGACCTCAAACAAATACAAAAATTGACTGGGTGTGTGGCGGCTCTAAGCCGCTTTATCTCCTGTTCGGGAGAAAAGGCATTACACCTTTATCGCCTCCTCTGGCACACCGAACACTTCGAGTGGACGGATGCCGCCACGGCCGGACTCAACGAAATAAAAGCCATATTGGCAACAAACCCAGTCCTGTCCGCGCCAAACATTGGTGAACCAATGCTATTATACATTGCGGCAACTCATCAAGTAGTAAGCGCAGTGCTCGTCGTCGAACGAGAAGCGGACGGACACAAATTCCCCCTTCAAAAGCCGATATACTATGTGTCCACTGTCCTTACTCCATGCAAATCACGGTACCCGCATTATCAAAAGATAGCGTATGCGGTATTTATGGCATCCCGGAAGCTGCGACCCTACTTTCAAGAGTGTTCGATAACGGTAGCCTCAGAAGTACCACTTAACGATATTATAAACAACCGCGACGCGATGGGCCGGATTGCCAAATGGGCCATTGAGCTCCTCCCGTTTGACATAACTTACAAGCCACGACGAGCTATTAAATCGCAAGTTTTGGCTAATTTCGTCGCCGAGTGGATGGAAACCGAACTCCCTAAGGAGTACGACACATATTCAAACTGGATCATGCACTCCGACTGCTCCAAAATGTTGGCTGGTGTGGGGGCTGGCGTCGTTTTGACGTCCCCAACAGGAGATTCAGTTCAGTACGTACTACAGATAATGTATACGGACACCAACAACGCAGCCGAATATGAGGCCCTTCTACATGGTCTCCGGATGGCAGTATCCATGGGCATTCAACGCCTAGAGGTGCGCGGGGATTCGAACCTCGCGATATCCCAAATAAATGGAGACTTTGATGCCAAGGATCCGAAAATGGCAGCTTATCGCAATGCCGTCCTAAAAATGTCAGCTTGGTTCGAGGGGCTCGAATTTCACCATGTGGCTCGGGAAAACAATCAGGCGGCGGATATCCTCGCCCGCATCGGCGCAAAACGCGACGCGGTCCCTCCCAACATATTTCTGGAAAGGCTCTTCAAGCCATCCGTAGCATGGGAAGGGGACACCCGTAACAACAGTCCGGACCCGGCCAAAATACCCGATACCGAACTCTCTGACACAATTGGAGGCCCCGCCACCGAAATAACATATTCAGCCCACGAAATAATGGCCATTAGTGCCCCGTGGACAGAACCATTCCTGGCCTACCTAACTAGACAAGAACTTCCGGAGGACCAAAATGAGGCACGCTGGATAGTGCGGCGATCCAAGGCCTACAGGGTCCATGATTGAGAATTGTACAAAAAAAGCGCTACCGGAGTCCTTCAAAGGTGCATCTCCGAAGAGGAAGGGCGGAACCTTTTGGCAGAAATTCACGCCGAACTCGGCGGTCATCACGCCGCAGCCCGGGCTCTTGTAAGCAAGGCCTTCTGTACAGGATTCTATTGGCCAACGGCCCGGGCAGATGCACAGGACTTGGTCCAACGTTGCGCCGGTTGCCAGCTCTTTGCAAATCAAAGCCACATGCCACCCACCGCCCTCCAAACAAGCCCCATTACATGGCCCTTCGCGGTCTGGGGGCTTGACATGGTTGGACCCCTTAAAGGGGGAACCCACAAGAAAAATACTTATTGGTCATGGTGGATAAATTCACCAAATGGATAGAGGCTAAACCGGTTAAAACAGCCGAATCCGGACCGGTGATAGATTTCATATCCGGGGTTGTACACCGTTACGGCGTCCCCCACAGCATCATCACTGATAACGACACGAACTTCACGGCCGACGAGGTAAAACTCTGGTGCAGCAAAATGGGCATCAAGCTCGATTATGCTTCAGTCTATCACCCACAAACCAACGGAAAAGTCGAACGAGCAAATGGTCTTATAATGAGCGGCATTAAACCCAGATTAGTGCACTCCTTAACAGAGTCTGACATGCACTAGGTAGAGGAGCTCGACTCCGTACTCTGGGGGCTGCGGACCACGCCGAATCGTAGTACCGGATATACACCGTTTTTATGGTGTATGGCGCAGAGGCAGTCCTGCCCTATGACATAATTCATGACTCACCTCGAGTGCGCATGTACGAAGAAAGAGAAGCCGAGCTCGATCGGCAGGACAGTCTGGACACCTTGGAGGAAGAGCGCGACGTAGCCAAAGCCCGTTCCACATTTTACCAGCAACAGGCTCGCACATACCAAAGCAGAGAAGTACGGGCCAAAACTTATAACGTTGGCGAACTAGTTCTACGGCTGCCGGATAAGAAAAAGAACAAGCTCGAGCCCAAATGGGAAGGTCCCTTCATTATCGACCAAGTTCTGACCGGTGGAGCGTACCGACTGCGGGATGCATCGACTAGTCGACTCAAGCCGAACCCATGGAACGCAGCCAGGCTTCGAAGATTCTACACTTAGCACCGGACTCTATGTTAGTCCCCTCCCTTTGTCCATTTTCTGCATATGCATCATCTGTCTTGTTTCCCTTTCTTTCTTTTATTTCTCTAGGCCTTCAAGGGTCACCTTGTGCCTCACTCGTACATTACAGATGCGCTAGCCGCACTCTTCATACATGGGGGCTTCTTTCACAGAAGCTTAAGTTATTTACCTGGGCCTCATGCCCAACACATGTGTTATACTTCCGCATGTACCTTTTTTCACCATTATATGCATCGATATGACTAAAGTTTTGGCCAAGATGGGTTGCCTGGCTCTTGTATTTATGCCCTACGTTCCCGTTAATTCGGCTAGGGCATAAGGGGAGCACCTCTGCGATTGTTACCGCCGGGTCAGCCAGACGTGTACCTCAGACTGGGTGAAGCCGAAAGCTAGCATTCTTAAAGGAATATTCGGTCGGTGAACAAAAGATGACTTTTATTATCCATATCTGCCCCCAGATGATTTTTCTGCGCTTCATATCGCAGTCCGGACATGCACTTTAGGGCATGCTTACCCAGGGAAAGGAACCCTTAACAGAACTATTCTCCCTGGAAGATGTTTCTTACTACCCATGTAATATAACATAACTAGTTGGGCACTTGTCTGATAAAGCACTAATGACCCCTACGCCTGGTCTCCACGCATGCCCCGGTTCTTACATAACCGAAAGGGTATTCGGATACACTCTGGACTGTCGGGTCCCGAGGTTGAAGCGAAAAGGTTTGCCACGACAAACGATCTACAATCTGGCTAGAAGGCATTATACATGTCACTTTAAAATTACATAGTCAATTTGACTAGTTGAATTCCTCTTCAATACCATCCAATAGGCTGTCTAGTCTACAGTCCTGTTGGGAATACTTTGCGGCCAATTCTACTTGGCCGTACACTAAGCTCACAGGGATCTCCTTCCCATCAGGCCCCACAGGTTTGACTTCGTCCATGTGGTTCGGGTCAGTCTTCGTGTACCGTGCCTTGACCATTGCCCAGGCTTCCCTGGCGCCCTGACGGCGGGCCGATATCTTCCATAATCGGAAGCGCCGCCGTGCTCCCTTTAGATTTTCTACAAGCTCTCCAAGGCCTTCGGGTATGGAGACGGATGGCCACAAGGCCTGGGCGACGCCTTGCATCACCTGTCGAACTCGTTCGTGCAACTGTGAGAGCTCGGGAAGAAGATCACCCATTGAAACCGGGCATCTCCTCGGCAGGACGACCTGTTAGCATACCTACAGACATAACTCTGTCAGCCAGCTTCCTCGCCGAACTCTTTTTCAAAGTTCGTTCAAGCACTTACTAAATATGCCGCGTCGAAGCCGCCGATTCTCCTTAACAGAGTCCGAAAGTTGGGAACGAACATCTTTTATTTCCACGCCCAGCTTGGTGTTGGCATCTATGAGATCATTCTTCTCCTGCCTCACCCTCGTAAGCACGCTCTCGCTGGCCTTCAGCTGGCGTATGAGCTGTTGCTTATCCGGATTTAATCCAGCGTCATCTGCAATTTTATCATCAGATCTGCATATACGCCGCCTTCTAATATGATACTTATCATTCGAAGGATATGTTACCAGAGGGGGTATCTTTGGGCTCCCCTGCTGCGGCCAGTGCAGCCTGAAGTTGGGCTTTGCACTCTTCCAGCTCCTGGGACAGTTGAGTATTCTTTTCTGTAAGAACCTGCATAATAAATGATCCTTAAATCAATTATCCTAACTGTTTCAAGTCTCAGGGGATACTGATATATATAATCACCAAATTTTCTCACCCGTATGTCTTTTACATACTGCTCCGTGGCTCTGGCTAAACCATTTTGAGCGGCACGGAGGTATGCGTCTCCCGAGTGGAAGGCATCCAATGCCTCTTGGGAGAAACAAGCGTCACGAAGAACAGTCCGGCGACGCCTGTGGTTCATGGCACTTTCCACCTCCGAATTGGTGGCGGACAGTTTATCCGCATCCGCTGTCGGCGGAGCGCCCGGCGCACGCCTCGTATTTGTTCCCACCTCCGAATCCGTCCTTGGAGCCTGGCTGGTGGAGGCGCGATTGGTAGCCTCTCCGGGTATAGTCCGGCGAGCGCTCTCTTTCCTGAAAAGAAGGCATGGGCGTTAGTATGCCTCTGAGAATAATGTCTTGCAATAAAGACGGCGTGCCGTACCACTGCGCCGGTGTCTCAATCCGGACTGCGGGTCTTTTCAGCCTGCTTGGCCTCGCGGCCCCTTGTTGGCTAGTTGCCGCAGGCTCGGCCTTTTGCCTCGAGGACCTCCCCTGCAAAACACGGCTGTTATACGGCAATCAAAAAAGCGCAAGGACGGATCCCCTTTCGAAGTGCTGGGACTTCGGTCTCGGTCACCTGTGAGGCTGGAAGTAGCCCAGGGTAATCAGCCGTAATGGCCACCAAAGCGTTGTCATTACTCGATTGGTAAAATACCCCATCAATCAGCTCCACAGATATGTCCGGATCCTCCTGGGAGGCCGGGTCAAGGGACCGTCCAGGGTCCCCGGGTTGTGGAGGAGGGCTGTTTATCTCCTTTATAGCCTGGCGCAGCTCCTGCGATGAAATCGCTAGAATGAATACTTAACTACGGGAATACGAAATGGATGGGCGAGAAAAAGTCTTCGCTTACCCAGCTCGGAGGATTGTACATAGAGAATCCACCCTGCGGGTTGACATGAAGGAATTCCTCCTCTTCTCCCTTGTACAAAGTGGATAAGATCTTTATTAGATCAGCAGCCGATCCTGGCCCTTTGCGGCCATGGCGGGTGGCGTCATCCTCCCCGTTGAAATTCCACATGGGGTGGCCTCTATATTGAAGCGGCTGCACCCCCCGCATAATACATATGGCCATGATCTCGATCATGGTCAATCCGGATCGAGCTAAAAAACTTATCCAGCTCATCAGGTAAAGAACGTCCTTGTCATCTTCTTCCTGGGAGCTCCATGGACGCCAGCTCCAGCATTTCTTCAAAGGGGCGTTGTCAAACTCAGGAAGGCCGATTCTAATAGAATCCGGGAGGGGGACGTCTTCTATATAAAACCATTCTGAAGGCCAGTCTTCGGACGTCCTCTTTGGGGTTCCGGACAGGTATCCGGTCCCGGCAATACACCACACTTCGGCTCCACCCACTTCATATATTGACCCCTTCTGAGAACGGGGCACAAGGCAGAACAGCTTCCTCCACAGAGCGAAATGAGCCTCACAGCCCCAAAACAACTCGCAAAGGGCTACGAATCCCGCGATATGCAGCATGGAGGCAGGCGTAAGGTTATGCAACTGGAGGCCGTAGAACTCCAGGAGCCCCCAGAGAAACGGGTGAATTGGAAATCCGAGCCCTCTTACCAAATAAGGGACAAGGCATACCCGCTCTCCCTTGGAGGGATTGGGAAGGCTCTCCGCTTGCTCTCCGCCATTATAGGTGGCAAGCCTGGCTCGAACTGGGACCATGTATGCTGGGGGAAGAAATCCCTTGGTCTAAAGCATCACTAATTTGCTGTGTGGGACGGAACATCTCTCCCAATCTCCAAGCTTGGGGCTAGGGGAGCGAGAGGAGGAGCTGCGTCGATCGGCCATGATGGAATGGGTCTCTGTCGAATGTGCTCCGATGAAGGCTCGCCGAGGGAAGATGGTGTGATTTGGATCTGAATCCTCGTCTTTTTAATAGGTAGCTCATTCACACAGCTAGGGGGTAAATGTAAAAACACCCTGGCTCTTCACATTCGCTCGACACGTGGAAAGTGGCCATTATTGGGCGTGGAAGCCAAGGAGTGCAACATTCATAAAAGGCTGGACACTATTTCGACAGGTACACGGAATTTGGAGAGGAACCCGCCTGGCAATGCCGAAGGCAATACTGCGCGCCGGACTCATTGTCATTGAAGCCTGGTTCAGGGGCTACTGAGGGAGTCCTGGATTAGGGGGTCTCCGGAAAGCAGGACTATATCCTTTGGCCGGACTGTTGGACTATGAAGATACAAGATTGAAGACTTCGTCCCGTGTCCGAATGGGACTCTACTTGGCATGGAAGGCAAGCTAGGCAATACGGATATGAATATCTCCTCCTTTGTAACCGACCTTGTGTAACCCTAACCCTCTCCGGTGTCTATATAAACCGAAGGGTTTTAGTCCGTAGAATAACATACAATCATACAATAGGCTAGCTTCTAGGGTTTAGCCTCTCTGATCTCGTGGTAGATCTACTCTTGTACTACCCATATCATCAATATCAATCAAGCAGGACGTAGGGTTTTACCTCCATCAAGAGGGCCCAAACCTGGGTAAAACATCGTGTCCCCTGCCTCCTGTTACCATTCGGCCTAGACGCACAGTTCGGGACCCCCTACCCGAGATCCACCGGTTTTGACACCGACGGGCGCGCCACTATGCGAGACGATAAACATCATGCCGGATACAGTAAAAGTAAATCCGTCCGAGCCGAACACAGCGGGCAAGACTCATTGGAGCTGCGTCACGATATAGCCCAGTACAGAGGTGCCGCACACCCCTTATGCTTCACAGATGAAGTAATGGATCATCAAATCCCAGAGGGTTTCAAACCCGTAAACATAGAATCATACGACGGCATAACAGATCCTGCGGTATGGATCGAGGATTTCCTCCTGCATATCCACATGGCACGCGGTGATGATCTACACGCCATTAAATACCTCCCACTCAAACTCAAAGGACCATCTCGGCATTGGCTCAATTGCTTGCCAGCAGAGTCCATTGGCTGTTGGGAGGATCTGGAAGCCGCGTTCCTTGACAACTTTCAGGGCACTTATGTGCGACCACCAGATGCCGATGACTTGAGCCACATAATTCAGTAGCCAGAGGAATCGGCCGGGCAATTCTGGACACGGTTCCTAACAAAGAAAAATCAAATCATCGACTGTCCGGATGCAGAGGCTCTAGCAGCTTTCAAGCACAACATCCGCAATGAGTGGCTAGCCCGGCACCTTGGTCAGGAAAAGCCGAAATCTATGGCAGCCCTCACGACACTCATGACCCGCTTTTGTGCGGGAGAAGACAGCTGGCTGGCTCGCAGTAACAACATATCAAAGAACCATGGTACTTCAGATACCAAGGATGGCAGTAGCAGATCACGTCGCAACAAACATAGGCGCCGCATTAATAGCGACAATACTGAGGATACGGTAGTCAATGCCTGATTCAAAGGCTCTAAACCCGGTCAGCGGAAAAAGCCATTCAAAAGAAGCACTCTGGGACCATCCAGTTTGGACCGTATACTCGATCGCTCGTGTCAAATACACGGCACCCCTGACAAGCCAGCCAACCACACCAATAGGGATTGTTGGGTGTTCAAGCAGGCCGGCAAGTTAATTGCTGAAAACAAAGATAAGGGGCCACATAGCGATGACGAGGAGGAGCCCCGGCAGTCGAATACCGGAGGATAGAAGAGGTTACCCCCACAAGTGCGGACGGTGAACATGATATACGCAACCCACATCCCCAAGAGGAAGCGGAAGCATGCGCTCAGGGACGTATATGCGTTGGAGCCAGTCGCCCCAAAGTTCAATCCATGGTCCTCCTGTCCGATCACCTTTGATCGCAGGGACCACCCCACTAGTATCCGTCATGGCGGATTCGCCGCACTGGTCTTAGACACAATTATTGACAGATTTCACCTCACTCGAGTCCTTATGGATGGCGGCAGCAGCCTGAACCTGCTTTACCAGGACATGACATCCAGCACCCGTACACTCTGGAACGGCCAATACACCAGGGGCTTAAGTACCCCACAATATGGTGTGAGAACTCCGAACACTTTCACAAGTGCGGCACCCCGAACTTATAGCATTATATGCATCAGCTCTGAATCATGTCTTTGGTCAATAGTTGGGTTTGCCCGGCTCCCATGTTTTGGTACCTTACGTTCCGCTATATCGGCTAAGGTAGCACTGGGAGAACTACTGCGATTGTGCCCCGGTTCAGCTGGGCTAAGCACCTCAGTAGAGAAAGCTAAAACTGACTGTCATGACAAGGCAAGAGATTGGTCGTTGTTCGAGAGGTTTTCGAGTCCTTAAAGACGTATGCCGCTTAGAGCGAGGAGTCGGCCCTGTCCGGCTTAAGGCGTGTATCGCGCCCCAGATTCGGCCTTCCGGATACCAGGGGCTTCTCCAAAATTTAAAATTATAGAATTCTATGGCTAAGTGAGAGTGATAAAGCACTATTAGTCTGATTGCCTTGTTTGGCGTGCTGAGCGCCTCCCTCGAAGGACCCAAAAATGGGAACAAGAGTGCTCAGGTTTATCCCAAACACTCCAGCACTCGTGGCATGGGGGCAGAAGCCGACGACTAGCCATCTCTCAGATTTGATAAATAGCCGAACATAAGGTAATATTTTAAATTCAAACAAGCGTTGCATAGCGCATATGAACAAGTTTTCATAACTACAGGATTACACGAGCGAATTCACTCGAATATTATATCTTTCGTACACTCGTCCGCTACGAGACGAGCACCCTTCAAGACACCCTCATAGTACATCTCGGGGTGGTGATGCTCCTTGCCCTTCGGTGGCCCTTCCTTGATCAGCTTCACGGCGTCTAGCTTGGCCCATTGCACCTTCACACGGGCGAATGCCCGGCGTGCACCTTCGATGCAGTCGAACCGCTTGACGACTTCCAGCCGTGGGCAGGCATCCACAAGCCGCCTCACCAGGCCGAAGTAGCTGTTCGGAAGATTGTCGCCAGGCCACAGCCGGACTATAAAGCCCTTCATGGCCTGTTCGGCCGCCTTGTGCAGCTCGACCAGTTGCTTCATCTGGTCGCTCAGAGGCATCGCGTGTTTGGTCCCAGTATACTGAGACCAGAACAGCTTCTCCGTTGAGCTTCCCTCCTCGGCCTGGTAAAACTGTGCGGCATCTGACACACTGCGGGGCAAATCTGCGAATGCTCCTGGAAAGCTCCGAATTCGGGTAAGTAACAGGTAATTTACTTTCACATGCTTGCTTTGCATATAGAATGCCTTACCCGCCGCTATCTTCTTCATCGCATCAATCTCCTGGAGGGCCTTTTGGGCTTCGGCCTTGGCACTCTTTGTGCTATTGAGGGCTGCGGCAAGCTCGGACTCTCGCGTCTTCGAGTCACGCTCCAATGCCTCATGCTTCGACACGAGAGCTTGGAGATCTTGCTGCACCTCGCCCACCCGTGCCTCCTGCCTTTCCCGCTCGGTGCGCTCCTTGGCCGCTCTGTCTTCGGCCTCGGATAGCGCTTGCTTCAGGGTCGCCACCTCGGTCGTGGCCCCTGGCAAATTTACGATGATCCTGTCATTTTGCAATCGCGTCTTCTTTTATATATACATATCTATAGACAGGGTATTACTTACCCTTGTTCTCCTCGAGCTGCCTCTTGGCAAGGCCGAGCTCTTTCTTGGACCCCTTGAGGTCCTGCTTCAATGCGGCAACCTCTGTAGTCTGTGCGGCAGAGGCCAGCAGCGAAGCCTGCATACGCATATAGACATACTTATGTTAGACTCCTGTGATATTGTTTGATCCTCTATTCGGCTTTTCTTTTTGAACACCGAACAGAGCATCAGGGGCTACTGTCTATGCGGTAATATTTTTCCCATATTTCAAAAACTTACCTCAAAGCCTGTTAGAAGGCTGGCACAGGCTTCAGTCAGTCCGCTCTTGGCGGACTGAACCTTCTGGACCACCGCACTCATAATAGTGCGGTGCTCCTCGTTGATGGAAGCGCTGCGAAGCGCTCCCAGCAGATTGTCCAGTGCCTCTGGATGGACAGATGTCACCGGCACAGGCGTCTTGCCCCTCTTGGAAGGAGGCCGCCTGCCCGAGTCCGGAACCACTGGAGGTTCCGGCGCGGTGTTCGGCTGAGGGCCGAACTCGGAGCCCTCGGGGGCCTTGTTCCCTCTGCTCCCGGAGTCCGGAAGGTCGCCTTGAGGCACCTCTGGGACTGTCTCCCCTCGACCCGGTGCCTCTCGAGACAACACCTCGGCGTTGTCCATAGGCCAAGGGGAGGTGGCGGTCGGAAGTGGATCGCTATCCATATCCGACGAGCCCAGGGAGCCGTCCGACGAGGATACATCGATACGGGTTCGGGGCGGTCTGCACAATCGTAATTCAGCGTTAGGAGAAGCAGTGCGACAAAGGAATGCTATGAGTTACTCTGGTATCCGAATACTTACGACTTCGCCTCGGCTTGGCCCTGAGCAGCCACTCGTCTTCGCCTTCGCCGGTGGTGGTGGAGTAGTCTGGAAGGAGAGTCCTTCCCTTCTTGGACCCTTTGGCCCCCCCCGGTAGGGGCGGCCTTCCTTTTCTTGTCTCCCCCCGACTGGAGGGGGAACATCTTCATCTTCCTCCTCGTCTTCGGGGAAGGAGTGCGTCGCGGAGTTATCGGACGATAAGTCCGATAAACCCTGGCGTTGGGAACTCTTTCGGGTTCCCTTGGCCTTCTTGGTCTTCTCCGGCACCTTGTAAGGAGCCGGAGTCAGCATCTCCATCAGGAGAGCGTCTGCTGGGCCTTCGGGCAAAGGAACCGGACAGTCGATCTGTCCAGCTGTCTCCTGCCAGTCCTGTCAAAGGTACGGGAGCTTAGATCCCGCATAGAGTCAAACTATGAAAAACAAGTATCCTATAAGAGGTAAAACAGCTTACCGCGATGGCTTGGCGCTTCGCGCAGAATCTGCGATCCTCGGTAGTGGGAGGGGGAACCTCAGCGCCCTTCAATAGCACCTTCCAGGCATCCTCGTGTGTTGTGTCAAAAATCATGTTCAGAGTTTGGTGCTGGGCCAGGTCGAACTCCCACAAGTTGAAAGCCCGTTGTTGACACGAGAGGATCCGGCGGATGAGCATGACCTGGACTACGTTGACGAGTTTGAGCTTCTTGCTCACCATGTTTTGGATACATGTTTGGAGTCCGGTCAGCTCTCTCGAACTACCCCAGGACAGGCCCTTCTCTTGCCAGGAGGTGAGCCGCGTGGGGATGCCAGATCGGTACTCGGGGGCTGCTGCCCATGCAGGGTCATGCGGCTCGGTGATGTAGAACCACCCCCATTGCCACCCCTTTATGGTCTCCATGAAGGAGCCCTCGAGCCAGGTGACGTTGGGCATCTTTCCCACCATGGCGCCTCCGCACTCCGCCTGGCGGCTGCTCACTACCTTCAGCTTGACTTTGAAGGTCTTAAGCCATAAGCCGAAGTGGGGCTTGATGCAGAGGAAGGCCTCGCACACGACGATAAACGCCGAGATGTTGAGGATGAAGTTCGGGGCCAGATCGTGGAAATCCAGGCCGTAGTAGAACATGAGCCCCCGAACGAATGGGTGGAGAGGGAATCCCAGTCCGCGGAGGAAATGGGTAAGGAACACTACCCTCTCGTGGGGCCTCGGGGTCGGGATGAGCTGCCCCTCATCTGGGAGCCGGTGCGCGATGTCGTCGGGCAGGTATCCAGCTCTCCTCAGCTTCTTGATGTGTCCCTCTGTGACGGAGGAGACCATCCACTTGCCTCCCGCTCCGGACATGGTTGGAGAAGGTTGAGGTGGGAAATGCGGACTTGGGCGCTGGAGCTCGAGTGTGCGAAAATGGATGAGCAAAGGAGGAGGAAGGCGTGGATGAAAAGGTGAATCCTTGTCCCTTTATATGGGCGGCCGAAACTATGCGCCCCCACTAGCCTGGTAAAACTCACTTATCCCCCAAGCGTCGTAATCGATGGCGCGGTTGGGTTACCCACGCCCGTATTGATGAGAATCCCGTAATAAGGGGGACACGATCTCCGCTCTGACAAGACGTGTCAAAAAACTGCCTCGCGTTATGTGCGGGGCTAGTTAAAGGAAACGGTTCGAATAATCACCGGGCCATGGCTTAATGTCATGTTGCCAAAACAAGTCAGCAGATAAGATTTGTGGAAATATTGTTCTCTCTACGATGGTATGTGGAACTTATTTTGCAGGGTCGGACACTATCCTTGTATTCAAATCCTTTCATGGTGTATTCAGAGGAGGAACCCGCCTTGCAATGCCGAACACAATACTGCGTGCTGGACTCATCATCATTGAAGCCTAGTTCAGGGGCTACTGAGGGAGTCCTGGATTAGGGGGTCTCCGGACAGTCAGACTATATCCTTTGGCCGAACTGTTGGACTATGAAGATACAAGATTGAAGACTTCGTCTCGTGTCCGGATGGGACTCTACTTGGCGTGGAAGGCAAGCAAGGCAATACGGATATGTATATCTCCTCCTTTGTAACCGACCTTGTGTAACCCTAGCCCTTTCTAGCGTCTATATAAACTGGAGGGTTTTAGTCCGTAGGACAACATACAATCATACCGTAGGCTAGCTTCTAGGATTTAGCCTCTCCGATCTCGTGGTAGATCAACTCTTGTAATACTCATATCATCCAGAATAAATCAAGCAGGACGTAGAGTTTTACCTCCATCAAGAGGGCCCGAACCTGGGTAAACCATCGTGTTCCCTGCCTCCTGTTACCATTCGCCTTAGACGCACAGTTCAGGACCCCTACCCGAGATCCGCCGGTTTTGACACCGACACTAAGCACTTCTCCCATTGCAAGAAAGACCAATCTAGTAGGCCAAACCAAATTGATAATTCGAAGAGACTTGCAAAGATAACCAATCATACAAAAAAGAATTCAGAGAACATTCAAATATTATTCATAGATAGACTTGATGATAAACCCACAATTCATTGTTCTCAACAAACACACCGCAAAAAGAAGATTACATCGAATAGATCTCCACGAGAGAGGGGAGAACATTGTATTGAGATCCAAAAAGAGAGAAGAAGCCATCTAGCTAATAACTATGGGCCTGAAGGTCTGAGGTAAACTACTCACACTTCATCGAAGGGGCTAGGATGATGTAGAAGCCCTCCGTGATGATGGGCCTCTTCGGCGGAGCTCCGGAACAGGCCCCAAGATGGGATCTCGTGGATACAGAAGGTTGCGGCAGTGGAATTAGGTTTTTGGCTCTGTATCTGATCATTTGGGGGTACGTAGGTATATATAGGAGGAAGGAGTACGTCGGTGGAGCTTTGAGGGGCCCACGAGGTAGGGGCGTGCCCTAGGGGGGCGCCCTCCACCCTCGTGACCGCCTCGTGGCTTTCTTGACGAAGGGTCCAAGTCTCCTGGGTCTTATTTGATGAGAAAATCACGTTCCCGAAGGTTTCATTCCATTTGGACTCCGTTTGATATTCTGTTTCTCCGAAACTCTGAAATAGGCAAAAAAAATAGCAATTCTGGGCTGGGCCTCCGGTTAATAGGTTAGTCCCAAAAATAATATAAAAGTGGAAAATAAAGCCCAATATAGTCCAAAACAGTAGACAATATAGCATGGAGCAATCAAAAATTATAGATATGTTGGAGACGTATCAGGCATCCCCAAGCTTAATTCATGCTCGTCCTCGAGTAGGTAAATGATAAAAAGAGAATTTTTGATGCGGAGTGCTACTTGGCATTATTTCAATGCAAATCTTCTCAATTGTGGTATGAATATTCAGATCCGAAAGAATCAAGACAAAAGTTCATATTGACATAAAAATAATAATACTTCAAGCATACTACCTAAGCAATTATGTCTTCTCAAAATAACATGGCCAAAGAAAGTTCATCCCTACAAAATCATATAGTTTAGTCATGCTCCATTTTCGTCACACAAGAATGCTCTCATCATGCACAACCCCGATGACAAGCCAAGCAATTGTTTCATACTTTAATAATCTCAAACATATAAACCTTCACGCAATACATGAGCGCGAGCCATGGATATTGAAGGAAATATGCCCTAGAGGCAATAATAAAGTTATTATTTATTTCCTTATATCATGATAAATGTTTATTATTCATGCTAGAATTGTATTAACCGGAAACATAATACATGTGTGAATATATAGACAAACAGAGTGTCACTAGTATGCCTCTACTTGACAAGCTCGTTAATCGAAGATGGTTATGTTTCCTAACCATAGACATGAGTTGTCATTTGATTAACGGGATCACATCATTAGGAGAATGATGTGATTGACATGACCCATTCCGTTAGCTTAGCACACGATCGTTTAGTATGTTGCTATTGCTTTCTTCATGACTTATACATGTTCCTATGACTATGAGATTATGCAACTCCCATTTACCAGAGGAACACTTTGTGTGCTACCAAACGTCACAACGTAACTGGGTGATTATAAAGGTGCTCTACAGGTGTCTCCGAAGGTACTTGTTGGGCTGGCGTATTCCGAGATTAGGATTTGTCACTCCGATTGTCGGAGAGGTATCTCTGAGCCCTCTCGGTAATACACATCACATTAAGCCTTGCAAGCATTGCAACTAATGAGTTAGTTGCAGGATGATGTATTATGGAACGAGTAAAGAGACTTGCCGGTAACGAGATTGAACTAGGTATTGAGATACCGACGATCGAATCTCGGGCAAGTAACATACCGATGACAAAGGGAACAACGTATGTTGTTATGCGATTTGACCAATAAAGATCTTCACAGAATATGTGGGAGCCAATATGAGCATCGAGGTTCCGCTATTGGTTATTGACCGGAGACGTGTCTCGGTCATGTCTACATAGTTCTCGAACCCGTAGGGTCCGCACGCTTAACGTTACAATGACAAGTTTATTATGAGTTTATGTGTTTTGATGTACCGAAGGTTGTTCGGGGTCCCGGATGTGATCACGGACATGACGAGGAGTCTCGAAATGGTCGAGACATGAAGATTGATTTATTGGAAGCCTATGTTTGGATATCGGAAGTGTTCCAGGTGAAATAGTGATTTTACCGGAGTACCGGAGGGGTTACCGGAACCCCCCGGAGGCTATTGGGCCTTATGGGCCCAAGTGGAGGAAGAGGAGAGGTGGCCAAGGGGCATCCACGCGCCCCTCCCCCCAAGTCCGAATTGGACAACGAGGGGGGCGGCGTCCCCCCTTTCCTTCCCCCTCTCGCCTCCTCCCCCCCCCCCAAGTCCTAATCCAACTAGGAAAAAGGAGGGGAGTCCTACTCCCGGTGGGAGTAGGACTCCTCCGGCGCGCCCTCTCCCTGGCCGACCGCACCGCCCCTTGTTCCTTTATATACGGGGGCAGGGCGCACCCTAGAGACACAACAATTGATCATTGATCTCTTAGCCATGTGCGGTACCCCCCTCCACCATAGTCCACCTCGATAATACTGTAGCGGTGCTTAGGCGAAGCCCTGCGTCGGTGGAACATCAACATCGTCACCACGCCGTCATGCTGATGAAACTCTCCCTCAACACTCGGCTGGATCGGAGTTCGAGGGACGTCATCGGGCTGAACGTGTGCTGAACTCGGAGGTGCCGTACGTTCGATACTTGATCGGTCTAATCGTGAAGACGTACGACTACATCAACCGCGTTGTTCTAACACTTCCGCTTTCGGTCTACAAGGGTACGTGGACAACACTCTCCCCTCTCGTTGCTATGCATCACCATGATCTTGCATGTGCGTAGGAATTTTTTTTAAATTACTACGTTCCCCAACAGTGGCATCCGAGCCTGGTTTTATGCATTGATGTTATATGCACGAGTAGAACACAAGTGAGTTGTGGGCGATATAAGTCATACTGCTTACCAACATGTCATACTTTGGTTCGACGGTATTGTTGGATGAAGCGGTCGGACCAACATTACGCGTACGCTTACGCGAGACTGGTTCTACCGACTTGCTTTGCACACAGGTGGCTGGCGGGTGTCAGTTTCTCCAACTTTAGTTGAACCGAGTGTGGCTACGCCCGGTCCTTGTGAAGGTTAAAACAGCACCAACTTGACAAACTATCGTTGTGGTTTTGATGCGTAAGTAAGAACGGTTCTTGCTAAGCCCGTAGCAGCCACGTAAAACTTGCAACAACAAAGTAGAGGACGTCTAACTTGTTTTTGCAGGGCATGTTGTGATGTGATATGGTCAAGACGTGATATTTTATTGTATGAGATGATCATGTTTTGTAACCGAGTTATCGGCAACTGGCAGGAGCCATATGGTTGTCGCTTTATTGTATGCAATGCAATCACCATGTAATGCTTTACTTTATCACTAAGCGGTACCGGTAGTCGTAGAAGCATAAGATTGGCGAGACGACAACGATGCTACGATGGAGATCAAGGTATCGCGCCGGTGACGATGGTGATCATGGTGGTGCTTCGGAGATGGAGATCACAAGCACAAGATATTGATAGCCATATCATATCACTTATATTGATTGCATGTGATGTTTATCTTTTATGCATCTTATCTTGCTTTGATTGACGGTAGCATTATAAGATGATCTCTCACTAAATTTCAAGATAAAAGTGTTCTCCCTGAGTATGCACCGTTGCCAAAGTTTGTCGTGCCCAGACACCACATGGTGATCGGGTGTGATAAGCTCTACGTCTATCTACAACGGGTGCAAGCTAATTTTGCACACGCAGAATACTCAGGTTAAACTTGACGAGCCTAGCATATGCAGATATGGCCTCGGAACACTGAGACAGAAAGGTCGAGCGTGAATCATATAGTTGATATGATCAACATAGTGATGTTCACCATTGAAAGCTACTCCATTTCACGTGATGATCGGTTATGGTTTAGTTGATTTGGATCACGTGATCACTTAGAGGATTAGAGGGATGTCTTTCTAAGTGGGAGTTCTTAAGTAATATGATTAATTGAACTTAAATTTATCATGAACTTAGTACCTAATAGTATCTTGCTTGTCTATGTTTGATTGTAGATAGATGGCCCGTGCTGTTGTTCCGTTGAATTTTAATGTGTTCCTTGAGAAAGCAAAGTTGAAAGATGATGGTAGCAATTACACGGACTGGGTCCGTAACTTGAGGATTATCCTCATTGCTGCACAGAAGAATTACGTCCTGGAAGCACCGCTAGGTTCCAGGCCTGTTGCTGATGCAACTGACGACGTTAAGAACGTCTGGCAGAGCAAAGCTGATGACTACTCGATAGTTCAATGTGCCATGCTTTACGGCTTAGAACCGGGACTTCAATGACGTTTTGAACGTCATGGAGCATATGAGATGTTCCAGGAGTTGAAGTTAATATTTCAAGCAAATGCCCGGATTGGGAGATATGAAGTCTCCAATAAGTTCTATAGCTGCAAGATGGAGGTGAATAGTTATGTCAGTGAGCATATACTCAAGATGTCTGGGTATAATAATCACTACATTCAACTGGGAGTTAATCTTCCGGATGATAGCGTCATTGACAGAATTCTCCAATCACTTCCGCCAAGCTACAAGAGCTTCGTGATGAACTATAATATGCAAGGGATGGATAAGACAATTCCCGAGCTCTTCGCAATGCTAAAGGCTGCGGAGGTAGAAATCAAGAAGGAGCTTCAAGTGTTGATGGTCAATAAGACCACTAGTTTCAAGAAGAAGGCCAAAGGGAAGAAGAAGGGGAACTTCAAGAAGAACAGCAAGCAAGTTGCTACTCAAGACAAGAAACCCAAGTCTGGACCTAAGCCTGAAACTGAGTGCTTCTACTGCAAGCAGACTGGTCACTGGAAGCGGAACTGCCCCAAGTATTTGGCGGATAAGAAGGATGGCAAGGTGAACAAAGGTATATGTGATATACATGTTATTGATGTGTACCTTACTAGAGCTCGCAGTAGCACCTGGGTATTTGATACTGGTTCTGTTGCTAATATTTGCAACTCGAAACAGGGACTACGGATTAAGCGAACACTGGCAAAGGACGAGGTGACGATGTGCGTGGGAAATGGTTCCAAAGTCGATGTGATCGCGGTCGGCACGCTACATCTACATCTACCTTCGGGATTAGTATTAGACCTAAAAATTGTTATTTGGTGCCAGCGTTGAGCATGAACATTATATCTGGATCTTGTTTGATGCGAGACGGTTATTCATTTAAATCAGAGAATAATGGTTGTTATATTTATATGAGTAATATCTTTTATGGTCATGCACCCTTGAAGAGTGGTCTATTTTTGATGAATCTCGATAATAGTGATACACATATTCATAATGTTGAAGCCAAAAGATGCAGAGTTGATAATGATAGTGCAACTTATTTGTGGCACTGTCGTTTAGGTCATATCGGTGTAAAGTGCATGAAGAAACTCCATACTGATGGACTTTTGGAGCCACTTGATTATGAATCACTTGGTACTTGCAAACCGTGCCTCATGGGCAAGATGACTAAAACGCCATTCTCCGGAACTATGGAGACAGCAACAGATTTGTTGGAAATCAAACATACAGATGTATGTGGTCCGATGAATGTTGAGGCTCGTGGCGGATATCTTTATTTTCTCACCTTCACAGATGATTTAAGCAGATATGGGTATATCTACTTAATGAAGCATAAGTCTAAAACATTTGAAAAGTTCAAAGAATTTCATAGTGAAGTTGAAAATCATCGTAACAAGAAAATAAAGTTTCTACGATCTGATCATGGAGGAGAATATTTGAGTTACGAGTTTGGTCTACATTTGAAACAATGCGGAATAGTTAACAACTCACGCCATCCGGAACACCACAGCGTAATGGTGTGTCCGAACGTCGTAATCGTACTTTACTAGATATGGTGCGATCTATGATGTCTCTTACAGATTTACCGATATTGTTTTGGGGTTATGCTTTAGAGACGGCCGCATTCACGTTAAATAGGGCACCATCGAAATCCGTTGAGACGACGCCTTATGAACTGTGGTTTGGCAAGAAACAAAAGTTGTCGTTTCTGAAAGTTTGGGGCTGCGATGCTTATGTGAAAAAGCTTCAACCTGATAAGCTCGAACCCAAATCGTTGAAATGTGTCTTCATAGGATACCCAAAGGAGACTGTTGGGTACACCATCTATCACAGATCCGAAGGCAAGACATTCGTTTCTAAGAATGGATCCTTTCTATAGAAGGAGTTTCTCTCGAAAGAAGTGAGTGGGAGGAAAGTAGAACTTGATGAGGTAACTGTACCTGCTCCCTTATTGGAAAGTAGTTCATCACAGAAACCGGTTTCTATGACACCTACACCAATTAGTGAGGAAGTTAATGATGATGATCATGGAACTTCAGATCAAGGTGTTACTGAACCTCGTAGATCAACCAGAGTAAGATCCGCACCAGAGTGGTACGGTAATCCTATTCTGGAAGTCATGCTACTAGATCATGATGAACCTATGAACTATGAAGAAGCGATGGTGAGCCCAGATTACGCAAAATGGCTTGAAGCCATGAAATCTGAGATGGGATCCATGTATGAGAACAAAGTGTGGACTTTGGTTGACTTGCCCGATGATCGGCAAGCAATTGAGAATAAATGGATCTTCAAGAAGAAGACTGACGCTGATGGTAATGTTACTGTCTACAAAGCTCGACTTGTTGCGAAAGGTTTTCGACAAGTTCAAGGGATTGACTACGATCAGACCTTCTCACCCGTAGCGATGCTTAAGTCTGACCGAATCATGTTAGCAATTGCCGCATTTTATGATTATGAAATATGGCAAATGGATGTCAAAAGTGCATTCTTGAATGGATTTCTGGAAGAAGCGTTGTATATGATGCAATCGGAAGGTTTTGTTGATCCAAAGGGAGCTAACAAAGTGTGCAAGCTCCAGCGATCCATTTATGGACTGGTGCAAGCCTCTCGGAGTTGGAATAAACGCTTTGATAGTGTGATCAAAGCATTTGGTTTTGTACAGACTTTTGGAGAAGCCTGTATTTACAAGAAAGTGAGTGGGAGCTCTGTAGCATTTCTGATATTATATGTGGATGACATATTCCTGATTGGAAATGATTTAGAATTTCTGGATAGCATAAAGGGATACTTGAATAAGAGTTTTTCAATGAAAGACCTCGGTGAAGCGGCTTACATATTGGGCATTAAGATCTATAGAGATAGATCAAGACGCTTAATTGGACTTTCACAAAGCACATACCTTGACAAAGTTTTGAAGAAGTTCAAAATGGATCAAGCAAAGAAAGGGTTCTTGCATGTGTTACAAGGTGTGAAGTTCAGTAAGACTCAATGCCCAACCACTGCAGAAGATAGAGAGAAAATGAAAGATGTTCCCTATGCTTCAGCCATAGGCTCTATCATGTATGCAATGTTGTGTACCAGACCTGATGTGTGCCTTGCTATAAGTCTAGCAGGGAGGTACCAAAGTAATCCAGGAGTGGATCACTGGACAGCAGTCAAGAACATCCTGAAGTACCTGAAAAGGACTAAGGATATGTTTCTCGTTTATGGAGGTGACAAAGAGCTCATCGTAAATGGTTACATTGATGCAAGCTTTGACACTGATCCGGACGATTCTAAATCGCAAACTGAATACGTCTTTACATTGAACGGAGAAGCTGTCAGTTGGTGCAATTCTAAACAAAGCGTCGTGGCGGGATCTACATGTGAAGCGGAGTACATAGCTGCTTCGGAAGCAGCAAATGAAGGAGTCTGGATGAAGGAGTTCATATCCGATCTAGGTATCATACCTAGTGCATCGGGTCCAATGAAAATCTTTTGTGACAATACTAGTGCAATTGCCTTGGCGAAGGAATCCAGATTTCACAAGAGAACCAAGCACATCAAGAGACGCTTCAATTACATCCGGGATCTAGTCCAGGTGGGAGACATAAAAATTTGCAAGATACATACGGATCTGAATGTTCCAAACCCGTTGACTAAGCCTCTTCCACGAGCAAAACATGATCAGCACCAAGGCTCCATGGGTGTTAGAATCATTACTGTGTAATCTAGATTATTGACTCTAGTGCAAGTGGGAGACTCAAGGAAATATGCCCTAGAGGCAATAATAAAGTTATTATTTATTTCCTTATATCATGATAAATGTTTATTATTCATGCTAGAATTGTATTAACCGGAAACATAATACATGTGTGAATATATAGATAAACAGAGTGTCACTAGTATGACTCTACTTGACTAGCTCGTTAATCAAAGATGGTTATGTTTCCTAACCATAGACATGAGTTGTCATTTGATTAACGGGATCACATCATTAGGAGAATGATGTGATTGACATGACCCATTCCGTTAGCTTAGCACACGATCGTTTAGTATGTTGCTATTGCTTTCTTCATGACTTATACATGTTCATATGACTATGAGACTATGCAACTCCTGTTTACCGGAGGAACACTTTGTGTGCTACCAAACGTCACAACGTAACTGGGTGATTATAAAGGTGCTCTACAGGTGTCTCCGAAGGTACTTGTTGGGTTGGCGTATTTCGAGATTAGGATTTGTCAGTCCGATTGTCGGAGAGGTATCTCTGGGCCCTCTCGGTAATACACATCACATTAAGCCTTGCAAGCATTGCAACTAATGGGTTAGTTGAGGGATGATGTATTACGGAACGAGTAAACAGACTTGCCGGTAACGAGATTGAACTAGGTATTGAGATACCGACGATCGAATCTCGGGCAAGTAACATACTGATGACAAAGGGAACAACGTATGTTGTTATGTGGTTTGACCGATAAAGATCTTCGCAGAATATGTGAGAGCCAATATGAGCATCCATGTTCCGCTATTGGTTATTGACCGAAGACGTGTCTCGGTCATGTCTACATAGTTCTCGAACCCGTAGGGTCCGCATGCTTAACATTACGATGACAAGTTTATTATGAATTTATGTGTTTTGATGTACCGAAGGTTGTTCGGAGTCCCGGATGTGATCACGGACATGACGAGGAGTCTCTAAATGGTCGAGACATGAAGATTGATATATTGGAAGCCTATGTTTGGATATCGGAAGTGTTCCCGGTGAAATAGTGATTTTACCGGAGTACCGGAGGGGTTACCGGAACCCCCCGGAGGCTATTGGGCCTTATGGGCCCAAGTGGAGGAAGAGGAGAGGCGGCGAAGGGGCAGCCGCGCGCCCCTCCCCTGCCCCCTCCCCCTCAAGTCCGAATTGGACAAGGAGGGGGGGCGGCGCCCCCCCCCCC